>NC_044037.1:2272982-2597693 GCF_901765095.1 Microcaecilia unicolor | reverse complement strand
GCGGGCGCAGAGCTCCAACAGATATGGTCCCCCTTTTGGAACACTTTGTCAGCTCCAGCCAGGAGTTACCTCTTGAACTTATAGAGTTTTACAACAGAGACGAGAGGGAGGGAGGGTAAAAGGGGGGGGGGGGGGGAAGGTTGATGTTGGGGAGGGGGGAAGGGGGGGGAAAAGGGGGGGGGGAGGGGGGTTTGGAAAAAGGGGGGGAGCGGTTTTGATAGAGAATTAGGTAGGACAAGTTATGTTGTAAAGTTACATTATTTCTCTAAGAATAACAGTGTTGATAAGTGACATAGGGTGGGAAGAAGGGGGTAAATGAAAAAGACAAGAATATTTACAATTATGTTTAATTTAATTTGAGACAGCCATTCGACTGTTTTTGGGTTATGTGCACTATACTTACAAATGTTAAATTTATGTCGATGTACATTAATAAAAAAGATTTAAACATAAACCAATCACTCTACAAACTCACTCCAATCACTCTATCCTACACATATCTCCTCTCAAGTGACACAAAATTACATCATGTTGCTACTTGTATATTATTCCATTACTCACAAATCGCCATCAAGGATAGCAATGGCCATATAATCAGACATAACCATACTATAGAGCAGTTTGCTTTTCGGCTACATATATCTAAATGTTTGTATCAGAGTTCTTCCAATCAGTTGCCAAATGTTAGCCAAAACTGCGCCCAGAAAAGTCTAGGAGCTCATATCAAACCCACATTTCATTCAATATAGTGAAGACTAAATCCTCAAACAAATGTAATCGATCCAAATTGCTTCACTTGATATCGTGTATCAAGTGAAGCAATTTGGGAAAGCGAAATACGAAAGTGCCAAACCCCTAAGAGAAAAACTACACTGGCTTCCTTTAAAAGAACGAATTGCGTTCAAAGTGTGCACCCTGGTCCACAAAATCATTTACGGGGAAGCCCCGACCTATATGTCAGACCTTATAGACTTGCCTACTAGGAACGCAAAAAGATCATCACGCACATTCCTCAGTCTCCACTATCCTAACTGTAAAGGGCTAAAATATAAATCCACATACGCGACCAGCTTCTCATACATCTGCACGCCGATATGGAACGCACTACCGAAGGCCATAAAAACAACGCAAGACCTAGCCATCTTCCAAAAACTACTAAAAACAGATCTTTTCAAGAAGGCATACAACAAACATCCATCTTAAATACTAAATATCAACACTATACATGATCTATACAAAACCGAAATCTTACCACATGACTGTATAACCTCTCTACTATTAATGATCAAGCACTACCACCTTAAACCTTATGTCGAATAGGGTCTCTCTATAGTCGATGACTTAATGTATGTTACAATCCAAATTATTACTCAGGAACCTTCATGCAATACCATAATGTAATATGCTTTACCATGTATGTATGCATATGGTATATATATACCATGATCTCTTCCATATATGTTATGTTCCATGTGTCTTACCATGTATGTCTGCACCTTAACGCAATACCATTTGTAATTCTGTTACCCAGAAATGGCAACCGCCATTACGGCAAATGTAAGCCACATTGAGCCTGCAAATCGGTGGGAAAATGTGGGATACAAATGCTACAAATAAATAAATAAATAGATGGATTGTTTATCTACATGTGACATCTCCTATTTATATTTATGTGCATGTATATGATTGTTATGTTATTTTTATACATTTTTCATGTTAACCTTGATTTTTTGGCAATTTTTGTTTCATGTTCATTTTTTTATTGATGGTTTTGTTTGTATGTTTAGAAAATTGTATGTCTCATAAACTCATGAAGAAGGCTCTTTTGCGCGCCGAAACACAGCTGCTGTGTTGAGTCGGGTTTTTTTGCAATAAAGACTTTAATTCCATCATCACACCTCCTCGATTTTTGAGAAGAGCCTACTCGTCCTATTTTTTGCTTCTGCATTCTCTGACGTTGGAACTAGTGCACCTCCACCTCTTTGGGTGGTTTCTTTTGGATTTGCTATTCTATAACATACATGGGCACCCCAAGGCTAACCTTCTATAATAGAATCTTGGCACTAAGATGCTGTCAGAGAATTGGTGCTAAGCACACATTGGGACACCTAGACTGAGGCACCAATTTATAGAATTGCCTTTTAAGACTTTATGACCTTCCTTACCTGCATTTCTGGACTTGTGGAATATTTCTTATCTATTTTCCCAATTTCATAGCTCTGGCTACAAAAGGAAAGAAAAATCAGAATAATAAGGTTTAAGCAAAGGACAATAACTAAAATGTAAAGGTATTAATCAAAACAAAATAATAAGATTTAAATAAGATTAACCAAAGGATAATGATCAGAATTCTACAAAGTTAAAGGCAATAAGTAGAAAGAAAATAAAACAGAGAAAGAAAATAAGATGATACCTTTTTTATTGAACTAACTTAATACATTTTTATTAGTTTTTGAAGGTAACCATTCTTCAGAACAGAAATGAGCAAATATTGACAAATACCAGAATATATAAGTGAAACACAAAAGCATTCCAATGACAGTCTCACATGAAGAGGGTGGGGTGGGTTAGATAAGGAAACAGGGAGAGATGGATGGGTGATAAGATGATGACAAAGCATATAATTTTGTGGTTTATAATGGCAGGGCCGTGCCGATGCGGTAAGCGAGGTAAGCGCCGCAGGGGGGCGGCCACCTCTGGAGGGCGCCACCGCGGTGCTTACCCTCGTCCCGCGCCGCCGAGGACTTTAAATTACCTGGTCGCAGGCTGCAGCAGCGTCGGTGAAAGCGCTGCCGATGTCTCCCTTCCCTTGCACTCATTGGTTCCCTCAGTGTCCCGCCTTTTTCTGACGTCAGAAGAAGGCGGACACTGAGGGAACCAAGAGCGCGGTGGGGGCGGTCCGCCCCGAGTGTCAGCGGGTGGGAGGTGCTCCGCTCCCGCTGCTCCCACCCTACCTTCTTTTAAAAAAGAAATCAGTAAAGCGGCGTGGCAGGCAGCGCAGCTTCGCGTCTGCCCTGCTTGTAAAACAAGTAGATCTCCTCGTCGGGCCTTCGCTCACTGGGTCCCGCCCTCGAGGAAATAGGAAGTTACCTCAGAGGAGGGCGGGACCCAGTGAGCGAAGGCCCGACGAGGAGATCTACTTGTTTTACAAGCAGGGCAGACGCGAAGCTGCGCTGCCTGCCACGCCGCTTTACTGATTTCTTTTTTAAAAGAAGGTAGGGTGGGAGCAGCGGGAGCGGAGCACCCCCCCCCCCCACCCGCTGTCATCTCGACGGAGCTGGTAGTCGGGTCGGATCAGGGGTGCCCAGATGGCAGAAGGGGATGGGGAGGGGAGCCCAGATCACAGAAGGGGATGGGGAGCCCAGATGGGAGAAGGGGATGGGGTGGGGAGCCCAGATGGGAGAAGGGGATGGGGAGCCCAGATGGGAGAAGGGGATGGGGTGGGGAGCCCAGATGGGAGAAGGGGATGGGGAGCCCAGATGACAGAAGGGGATGGGGAGCCCAGATGGCAGAAGGGGATGGGGTGGGGTGCCCAGATGGGAGAAGGGGATGGGGTGGGGAGCCCAGATGGGAGAAGGGGATGGGGAGCCCAGATGGGAGAAGGGGATGGGGAGGGGAGCCCAGATGGGAGAAGGGGATGGGGTGGGGAGCCCAGATGGGAGAAGGGGATGGGGAGCCCAGATGGGAGAAGGGGATGGGGAGCCCAGATGACAGAAGGGGATGGGGTGGGGTGCCCAGATGGGAGAAGGGGATGGGGAGCCCAGATGGGAGAAGGGGATGGGGTGGGGAGCCCAGATGGGAGAAGGGGATGGGGAGCCCAGATGGGAGAAGGGGATGGGGAGGGGAGCCCAGATGGGAGAAGGGGATGGGGAGCCCAGATGGGAGAAGGGGATGGGGTGGGGAGCCCAGATGGGAGAAGGGGATGGGGAGCCCAGATGACAGAAGGGGATGGGGTGGGGTGCCCAGATGGGAGAAGGGGATGGGGAGCCCAGATGGGAGAAGGGGATGGGGAGGGGAGCCCAGATGGCAGAAGGGGATGGGGAGGGGAGCCCAGATGACAGAAGGGGATGGGGAGCCCAGATGGCAGAAGGGGATGGGGTGGGGTGCCCAGATGGGAGAAGGGGATGGGGAGGGGAGCCCAGATGGGAGAAGGGGATGGGGTGGGGAGCCCAGATGGGAGAAGGGGATGGGGTGGGGAGCCCAGATGGGAGAAGGGGATGAGGAGCCCAGATGGGAGAAGGGGATGGGGAGGGGAGCCCAGATGGGAGAAGGGGATGGGGTGGGGAGCCCAGATGGGAGAAGGGGATGGGAAGCCCAGATGGCAGAAGGGGATGGGGTGGGGTGCCCAGATGGGAGAAGGGGATGGGGAGGGATGGGGAGGGGAGCCCAGATGACAGAAGGGGATGGGGAGCCCAGATGGGAGAAGGGGATGGGGAGCCCAGATGGGAGAAGGGGATGGGGAGGGGAGCCCAGATGGGAGAAGGGGATGGGGAGCCCAGATGGGAGAAGGGGATGGGGTGGGGAGCCCAGATGGGAGAAGGGGATGGGGAGCCCAGATGACAGAAGGGGATGGGGAGCCCAGATGGCAGAAGGGGATGGGGTGGGGTGCCCAGATGGGAGAAGGGGATGGGGTGGGGTGCCCAGATGGGAGAAGGGGATGGGGTGGGGAGCCCAGATGGGAGAAGGGGATGGGGAGCCCAGATGACAGAAGGGGATGGGGAGCCCAGATGGCAGAAGGGGATGGGGTGGGGTGCCCAGATGGGAGAAGGGGATGGGGAGGGGAGCCCAGATGGGAGAAGGGGATGGGTGGGGAGCCCAGATGGGAGAAGGGGATGGGGAGCCGAGATGGGAGAAGGGGATGGGGAGGGGAGCCCAGATGGGAGAAGGGGATGGGGAGCCCAGATGGGAGAAGGGGATGGGGTGGGGAGCCCAGATGGGAGAAGGGGATGGGGAGCCCAAATGACAGAAGGGGATGGGGAGCCCAGATGGCAGAAGGGGATGGGGTGGGGTGCCCAGATGGGAGAAGGGGATGGGGTGGGGTGCCCAGATGGGAGAAGGGGATGGGGAGGGGAGCCCAGATGACAGAAGGGGATGGGGAGCCCAGATGGGAGAAGGGGATGGGGAGGGGAGCCCAGATGGGGTCTGGGGCTGAAAGGGGAGGCCCTAATGCAAGGCATGTGGATGAAGGGAGCTGGAACTGGGGGCTGAAAAGGAGGGTAGGTGGGATAAGGGGGCTAGTACTGGGACTGGGGGCTGAAAAGGGACAAGAGCTGAAACTGTGGGGACTGGGGGCTGAAAAGAAGACAGGGAGAAGTGGCTGGGGGCCGAAGCTCAAGACTGGTGGGAGAAAAGGGCTAGGGCTGAAACTGGGGACTGGTGGGATAGTGGGGCTGGAACTGGGGGCTGAAAAAAAGGGGCAGAGAGAGGGGACAGATCCTAGATGGAAGGGGGAGTGAGAGGGACCTTGATGGATGGGAGAGGGAGGGCAAATGGTGGATTGAGCGGACAGAGAGAAAGGGCAGACAGTGGATGGAAGCGATAGAAAGGGCAGACAGTGAATGGAAGGGGGAGAGAGAGAGGGCAGACAGGGGCAGATGGTGGATGGAAGGGGCAGAGATAGAGGGCAGATGTAGATGGAAGGAGCAGGGAGAGAGGGCAGACATTGGATGAAGGGGACAGCAGAGAGGGCAGACACTGGATGGCAGAGAAAGAACAAAGACATGCTGGATGGAAGGAAGGAAGACAGTGAAAAGAAGATGAGGAAAGCAGAAACCAGAGACAACAAACTGTAAATAAAATATTTACTTTTATTTTTTTGCTTTAGGATACAGTAGTATTGTAGCTGTGTTAATAAATGTTTATAATAGGTAATCTTTTTATTGGACTAATTTTAATACATTTTGACTAACTTTCGGAGAACAAAACCCCCTTCCTCAGGTCAGGATAGGATACTGTAACAGCACTATACTGTATTGACCTGAGGAAGGATGTTTTGGCCTCTGAAAGCTAAATGTATTAGTCCAATAAAATGGTATTATTTTATTTTCTATATTTGTTTTATTTCTATTTGTTAATTTGTAAAGTGGTGATTGGTTCTTGTTAGTTTTTTTCAAATTTACATCTGCAGTCTTTATATTTTGCACAGTACTAGGGGACATTTTCTGTTTCTGTGGTGTTGCATTGTATGCAGAGTCTGGCATCTTGGGGGTTCAGTTTAATTTTTGTCTAAATAGCGTTTGGAATATGTCCACTTTGAGAATTTACATCTGCTATCTTATTTTGCAATGTATAGCAATTTGTTTCTAAGAATATTGCTGACAATTCCTGTCAGTGTGGCAAGTGGTGAGCGATCATTTTCCCCGGGGGGGGGGGGGGGGGCGTGGGCGTGATCATTTTCACGGGGGGTAGGGGCGCCAACTGATAGTCTGCAGGGGGGCGCCAGAGACCCTAGGCACGGCCCTGTATAATGGGCTAGAAAACCCAGATCTTTGTTAAGTCCTGTCTGGTGTGTGTCAAAATATTTCATCATTTTGATTTCAAAGGTCTTACGCTCCTGGATCACACCCTTCCTATCTCAGACAGCCTGAAAATCCTTGGTGTGACAATAGACTGACATTTAACACTAGAGAGCCAAGTGGCATCCACAACAAAGAAAATGTTCCACTCAATGTGGGAACTCAAACGCTTGAAACAATTCTTCCCGAGGGTCACATTTCGCAACCTGATACAATCAATGGTACTAAGCCATGTAGACTACTGCAATGGAATCTATGCAGGATGCAAAGAACAAACCTTAAAGAAACTTGAGACAGCTCAAAACACGGCAGCTAGACTAATATTTGGAAAAACGCAATTTGAAAGCACGAAACCGCTCCGCGAAAAGCTACATTGGCTGCCAATCAAAGAACGCATTGCTTTCAAAATCTGCACCCTGGTTCACAAAATCATTTACGGTGAAGCCCCGGGACACATGATAGACCTAATCGACGTACCAACTAGAAACACATCCAAATCAACACGAACATATCTAAACCTGCACTACCCAAACTGCAAAGGCCTTAAATAGAAATCAACCTACGCATCCAGCTTCTCCTACATAAGCACACAACTGTGGAATGCACTTCCAAAAGCCTTGAAAATGACGTACGACACCTGAACCTCCAGAAATCACTAAAAACCAACCTGTTCAAAAAGGCATACGCCAACGATCCAACTTAAATGCCTGATCTCTGCACCACAACAAAACTAAAGAACGTAATGGACATAACTCAGCTCTTCTGCTGTACGATTCCCTAATGTGGCTATGCCACACAAACTCTATCTTACCACAACATCACTTTGTATTTGTTCACACCGGAGTCTGCAAATGTCTCTCCAGCACTATGTAAGCCACATTGAGCCTGCAAATAGGTGGGAAAATGTGGGATACAAATGTAACAAATAAAATTTAAAAAATAAATAAAAAGTTTCCTTTTAGTATTCTCACCATAAAATCATTAATGCAGTGCTCTGATTTTGTAAAGTGCTGTCCCACAGAGGTGACATCCTGGTTGTCATTGTCATGTTTAACATGATGTCTATGTAAATTGATTCTTGTCTTTAGCATCTGGCTTGTATCTCTAATATATCACCCTTCTTCATATTGTTTGCATGGAATGATATCTACCACATTTCAAGATGAGCATATGAAAGATTCCCATATGCTGAATGTTTTTCCCATGTGAGTGACTGAGATCCTATGAGATATGCTGGCACAGTTTGCAGCTTGGTATATTACAGGTTCATGTGCCATTCTTTTCTTTTTCAGCTTGTATTGGGAACTTGCTTTTCACTAATTTGTGTTTCAAATTAGGTGGCTGTTGGAAGGCCAGCATGGTGGAGCTGGGAATATCTCTTTCAGTAATTCATCCTCCTGGGTAGTGGCTGTAGGTTGTGAAGGATCCCTCCGCTCCTCTCAGGAAAACTCAGGCCCAAGTTTTCTATATGATATTCCACTTAGGTACAACTCCCTGTAATCCTCCAGGTGTACCCTCCGACCTGAGGTACGTCAGCAGTACTATTCCAGCACAGCTCCCGAGATATCCGCCAGGGAAATTATCCCAGCGGTTTCAAGAATGCAATCCCAAAAACAAACAGTTAGAAAAAGTCATTTTTAATAATGCAGTTCCAAAAGCAAAGCAGTTCAGGAATCTCATGTAGTTCAGGTTACTTCCTGTTCCGGGGCAGAGACAGCAAGGAACCAATGGAGCCGACGCAGCTCCCAGCGACGTGGACTCGGGGGCGGATCGGCCCTCCCGCCCGCCCCTCGCTTCTAAACTAAGATCGCGCTCCGGGGGAGGGTGCGCGCCGGAGGGGGGGTGCGCAGCGGCGACCCGCTCCGGGTGTCAGCCGCCCTCACTACGGCACTGCCTGTCCTCTTCAGGGCACAGACTGTATAAGTCTGGCCAGCACTATCCCCGCCTCCCAACCACCAGTCCCGCCTCCCACCACCAGCTCTGGCACAGACCGTATAAGTCTGCCCAGCACTATCCCCGCCTCCCATCTACAAGTCCCGCCTACCACTACCGGCTCTGCCACCTAAACTCGGCTAAGCTACCAAGGATACATTCCTTCTGAACAGGATTCTTTTATGTTTATCCCACGCATGTTTGAATTCTGTTACCGTTTTCATCTCCATCACCTCCCGCAGGAGGGCATTCCAAGTATCCACCACTTTCTCCGTGAAAAAGTATTTCCTGACATTTTTCCTGAATCTGCCCCCCTTCAATCTCATTTCATGTCCTCTCGTTCTATCACCTTCGCATCTCCGGAAAAGATTCATTTGCGGATTAATACCTTTCAAACTCTTACCCTCAGCATCTCCTTTTCTCTTTCCATCCCTCTGCCTACATCACTAAGCCCCCAACCAGGGACATGGGTGGGACACCAGCCTGGCAGCCTATGTCCGCACAAGGTGCATACACTGACAGTTGGCTCCAGGTGAAGGGCTGCAAATTAAGGTTTGTGGTTTGAAAAATGTCTCAATAACTCGCTTGCTAGGCATGAAATAAATTTACCATGTGCTTCTTGCTCTCCCAACCCCTCCCAATTATTTTGTTTGACAGGACACAGTCTGCCCCCCCTTCTTAACACTCCGCCCCAGGTGCAGTTCCTTTTGTTCCTCTCCCCCTTTACTTCCTCATCCACTTATCTTTTGTTGCATTTTTCCCTCCTTGTAGAAGACCAGTGCAAAAGGGTGTCTCCATTTATACCGGATTCCCAATTCTTGAAGTCGTCTGGTCACAGGCTTCAGGTCTGCCCTTCGCTTTAATGTAGTTGCAGCTAGATCCTGGTAGATTTCCACTTCATACGAGTCCCATTTAAAGTTTGGGGTCTGCCGTGCCGCTTTTGCCACTTGTTCCTTCAGTTTGTAATCCCGAAAGCAGACAATTATATCTTTAGGTAAATTCGCTCGCGGGGACCCTAGCGCTCGATGGGCCCTTTCCAGGAGAATCGACGCAGGTTCTATCGTAGTGCCCCCCACTGCCAACAGGTTGCTCACCAGCCTCTGTATAGTGTCCTCGCAGTCCAGATATGCGGGGGACTCCGGTAATCCCCAAAAGCGCAGATTACTTCTGCGGCTGCGGTTCTCAAGGTCCTCCAGTTTGTCCAGAATTTGCTGCTGCGTCCGCTGGGCCTCAATAGTTTGCTGCTCTAAAGTCTCTATCGACTCAGAATGGGCATCTAATCGGGTCTCTGCTTCCTCAATCCTGGTGCTAAGCTCCCGTATTTCGCCCTTCAATTCAGCCCCCATATTGACTAATTCACTCCGCATGGCTTTGAGATCAGACCTTATTTCTTGTAGCCATTTCTGCCACTCAGGTCCCATCTCCTCTTCTGTCCCCTCTCGGACTGCACATGACTCAGGCTCTTTTCCAGGTAGCTGCTCGATGCGGGATACAGCCATCGCTTGTTCTGGGCGATTTTGTTGCGCGGTCGCCATTTTGTTTTTCCCTCGCGGTGTTGACTAGTAAGCAAAGCGGGAGAGATCTTTTCCAACTCTCCCTGCATTCGACTCTCACGCTCTCTTCATCGCTTGCACCTCCGCTCTTAATGGGCCGCTACTGCGTTCGCAAATCGGGCTTTTTATCGTCTTTTTCCCATGAGTTACACGGAGCTCCGTTTTCAGGCAACCATATCACTTGGTGACGTCGCTTCCTCCTTATCCACTTATCTTTTCTTTCTCCCCCCCCCACATCTCCCTCACCCCACACACAAACACTGTGTATCCTTTATCCTGCTCTCTCATTAACCACACCTGGCTTACTTTCAACATTGTTAAAACCTCTCTACTGGGACTCCTTAAATGTCCTGTTTCAATAGTATCCTTCAAGAATACGCCAGACCGAACCATGTGCTCCTCATGGATGAATGTTGGCTCCCCCCCACCCCATTCTAGTTTAAAAGCTGCTCTATCTCCTTTTTAAAGGCTAGCACCAGCAGCCTGGTTCCATCCCAGTTAAGGTGGAGCCCATCCTTTCGGAACAGTCTCCCCCTTTCCCAGAATGCCGCCCAGTTCATAACAAATCTAAATCCCTCATCCCTGCACCATCAACTTAACCATGCATTGAGACTTAGAAGCTCTGCCTGCCTTTTGGGCTCTGTGCGTGAAACAGGGAGCATTTCTGAAAATGCTACCCTGCAGGATCTGGACTTCAGCTTTACACCTAAGAACTTAAATTTGATATCCAGAACCTCCCCTCCAACATTTTCCTATGTCATTGGTACCCACATGTACCAAAACAACCAGCTCCTCCCCAGCACTAAGATCCTGTTTAGGTGATGCATGAAGTCCACCACCTTTGCACCAGACAGGCAAGTGACCAGGTATCCTCACATCCACCAACCACCCAGCTATCTACCTGCCTAATGATCGAATCACCAACTACAATAGTTGTCCTAACCCTTTCTGCCTGGGCAGACCTTCTTAGAGATATATCCTCAGTGCGAGAGGATAGTGCATCCCCTGGTGAGCAGGTCCTGACTACAGGAGTACTTCCTACTTCATCAGGGTGATGCCAGACTGGAGGTGGAACTTCTCTACAATGTCCCTGTAGATCTCCTCTATGTACCTATCTGTCTCCCTCAGCTCCTCCACTATTCTAGCCTTAAGAGAATGGACCTGTTTTCTGAGAGCTAGGAGCTCTTTGCATCAGGCACACAATATTTATTTATTTACTTATTTATTAGGATTTATTTACCGCCTTTTTGAAGGAATTCACTCAAGGCGGTATACAGTAAGATATATAACCGCTCACCAACTGGGAGATAATCATACATGTGACACTCAATGCAAAAGACTGGGTTAGGTTTCTATATTCATAAAAATGATTAGGTGCTAGAATTCTAGTCACCTAGCTTTAGTATTTAACTTAAGACACCAAACTGAACAGCCAAGTTGCCAAGTATTGAACTCAAAGCTCTTATACAATTTGGATACACTCTCTCCATAGCACACAAAGAAAGTAGATACATTTTTCGTTTCATCCTTCTTTGAAATTGCTAACTGCACTTATTTCTAAGCACTTTTTCTCACCTGAGCCAGAATGTGCTCTGCTCATATTTCTTGTTTTCAAAGGTCTCCACTCCAAAGTTGTAACACAGAATAGACAAATATGCCGTCTGCAATAATAGCATAGGAACTGTCATACTGGGTCAGAATAAAAGTCCATCAAGCCTAGTTTTCTGTTTTCAACAGAGATCAATCCAGGTCAAAAGTACCCCTCCCTACTCCAAGGTATAAGCAGTGGCTTTCCCCTAGTCGTCCTTGTTAATGTTTTATGGATTTTTCCTCCAGGAACTTGACCAACCCTTATTTAAACCCAACTACACTAACTGTTTTCACTAGCTCCCCCAACAATAAATTTGAGTGCTTTATTATATGTTGAGTGAAAAAATGCATTAGCACTTCTGGATAAACAAAACCCTACTGCCATTTTATTTACCTTTTAGCTCACAATTTCAGATTACATATATTCTGATTACAAGACTTGGGCTCTAACCACTGCACCACTTACTCTATTCTGGGTTCTTGTAGCATAGAATTTATTATGGAAGCTCTTGGCAAATCATTTTTATTCTTTCAAACCCAATGAATGTTTTAAAATAGTTATGCATAAGGGGTCAAGAATATTTGTCCACCTGACTGGAAGCAAAATAGCTCTCCAAAACTTTAGAGGCACTCTGAGGAAGTGGCTAGGCAAACCCTAATTCTCTTTAAGACACATCCTCCTGGGCCATCTTAACAGAGTTAGGATGGGGAAGTTTAGTTAAGAGGGCATGGTCCAGATCTATAAGCATAAATTTTCAGAGTTTGGGAGAAGTCAGGAAGGCTCCAGGAGGAGCTGAGGGAAGTCCCAAAGGCCCTGCCAATGATTACTAAAGAACCCCAAGTACAGTATTCTGTAACCTATAGATAGGACTTGCTCTCTGCATTATCATTTGAACTAAGGGTTTTTATTTGTTCTTGAAGTTGCCTCAGTTTTTTGTTTATAGGCTGCTAAAAGGCTCAGGCTCAAGCACTCACCCATGCTAACACAGGAACCAAATTTGGTATCAATATCAAATTTATTCTTGTTTACCATTAAACTCCCCTTTTCATGGTTCAGTTCGGTTTACAAAGGACTAAGCCAGAAGCTTACAATTACAATTAAAATACATAATATAACAATACATCACCATAAAACATTAGAAACAAAAATCATCATATATTAAAATCGAACTAACAGTCAAATCCTCAAGAAATAGATAGGTCTAACTTCTTTGTAAACATAAAACAATTTCATTCCATTCTAATAAAAGATGTATTTATTTATTTATTTATTGCATTTATATCCCACCTCTTTGCAGGCTCAATACATCATGAGTAGTGAAAGAATATTGTAAATAAACATTTAGTATTACAAAGTCTTGGTCAGCATGATGATAGTTAAAGTTATAATATACAAGCAGATATAGTGAAACAGTTCTAAACATAGATGGGCGAGTTGTGCATATTCACATTGGTTGATCTTTGTGGTATGCTTTATTAAAGAGATGGGTCTTCAGTAATATGCGGAAGTTCGTTCTTTTTTAGATCGATTTTAAGCTGCGCGGCAGTGTGTTCCATAACTGTGTGCACAGGTAGCTAAAGTTCGACGCATGCATTATTTTGTATTTCATTCCTTTGCAGTTGGGGAAGTGCAGATCAAGGAATGTGCGGGATGATCTTTTGGCATTCCTAGGTGGTATGTCTATCAGGTCTGACATGTAAGCTGGTGCGTCTCCATGGATAATTTTGTGAACTAGTGAGCATACTTTGAACGTGATGCGTTCCTTAAGTGGGAGCCAGTGTAATTTTTCTCGTAAGGGCTTGGCGCTTTCAAATTTTGGTTTGCCAAATTAGCCATTTTAGAAAATCGTACATTCTTAATAAAAGGAGGACTTAACACCAACTGATTTTGTAATTTAGATGACTGCCCAAATAAAGATACAGAAATCACGTTAACCAGTAAATCAGATTGGAGGCCATACAAAATCTGAAAAAGCAGATAGGCCAACTTAAATATAATTTGTTCATTGGTGGGAAGCCAATGCAGTTTATGAATAAATTCAGAAATACTACAGTATGGAAGAAAAACCAGTCAAAAGACACATCCAATTTAAAAATGGGCCAGATCAGATTAGGGATCATAGAGAAATAAAGCCCCACAAAAAACAGCCCATTGCATTTTGTAGCTGGGTCGGCCTTCCAGGACCCAGCCAGGCTCAACCCTGCTTAGCTGCCTTCTTCTTCACATGGCTGCTGCCTCACTCCACAGCTATCTGGCTGCTTTGAGCCTCAGCTCCAGGCCCTGAGAACTTCTAGGACTCCTTCCTCCCTCCGTTCCTTTCACAGAGGCACATTCAAAGCACAACGTTTATAAGTAAGGGCTTTTATTTTCTTGCTTCAGGTCAACATAAACGCCCAGGCACACCTTAACTCCAGGTTGTTTAGGGCTTGCTACCCAAAGCACAAGTCAGGTTCAAAACAGTCCATATAACTTCACTTCACCTGACCTAAGATTACTTCTCTTAGGGAACAGTACATTATCAGAAAGAAAACACAGTAGCTTTTCAGTAGGAAACAGTTTACACAGTCTTTCTTGCACCTCCTTACAGCACAGTTACACAGCTTGGTTCCCACCTGGTTCAGGCTGGGGGTTCAATTGTGCCCAGCCCTCTTTCTCTCCCAGGGCTGCACCTCTTCCCTCTTTAGTAGAGATCTCCCCCAGCGCCTCAGCCTCCCTCCTCCGGTCTTCCACCAGTCTCTCCAAGGCACAGCTAGCCACCCTCTTACAGCAGCTTTTCGGGTTTGAGCCAGAGCGCCAATCTCCATATGTTCCTCCTCTAGCCCTTCAGTAATCTCCATTTTATCCTCCTCTTCAACTTCCCCCGCCCCCAATCTCTCCAGCTGGCCCTCATCACCTTCCTCAGAGACCATTTACCAATCTTCTATCTCCTCCCCTAATTCTTGCACAGCCAGGTGGGGAAGAGAAGGATTCTGGGACTGGTAGTTCCTCCCCTTCTTCCTTAACCCAGCCAACCTCTCTGCCTCTGGTAGCCCAGCTTTCTGAATGTGGGTGTTGTGCACATCTGCCCCATTGGGATTCCCCGGCTCCCTGCACCCCCTTACTTCGTGCCTCCCCGGATCCCCTTTCACCTGCACTCTCACAATTTCTATGAGACAAGCAGTTCCAGCTTTTGCAGCATAGAAACTTTGATAGCGGAAACATAGTAATTGCTCCTTTCAAACTGCCTCTTTCCTCTTCTCCACTATCCTGATCATAGACACACATATACATCCAGACACACACATACAGACAAATACATACATAGACATATATACACAAACATGGATGATTTGGAATTAACTTCATAAGGCATGCTCCAAGTGGCCTAGTGGTTAGGGTGGTGGACTTTGGTCCTGAGGAACTGAGTTCAACTCCTACTTCAGGCACAGGCAGCTCCTTGTGACTCTGGGGAAGTCACTTAACCCTCCATTGCCCCCTGTAAGCCGCATTGAGCCTGCCATGAGTGGGAAAGTGCGGAGTACAAATGTAACAAACAAAAAGAACATTATAGTTCTAAGATGGACATTTTTGCACTGAAAACATCCAAAATGAATAGCCATTTTCCAAAGTGAAGCGTCCAACTTTTGAATGACATAAAAAACAAACAGGGACATGAACGTCTGTCTGGCATCATTTGCAAAAATATGGCCACACAGACATCACTGCAGAACACAGTAGACTAGTGCAGTAGACTATAAACTGAGGGATACAGGTTCAAACCCCACTGTAACCTTTCTGTAAATGTGATCCCTCCAGGGCCTGAAAAATACCTACCGTACCTGAATGTGCACCACTTTAATAGCCTTTAGGCTTGCAAGTGTCTTATATATTTAGGTACAATAAGTATTTTTCTGTTTCTGGAAGACTCAGTATTATAAAAAAAAAAAAAGAGTTGAAGTGGAACTTGAACCCGAGTCCCTTGTTTCACAGTCCACTGCACAGGTTACTCCTGACCTGAACACTACTTTGTTTGGAATGGCCATAATACCTGCAGCTTGACAGAGCTTGGTTTTCCTTTCCAGTTTCACTTTCAAGGAAGAGGGAAGGGGACAGCAACCACTAGGGGGGGGGGGTATAACGAGGGGCCATGCCTTTATCCCTCCAGTGATCAGCAGCTCAATTAGAGCAACTTTTTGTAACTTGGACATGACTGAAACAGGTCTAGATAAAAAACTTCTTTTCTTTTTGTTTTTTTTAAGAAATCGACATACATAGTAACATAGTAACATAATAGATAACGGCAGAAAAAGACCTGCATGGTCCATCCAGTCTGCCCAAGACAAACTCATATGTGTATACCTTACCTTGAATTTGTACCTGTCCTTTTCAGGGCACAGACTGTATAAGTCTGCCCAGCAGTATTTCCCGCCTCCCAACCACCAGTCCCGCCTCCCATCATCGGCTCTGGTACAGAAAAATCCCTGTTGGATGTCCTACTTTTTGGATCTCCCTAATCCCGCCCAAAACACGCCCCCTTGCTAGCTGGACAAACTGCAGTGTGAAACAATCAAATTCTGACTTTATAAATCTGACGAAGAAGGGCAACCTTCGAAAGCTAATCAAGAAATGTATTAAGTTATGTCCAATAAAAAAGGTATCATCTTATTTTCTTTTCCATGTTTTATTTTGTTTGATTTCTATTGATGTCCATTATCTTGAAACCCATTCCCCAGGCTGCTCATTTTATTTATAAACCCCTTATGCACAATTCAGTTAAAAGTCCTGCTGAAAACTATAACCAGTACCTGCCCTTATTCCAAATACTCTAGGCATATAATCAAAGAAATCAGATTTGTTTGACATTATCTTCCTGCAGTAGACCCAGCGCATGAAAAAAATGTTTGGCCATGTCCAATCTGTGTGTATTTGTCAAACAGAAAGCAAAGATTAATCTGTACTAACTACAGACTATTCAACTGCTTCTTGAATAAATTCCTTTCAGTTTAACCACTGTTAAACTGCAATAGAGACTTTTGATTTTTGTTTCCTCTCCACCCAGCACACATAGCAAAGATACTTACCTGTAGCTGGTGTTCTCCGAGGACAGCAGCCACTTATTCTCACATGTGGATGATGTCATCTGATGGAGCATGCGCCGGTGCCTTAAGCACAGGTCCCTCAGTCAGGTGAAAAGCATAAAGAGTACAATGAATGCCAGAAGCCTAAGTACAAGAAGTACAAGAACTAAGAGAAGAAGTGGCAAGACTAAGAAACATCTGGGACAACCACAAATTTGACCCAGAGATGCAGGTCAAAACATTGAGGACTTCCAGCAAAGGGAGAGAAATCTTGGGCAGACAAAGCACAGCTGGAAGCAGGTCACCAAGTCCCAAAAGATCAATCCTCCAACTCCACCTTCTATTCAGCTAAAAAATCGGTTCACAGCCCTGCAGGTAGAAGAGCTAGAAACATCTAAAAAAAACAGGAGGAAACAATGACCAAAAATGCAATCACAGCCAGACAATTGGCCCAAAGAAAGCGAAAGGTAGTGGTGGTTGGAGATTCACTTCTCAGGGGTACCAAAGCGCCCATGTGCCGGCCAGATATGTTGTCCAGAGAGGTATGCTGTCTGCCTGGTGCCAAGATTCGCGATATTGTAGAAAGATTGCCTAGACTCATCAAGCCTAAGGACCACGCTCCTATGCTACTCATCCATGTTGGCACAAATGATACAGCTAAGTATCCCACTGAACATATCATACAAGACTTCGTGGCTTTGGGTCAGAGGATGAAGCATCTAGGTGCGCAGGCGGTGTTCTCATCGATCTTCCCTGTCGAAAGTAAAAGTCGAATGAGAGAAGCTCGCATCTTGGAGATAAATGCATGGCTTTGTGGTTGGTGCCAACGAGAGTGCATTGGTTTCGTAGACCATGGGATGATTTTCCAAGAGGTACTGAGCGGTGATGGTGTCCATCTGTCAAGGAAGGGAAGGAGTGTCTTCAGCAACAGGCTGGCTAAAGTACTAAAGAGGGCTTTAAACTAAAATTGATGGGGATGGGTATAAAAGGCAACAAAGCCATAATTAACTCCAAGGAAGGTAGGACATCTAATGCCTCTATAGAAGTGAATAAAAAGAGGAAAATCTGGAGAGCCTTGTATACCAATGCCCATAGTATGGGAAACAAACTTCTAGATCTTGAGGCTACAATGATGGAAGCGGACTTGGATTTAGTGGCGGTCACAGAGACGTGGTTCACGGAGAACCATGATTGGGATGTTGCTATACCTGGCTATAATCTATTCAGGAAGGAAAGAGTAGGAAAAAAGGGTGGAAGTGTGGCATTATATGCTAAGAATGATATCCAAGTGACAGAACTGCAGGACATGTGGAGTATGGAAGAAGCGCTGTGGGTTAAACTGGAAAGAGGGAAAGGAAAATGTATCTATATCGGATGATATACAGACCACCCCCACAGTCGGAGGAAATGGACAAGGACTTAATTGAACAAATCCGCAAGATAGCTAGGAAAGGGGAAGTACTACTGATAGGTGACTTCAATATGCCGGATGTTGATTGGGGTGTCCCGGCTGCGGGGTCATCTAGAAGCAAAGAGATCTTAGATTCCCTACAGGAAGAATTGTTCCAGCAGTGGGTGACGGAACCGATGCGGGATGGAGCTGTTCTAGACCTGGTGCTTACAAATGGAGAGTACATTTCTGACGTCAAGGTGGCGGACCATTTGGCATCTAGTGATCATCGTATGGTATGGTTCAATATTAAAACAGAAGAGAGGGCTCATTCGAGATTGAAGGTCCTGGATTTCAAAGGAACTAGCTTTGCTGAGATGGGGGAATTTCTCAAGGAACAGTTAGCAGGATGGGAACAGCTGAAGGATGTAAAACAGCAATGGACAAGACTGAAAGGAGCTATATTAAAGGCGACTAACCTTTATGTTAGGAAAGTGCTTAAAAGTAAGAGGAAAAGAAGGCCTCTCTGGTAATCGAATGTAGTAGCTGAAAAGATAAGGGAAAGGAGGCTAGCCTTTGCATGTTATAAGACGACTCAGAAAGATGAAGACAGGAGAGAATAGCTAAATAAGCGGAGAAGCTCGAAAAGCTATCAGGAAAGCGAAGCGGCAAATGGAGGAAAAGATAGCTAATAGGGTAAAATTGGGGGATAAGACCATTTTCAGATATGTAAGTGACAAGAGGAAGTGCCACAATAGTATTGTGAGGCTCAAAGCTGAGGGAGAGAAATATGTGGAAGATGATAAGGATAAAGCTGAACTGCGTAACCATTATTTTAGCTCTGTGTTCACGAATGAAAGACCGGGGATAGGGCTGCAGAAAACAAAGGCTAAAGGGGATGTATGTATGGTAGACCTAGACCCGTTTACGGAGGACTGTGTTTGTGAGGAGCTTGCCAAACTAAAAGTAGACAGAGCGATGGGGCCTGATGGGATACACCCGAGGTGCTTAAGGAACTTGGAGAAGTTCTGTCGGCTCTGCTGATGGACCTCTTCAATGCTTCCTTAGAAACTGGAGTGGTCCCGGTGGACTGGAGAAGGGCGGTTGTGGTTCCTTTGCACAAGTGTGGAAGTAAGGAGGAGGTTGGGAATTACAGACCTGTCAGTCTGACCTCGGTGGTGAGTAAGCTAATGGAAACTCTTCTAAACAGGAGGATTTTGAGATTTCTTGAACTACATGGAATGCGGGACCCGAGGCAGCAAGGCTTCACTAGTGGAAGGTCATGTCAGACGAATCAGACTGTCTTCTTCGACTGGGTGACCAAACAGTTGGATGTAGGAGAGGCGCTTGATGTGGTATACTTGGATTTCAGCAAAGCCTTTGACACGGTTCCACACAAGCGACTTATAAATAAATTGAGTGTCCTTGGTATGGGACCTAGAGTAACTGATTGGGTTAAAAATTGGTTGAATGGTATGAGACAGAGGGTAGTGGTAAATGGAGCTTGCACTGAAGAAAAGGATGTCGTCAGTGGAGTACCGCAGGGATCGGTCCTAGGGCCGGCTCTTTTTAACGTCTTTGTGAGCGATATTGCGGAAGGGCTGTCTTGTAAGGTTTGCCTCTTTGCAGATGATACTAAACTCTGTAACAGGGTGGACACCCTGGAGGGTGTGAATGACATGAGGAAGGACCTAGCGAAGCTAGAGGAATGGACTTGATATTTGGCAACTAAGGTTTAATCCCAAAAAATGCAAGGTCATGCACTTGGGTCGCAAAAATCAGAGGGAACGGTACAGTATAGGGGGTGAAGTGCTTCAGTGTGCAAAGGAAGAGTGGGACTTGGGGGTGATTGTGTCTGACGACCTTAAAGCTTTCAAACAGGTAGAAAAAGCGACAGCCAAAGCCAGAAGGATGCTTGGGTGCATAAAGAGAGACATGACCAGCAGGAAAAAGAAGGTGATAGTTCCATTGTATAAGTTAGAATATATTGCACTAAATGAAAAATTAGATATAATAGGCATCTCTGAGACCTGGTGGAAGGAGGATAACCAGTGGGAAAATGTCATACCGGGGTACAAATTATATCGTAGTGATAGGGTGGATCGAATTGGTGGAGGGGTAGCACTGTATGTTAAAGAGGGCCTTGAATCAAATAAATTGAAAATTCTGCAGGAAACAAAACACACCTTGGAATCCCTATGGATTGAAATTCCATGTGTAAAGGGGAAAATGACAGTGATAGGAGTGTACTACCGTCCACCTGGCCAGGAAGAACAGACGAATGTAGAAATGTTAAAGGAAATTAGGGAGGCTAACAAGCTGGGCAACACAATAATAATGGGTGATTTCAATTACCCTGGTATTGACTAGGTAAATGTAGCATTGGGGCATGCTAGGGAGGTAAAATTCCTTGATGAAATCAAGGACTGCTTCATGGAGCTGCTGGTACAGGAGCTGACGAGAGAAGGAAAAATTCTAGACCTAGTCCTTAGTGGAGCACATGATCTGGTGCGGGAGGTAATGGTGCTGGGGCCGCTTGATAACAGTGATCATAATATGATCAGATTTGATATTAGCTTTGGAGTAAGTATAAACAGGAAATCAAATATGTTAGCGTTTAACTTTCAAAAAGGAGAATATGATAAAATGAGAAGAATGGTGAAAAAAAAACTTAGAGGAGCGGCTGCGAGGGTCAAAAATTTACATCAGGCATGGATGCTGTTCAAAAATACCATCCTGGAAGCCCAGGCCAAATACATTCCGCGTATTAAAAAAGGAGGGAGGAGTCCAAACGACAGCCGGAATGGTTAAAAAATGAGGTGAAGGAAGCTGTTAAAGCTAAAAGGAACCGACTGAAAATAACAAAAAGCAGTATGAGAAATGTCAAGTCAAATGCAAAGTGCTGATAAGGACGGCAAAGAGGGACTTTGTAAAAAAGATTGCGTTGGAGGTAAAAACACACAGTAAAAAAATTTTTAGGCATATTAAAAGCAAGAAGCCGGCAAAAGAATTGGTTGGACCGCTAGATGACCAAGGGGTAAAAGGGGCACTCAGGGAAGACAAAGCCATAACGGAGAGATTAAATGAATTCTTTGCTTTGGTCTTCACCAAGGAAGATTTGAGAGAGATACTGGTGCCAGAAATGGTATTCAAAGCTGATGAGTCGGAGAAACTGAATGAAATCTCTATAAACTTAGAGGATGTAATGGGGCAATTTGACAAACTGAAGAGCAGCAAATCTCCTGGACTGGATGGTATTCATCCCAGAGTACTGATAGAATTGAAAAATGAACCAGCAGAACTATTGTTAGTAATATGTAATTTATCTTTAAAATTGAGTTTGGTACTCGAAGATTGGAGGGTAGCCATGTAACGCCGATATTTAAAAAAGGTTCCAAAGGGGATCCGGGAAATTATAGACCGGTGAGCCTGAAATCGATGCCGGGCAAAATGGCAGCGACTACTGTAAAGAACAAAATTACAGAGCATATTCAAAAGCATGGATTAATGAGACAAAGCCAACATGGATTTAGTGAAGGGAAATCTTGCCTCACCAATCTATTACATTTCTTTGAAGGGGTGAATAAACATGTGGATAAAGGCGAGCCAGTTGATATTGTGTATCTGCATTTTCAAAAGACGCTTGACAAAGTACCTCATGAAAGACTCCAGAAGAAATTGGAGAGTCATGGGATAGGAGGTAGTGTCCTATTGTGGATTAAAAACTGGTTATAGGATAGAAAACAGAGAACAGGGTTAAATAGTCAGTATTCTCAATGGAGAAGGGTAGATAGTGGGGTTCCCCAGGGGTCTGTGCTGGGACCACTGCTTTTTGACATATTTATAAATGATCTAGAGATGGGAGTAACTAGTGAGGTAATTAAATTTGCTGACAACACAAAGTTATTCAAAGTTGTTAAGTCGTGAGAAGATTGTGAAAATTTAGAAGAGGACCTTACGAGACTGGGCATCTAAATAGCAGATGACGTTTAATGTGAGCAAATGCAAAGTGATGCATGTGGGAAAGAGGAACCCTAACTATAGATACATAATGCAAGGTTGCACGTTAGGATTCACCGACCAAGAAAGGGATCTCGGCATCGTTGTTGATGATACGTTGAAACTCTCTGCTCAGTGTGATGCGGCAGCTAAGAAAGCAAATAGAATATTAGGTATTATTAGAAAAGGAATGGAAAACAAAAGTGAGGACGTTATAATGCCTTTGTATCGGTCAATGGTGCGACCACAATTCGAATATTGTGTTCAATTCCGGTTGTCACATGTCAAGAAAGATATAGTGGAATTAGAAAAGGTACAAAGAAGGGTGATGAAAATGATAAAGGGGATGGGACGACTTCCCTATGAGGAAAGGCTGAAGCAGCTAGGGCTCTTCAGCTTGCAGCAAAGATGGCTGAGGGGAGATATGATAGATGTCTATAAAATAATGAGTGGAGTGGAACGGGTACACGTGAATCGTTTGTTTACTCTTTCCAAAAATACTAGGACTAGGGGGGCATGCGATGAAGGTACAAAGTAGCAAATTTAATTTGAATCAGAGAAAATGTTTCTTCACTCAACGTGTAATTAAATTCTGGAATCTGTTGCCAGAGAATGTGGTAAAGGCGGTTAGCTTAGCAGGGTTTTAAAAAAAAGGTTTGGACGGCTTCCTAAAGGAAAAGTCCATAGACCATTATTAAATTGACTTGGAGAAAATCCACTGCTATTTCTGGGATAAGCAGCATAAAATGTATTGAACTTTTTCGGGATCTTGCCAGGTACTTGTGACCTGGATTGGCCACTGTTGGAAACAGGATGCTGGGCTTGATGGACCTTTAGTCCGTCCCAGTGTGGCAATACTTATGTACTAAAAACAACTCCTAGGAGAGATGGGAGGGTATGTGAGAATAAACGGCCTGCTGTCGTCAGAGAACACCAGCTACAGGTAAATACCTTTGCTTTCTCAAAGGACAAGCAGGCCGTGTTATTCTAACACTAGTAAAAAAAGGCCCGTTTCTGGAGCCAATGAAACGGGCGCTAGCAAGGCTTTCCTCTGGCCCCCCCACCCAACGCACCTCGTTGTTAGTGACGGCATTGGCAGTGTGGTCTCCGTCGATGTGTGACTCTGCCCCCCCCCCCCCCCACGTAACGCACCTTCGTCGTCAGTGACGCAATTGCGCCGCCCTGGCCGCCGTCAATGTGAGTGAATTGCTCCGCCCTCAACGTCATAACATTTGACGCGAGGGCGGGGCCCCGAGACTGTTATTCGTGGCTTCAGAGCTTCGAACTTACGAACCTTGGCTTCAGTGACGTCAGACAATAGAACGTTGAGGGTGAGTTTTATATATATAGATTTGGGAATCGATTGCTACCAGGCTCACTGAAAACAAGAAAGCTAGGAGTCTCAAAACATTGAGACAAAAACTCCAATCAACCTGAAACTATATACATACTAGCTGTGCAGGTGCAGCCTAGGACAGAATAAAACAGGGCCTAGGAGGGTGGAGTTGGATTCTAGACAATGAACAAATTCTGCAGAACTGCCTGTCCAAACCAAATGTCGTGTCGAGTGTCCTGATCCAAACAGTAGGAGGATGTGAATGTGTGGACTGAAGATCACGTTGCCGCTTTGCAAATCTCCTCTATAGAGGCTGATCTCAAGTGGGCTACCAACGCAGCCATGGCTCTGACATTGTGAGCTCTGATATGTCCCACAAGAGTCAGCCCAGTCTGGGCATAAGCAAAGGAGATGCAGTCTGATATCCAAATTGAAAGTATGCATTTGCCGATAGATACCCCCAAGAAGAATTGTCTGTTTTCAGGCTGCTTTCAATTCTTAAGCCCTGGCTCTTAAAATAGATCTCACTGATTTGTTGATTTTTATCATGTTTACTGTAAAAAGAATACATTTCCTGAAACCTCCTATTTGTCTTGTCTGAGCATCTTGACTAGACTGCAATCTCCATGGAGCATGAACTGTCGTTTATACATAGCAGAAGTAAAAACAGAGAAAATGACAGGAGATAAAGACCATATGGCCTATCCAGTCTACCCAGCTATACTAACTATTAGTAGGAGGACAAAACTGAAAAGCATTGGCAGATATTTACTGCGTGTGTGTCTTAGTACTGGAATAATATGGGGTGTTGTACATAAGAAATGAGTTGCACTATAAAGTTATGATGGAAAATTCTGCACAGTACCATGGGATGCATCTCCCTCATACTAAGTATCATTCTCTTGCTTATGAATGTATTAACTTCTCCCTATTGACTGAACATGTAGTGACAATAGAAGTTAATATAATGGCTCCTTGGGTGAGTATAGAGAAATGGAGTAGAGCCTCGCTTATCTGACATTCTGGATTATGTGGCATACCAAGTTGACATCACAGCATTGATGCTTGTGGGTATCTTTCACTTTCTTGGCGTCATATTTAGTTAAAAAGCAGCAGAGCTAGCTAAGATTTTCGGTCACATTAAGCTTATAAACTGTTGTTACTGCTTCCTCTTTTGAAATATACATTCAATATGCCTCACTTTTATCCCTCATCTACTTTTACTGTATTATTCAACTTTTTGCTTATCCAACCATCTGTTGGTCCTGTTTATATTGGATAATCTAGACTCTACCATAGTACTTTCACTTACCTCTTTTGGCAGCCTCATCAGCATGTCTTTGCAGCGCTGAATACCAGCCTTTGCTTTCTCAAACTTCTCCTCACCAACTGCCTAGGTAAATGAGAAAAAATAAAACCCAAGCTGTGGCTATAAAATTTAAGCTTTAAGGTTAACTTCTTGCTTACTCCTAATGCAGCCAACGAAAACAAACTCCTTTTCCATGTGGTATCTCATGAGGGTCAGTATATTCTAAGGTACCTTTCACCCACAAGACTTACAATACGTTCCCAGAGACGGTCAGAGAGGGAAGCATATATGGAATTTTGAATCAAAACAATGCATATATTTTTGTCTTTAAAAAGCAAGCACCAGAGTCACGTGACGCCAAGCTGAAGAGCGGGTGCGGAGTGTGCCTGTCCTTTTGGGTTATCTCCCCCCCCCCAGAGACCTTCCATCGCATATTAAATAGAATACCTGCGGAGCGAAACGTTCCTAGATCACTTTGAATCACAAACTATAATTTACTCCAGGATGGCCAGTAAAACGCCGAGAAAACTGCTGGACCGAAACAGTGCTGGAGACAAGATGGCGGAGGCTGAAGACACAGACAAGGCCCACTGTGAGCTCCATGTGGGCCGCAGAACTAGCGGCGGAGTTGAGAACTCTCTTGGAGGAATCCATGGACAAAAAACTGCAAGCACTGCACCCACTAAAACTGCTCCAGGGACCTGCATACTGCTGCGATGTACCTGAGTATGACATTTGAGGCTGGCATAGAGGCTGGCAATCAATATTTTTAAAGATGTTTTTTGAGAATGGGAGGGAGTTAGTGACCACTGGGGAGTAAGGGGAGGTCATCCCCGATTCTCTCCAGTGGTCATCTGGTCATTTCGGGCACCTTTTTGTGCTTTGGTCGTAAGAAAAACATGATCAGGTAAAGTCGTCCTAGTGTTCATCAGGGACATCCTTGTTTCTTTCGATTATGGGTCAAGGACGTCTTAGTGTTAGGCACGCCCAAGTCCCGCTTTTGCTATACCTCCAATATGCCCCCTTGAACTTTTCCCTGTGACGGAAAGCAGTTGGGAACGTCCAAAATCGGCTTTCGATTATACCGATTTGGACTACCCTGTGAGAAGGATGCCCATCTTCCGATTTCTGTCGAAAGATGGGCGTCCTTCTCTTTCAAAAATGAGCCCAATAGTGAATGTGATCATTGGTTTAACCACTGTGACAGGTGGTGGCTTAGACTACCATGAGAGTATGTACATACTTTACGATTATTTAGTAATGCCTAATGTGCAGTAATGGTTCCTCTGATTCTACCACATATTCCCTTGGGGATGACATGGTATGAAGGGTTAGAACTAAGCACATTAAAAACATAAATATTATATTCAATAGTCCCATTTAAAACTAAGTACATATTAAGGGTAGTTAAAATTTAACGCCAAGAAGTATAGTGTGATGCACTTGGGGTGCAGAAACCCAAAAGAGAAATACCAGATAGGAGGGGAGAAATTAGTAAGTTCGACTCAGGAGAGAGACCTAAAGATGAAGAAACAATGTGACAAGGTGACGGCCAAGGCCACAAGGATGCTCGGCTACATAGAGAGGAGTATAACCAGCAGAAGAAAGGAGGTGTTGATGCCCCTCTACAAGTTGTTGGTGAGGCCCCACTTGGAGTATTGTGTTCAGGTTTGGAGGCCATATCTTGCTAAAGATGTAAAAAAAAAAACTGGAAGTGGTGCAAACAAAAGCTACAAAATGGTATGGGATTTGCGTTGCAAACTGTACGAGGAGAGACTTCCTGACCTGAACATGTATACCTTGGAGGAAAAGAGAAACAGGGGTGACATGATACATTCAAATATTTGAAAGGTATTAATCCACAAACAAACCTTTTCCGGAGACGGAAAGGTGGTAGAACTAGAGGACATGAATTGAGGTTGAAGAGGGGCAGACTCAGGATTAATGTCAGGAAGTATTTTTTCACAGAGAGGGTGGTGGATACGTCGAATGCCCTCCCGTGGGAGGTAGTGGAGATGAAAACGGTAATGGAATTCAAACATTTGTGGGATAAATGCAAAGGAATCCTGTTTAGAAGGAATGGATCCATGGAATCTTAGCGGAGATTGGGTGGCGATGCCGGTAATTGGAAAGCAAAAACCGGTGCTAGGCAGACTTCTACGGTCTATGCACTGATCGTGACTGAATAGATATGGATGGGCTTGAATGTAAATTTTAAGGGGCTTCGACATTAGCTTCAGAACTTTTTAGTACAAGAAGAGTGCTGGGCAGACTTCTACAGTCTGTGCCCTGAGAATGGCAAGGACAAATCAAACTCGGGTATACATATAAAGTATCACATACCATGTAAAATGAGTTTATCTTGTTGAGCAGTCTGGATGGACCGCACAGGTCTTTATCTGCCGTCATTTACTATGTTACTATTGGGTTCATTTTCAAAAGAGAAGGATGTCCATCTTTTGACATAAAACGAAAGATGGACGTCCTTCTCACCGAGACGTCCAAATCGGTATAATCGAAACCCGATTTTGGACGTCTCCAACTGCAGTCCGTTGCAAGGATGTCCGAATTTAAAGGGGGCGTGTTGGAAGCGTAGCAAAGGTGGGACTTGGGCGTGCCTAACACTTGCACGTCTTTGAGCCATAATCAATAAAAAACAAGGATGTCCCTGATGAACACTTGAACGTTTTCACCCGGACATGTTTTCATTACGACTAAGGCACAAAAAGGTGCCCGAAATGACCAGATGACCACCAGTGATCACCAACCCCCTCCCACCCTCAAAAAACATCTTTAAAAATATTTCATGCCAGCCTCTATGTCAGCCTCAGATGTCATACTCAGGTCCATGACAGCGCATGAAGGTCCCTGGAGCAGTTTTAGTGGGTACTGCAGTGCACTTCAGACAGGCGGACCCAGGCCCATACCCCCCCTACCTGTTACATTTGTGGAGGAAACAGCGAGCCCTCCAAAACCCACCACAAACCCACTGTACCCATATATAGGTGCCCCCATTCACCCGTAAGGGCTATGGTAGTGGTGTACATTGGATGGTAGTGGGGAGGGGGTTTGGGGGGTTTAGGGGGCTCAGTACACAAGGTAAGGGAGCTATGTTCCTGGCAGCAATTTATGAAGTTCACTGCCCGGTTGGTGTCCTGGTATGTCAGGGGGACCAGTGCACTACAAATGCTGGCTTCTCCCACGTCCAAATGGCTTGCATTTGCACGTTTTTGACATGAACGTCTTTGGTTTCGAAAATCGCCCAAAGTCAGAAACATCCTGATCCAAGGACGTCCAAATATAAGGATTTGGACATCTCTATTTTCAAAATGAAAGATGGACATCCATCTTTTTTCGAAAATACGGGTTTCCCCACCCCTGGATAATGTTTTGCAAAGACGTCCAAATCGCAACTTGGACGTTTCTTTCGAAAATGCCCCTCTAAGTTACCTAAACTCACTCCTGAACAAGCCTACATATAGATTGTGTAAAAGTATGAAGCTTTTCACCACACATACTTTTACACAAATAACCTCTGGGGTAACTTTAAAAAAGCTTCTTTATGCATGAAAAAGGCCTTTAGGCAGGAAAAATCCTTTTTAAAATTAGCCCCTAAGAGATTCTCGTGATGAAAGAACAGGCAAGAAGATACAGAAAGCAGTAATAGAAGCAGGGGTCTTGATGCAATGCATGTGGTACGTACTGCCTCAGCCTGATATGTCAGCACTTTAAACAGATCCTTTTCCACATCTGTCTTGTGCACATTCACATCAGTATCTTCGTTATTCCTTTTGGTTAGCTTGGCATACAGTTTTTCCAGACCCTGGAAGAAAAACCAACCCACAGCAGAATCACAACACTGTCCAACATGTGGTCCTTCAACGTGAAAGCATTAGTTCTAAACTTTATGTGTTAATACAGAAATAAATCAAAACAAAAAAAAGGAAAATAAGTTGATGGATGATTAAGTTAGTCCATTAAAAAATGTATGATCTTATTTTCCTTTTTTTTTAATTTCTATTTATTACCTTTAAAATGAAATAACATGGCAACCAAGCTACTTGATCCAAATTTTTTATTCAACTTACATTCATGGCAATATCCAGAAAGCCATCAGCAAGTGAAGGCTTCCCTACATCCACCCAGCCCTTTCCTGTCTTCATAGTCATCTGGAAGAAGAAAAAACATTTTGAATGTATTTTCCTGAATTCCTTTTACCCAGAAACATATAATATGATAGTGCATGAAACAATTCCTTTCCTGGTGCAGTTCTTACACAGCTTTCTGTGGTGGGACACCCAGCACATCAAATTTTCTATGTGTGAGTGAGAGCAACACCAAATGATCACAGGGTTCTATCACCTGTTATACTTCTGCACCCATATAACCCTGAGACCACTTGCAAAGAGTATAGCCACCAATACAAACCACAAGTCCTACCATTCTTTGAACATACAAGTCATCTGAAATGCCTGTGTGTGAAAGCCACCCAGGATCTTATCATGATGCGTACATCCTGTCCCAATCCAGAATCCATGAGTTTCCAGAGTGGTCAGATCACTAGGTCATGGCTGATATATAAGCTGACCCTACCCGCCACCCACACCCTCGCTAACCATCTTTCTCTCTCTCTTCCTACAGGTTAGTCCCCCAGGGTGCAAGGCTCTGCCTGGAAATTGCAACAGCCATGACTTTTGGAAAATGCCGACCCACACAACAGTGTTTACACATTAACTAACATGTCCTGTCCTTTTCCATGCAAGTGACCAATGATATCTCCTCCAGACATGATTAATGACCCCTCATTGCCCACACCCAGGGGGATGCTGAGGAAAGGTACAGTGAAGCACAACGGAAAACAAGGGCTATCATTTAATGCACCTTTGGCATGCTGATGTCTAGACTGAGGTGTTGAGACTGGTCTGGGAGTTACATAGTAAAATATTAGATAATAGCAGAACCTGTACGATCCATCCAGTCTGCCCAACAACATAAAATCATAGCGTAAGGTATGATGTGATACTTCATATGTATACCCGATCTTGATTTGTCCTTGCCAATTTCAGGGCATAGATCATAGAAATCTGCCCGGCACTGTCTTTGTTCTAAAATCTCTGAAGTTATTATAGAAGCCCCACTCCAGCCCATCCAAATCTGTCCAGCCATGGATCAGGGCATAGACCGTAGAGGTCTGCCCAGCACTGGTCTTGTTCTCCATCTTCTGAAGCTCAATCTGTCCAGCCACGATCAGAGCACAGACTGCATAAGTCTGCCCAGCACTAGCTTTGCTTCCCAATTTCTGGTGTTGTCATCTAATCACAGCAAAGCTTCTTTGGATCCATTCCTTCTAAACAGGATTCCTTTGTGTAGTGGAGATGAAAACGGTGATGGAATTCAAACATGTGGGATAAGCACAAAGGAATCCAGTTTAGAAGGAATGGATCCATAAAATCTTAGCGGAGATTGGGTGGCGGCGCTGGTAATTGGAAAGCAAAACTGGTGCTCGGCAGACTTCTACAGTCTATGCCCTGATTGTAACTGAATAGATATGGACGAGCTTGAATGTAAATTTTAAGGGGCTTCGACATTAGCTTCAGAACTTTTAGTACAAGAAGAATGCTGGGCAGACTTCTACAGTCTGTGCCCTGAGAATGGCAAGGACAAATCAAACTCAGGTATACATATAAAGTATCGCAAACCATGCAAAACGAGTCTATCTTGTTGGGCAGACTGGATGGACCATACAGGTCTTTATCTGCCGTCATTTACTATGTTACATTCTACTGGATATTTTCATGTCATCTGCAAAAGGGCAAACTTTTCCTTTTAACCCTTCAGCAATGTCTCTCACAAATAAATTAAACACAATCAGCCCCAGCACCGATCCCTGAGGCACTCCACTGCTCACCTTACTTTCCTCCGAGTGGATTCCATTTAACACCACCTTCAGTCACCTGTCGGTCAACCAGTTTTCAATCCAGTTCACCATTTTGGGTCCAAAGTTCAGATTTCTCAGCTTATTCATTAGTCTTCTGTGAGGGACGGTTATCAAAGGCTTTGCAGAAATCCAACTATAGTTATATCAAGCGCACATCCTCTAAGTACATAAGTATAAGTGTTGCCATACTGGGACAGACCGAAGGTCCATCAAGCCCAGCATCCTGTTTCCAACAGTGGCCAATTCAGTTCTTTCGTCACCCAGTCAAACAAGTCAATCAGATTCATTTGGCATTTTCCCTTGGTAGAACCATGTTGCCTCGGATCCTGCTATCTGTTGGCTTCTATAAAGTTAACTATCTTGTCCTTCAGCAGTGACTCCATTATTTTTCCTACTACCGACATAAGGCTTACCAGCCTGTAGTTTCCCACTTCTTCCCTGTCCCCGCTTTTTTGAAGAGGGATCACATCAGTTTGTCTCCAATCCCACAGAACCTCTCCCATCTCTAATAATCTATTAAATAAATTCTTTAGATGTCCTGCCAGGATTTCTCAAGCTCCATCAGTCCCATAGCTTTGTCCCACTTTCAAATTTTCAGGCTGTTTATAAATGCCTTCTTCTGTGAAGGTGAAATTAGGCCTTACCTGCTAATTTTCTTTCCTCTAGACCCTCCAGACCGGTCAAGATGCGTGGGTTATGCTCGCCTACCAGCAGAGGGAGACTGAGAACACTAACTTCAACTATGTACATATAACCTGTGCCCATCCCACAGAAGCCAGTATACACTTAGCAAAGCAGAGAAAAAACCCCCTGCAACCTGAACTCTGAACTATAAAACCCCTGTACCTGGAAAACCAATAGTCAACACCAACAGTGTGCTCAGACAGACGGAACGACAAGCGCCCCGCTCTGTCAAGTATTATGGGCGAAGAAAACTCTCTGGCCCAACGAAAGAAAAGGAATAGTCATAGCAGAACACGGCTCAAATACTTCTGATACGAACAATATCTCTGAAAATCCATAGCAGAACACGGCTCAAATACTTCTGATACGAACAATATCTCTGAAAATCCATAGGGCGGGCTCTTGACCGGTCTGGAGGGTCTAGAGGAAAGAAAATTAGCAGGTAAGGCCTAATTTCACCTTCCTCAGCGACCCTCCAGACCGGTCAAGACGCGTGGGAAGTACCAAAGCAGTAGAAACTTAAGGGTGGGACCCTCGAAACGCAGAAGTCAGTACAGCCGCTCCAAAACATGCATCCTCCTTTGCCTGAACGTCAATCCTATAATGCTTCACAAAGGAATGAATGGAGGACCATGCCGCTGCCTTACAAATATCCTGCGGAGGAACAAAACTACTCTCCGCCCAGGAAGCAGCAACCCCCCGAGTTGAATGCGCCTTAAGTAACGGGGGCACCGCACGCCGCCTCAACAAATAAGCCGAGGCAATAGCCTCCTTCAACCACCTAGCCAGAGTCCCCTTGGAGGCCGCAGCCCCTCTCTTGGGACCTCCAAACAAAACGAACAACCTATCCGAAGCCCGGAATTCTCTCGTTCTGCTCAAATAGGACCGCAAGGCGCGCCGAACATCCAACTTAGCCAACCGACGCTGAGAGGCATCCCCCGAACGATCCCCCAACACCGGTAACGAGATCACTTGATTCACATGGAACGCTGAAACCACCTTAGGAACAAAGGAAGGAACCGTCCTCAAAGTCACTTTCTCTTTCGCAAAGGACAGAAAAGGTTCCCTACAAGACAAGGCTTGCAACTCTGAAATTCTACGAGCGGAAGCAATGGCCACCAGAAAAACTGTCTTCAAGGTAAGATCCTTACATGTGATGGACGCCAATGGTTCAAACGGAGGCCCCACCAGAGTCTCCAAGACCACATTCAAATCCCAAGGCGGAACCATCGGACGACGGGGCGGCCGAATCAACTTCACTGCCCTCAGGAACCGCCCTACGTCCGGAGAAGCTGCCAAGGAGACTCCTCGAATCTTACCTCTGAAACAAGACAAAGCAGCCACCTGCACCTTCAGGGAAGAAAGGGAGAGCCCCCTATCCAAACCATCCTGCAAAAACTCCAAAACCTCCATCACTGAAGCCCGCAAGGGGACAACATTCCGTTCAAGACACCAACTCTCAAAGATGCGCCACACCCGCACATAAGCCAACGATGTGGACTTCTTACGCGACCGCAACATTGTATCAATGACCCTGGCCAAGAAACCCTTCTTTCTCAATCTGTGCCTTTCAAGAGCCAAGCCGTAAGCAAGAATGGAGAGGGGTCGGCCATCTCGATCGGTCCCTGCACCAGTCTCACCCGAGACCCCAGGGGAAAAGGATCCTGCACTAACAACCGCACCAGATCTCCGTACCATGGCCGACGAGGCCAATTGGGCGCTATCAGAATCACTAAGCCGGGATGACGACCGATCCGCTGCACCACGCGGCCCACCAGCGGCCACGGCGGAAACACATAGAGCAACTGCTGAGTCGGCCACGGCAGAACCAACGCGTCGAGACCCTCGGCTCGAGCATCTCTTCGACGACTGAAGTACCGCGCGACCTGCGCATTGTCGGCCGATGCCATGAGATCCAACACCGGCCGACCCCACTGCAACACTATCCGCTCGAACACTGAGTGATGGAGAGCCCACTCTCCGGGATCCAACATGTGTCTGCTCAGATAATCCGCGTCCACATTGTCCACTCCTGCTACGTGACCTGCCGACAGAGCCTGAAGATGAGCCTCTGCCCACCCCAACAGCTCCGCTGCCTCTACAGCTAATCCCGGGCTCTTCGTCCCCCCCTGCCGATTCACATAAGCTACGGCCGTGGCATTGTCGGAAAGAACCCTGACCGCCTTGCCCTCTAGCAGACTCTGGAAGGACCGAAGAGCCAACCGAATTGCTCGAGTCTCCAGGCGATTGATGGACCACGACGCCTCTTCCGACGTCAATCGCCCTTGGGCCACCTGTCCTAGACAATGCGCCCCCCAGCCTAACAGACTCGCATCCGTGGTCAGTACCACCCAATTTGGCACCTCTAGCGGCATACCCTTCGCTAGATTCGGAGTGTGAAGCCACCAGCGGAGGCTGCGCCGAACCCTCTCCGGCAGCGCTAACCGCTCCTCCAACTCCTGGGACTGAGGGGACCAACGAGTCAACAACGAGCTCTGCAACTGTCTCATGTGGGCCCTGGCCCAAGGTACTACCTCTATAGCCGCAGCCATCAGACCTAACACCTGAAGATACTCCCGTGCCGCAGGCGCCCTCTGAGCTTGGAGCTGACGTATCTGAAGCTGCAGTTTGGAAATGCGAGGAGCCGTCAAAAACACCCGGCCTCGCTCCGTGTCGAACCGAACTCCCAGATATTCTAGAGACTGTGACGGAACTAGGTGACTCTTGGCCAGATTGACAACCCAACCCAGCGACTGCAAAAAGGTCACCACCCGGGCGGTAGCCTCCTCGCTCTCCGCCTGCGTTTTGGCTCGAATCAACCAGTCGTCGAGATACGGATGCACCAAAATGCCCTGCAACCGTAAAGCCGCTGCCACGACCACCATCACCTTGGAGAAAGTGCGAGGAGCCGTAGCCAGGCCGAACGGGAGCGCACAAAACTGAAAGTGACTCCCTAACACCACAAAACGAAGAAAACGCTGGTGCGCCTCCAGAATGGGGATGTGCAAATAAGCTTCTGTCAAATCCAATGAAGTCAGAAATTCCCCTTCCTGAACTGCTACAATGACCGAGCGCAACGTTTCCATCCGAAAGGAAGGAATCTTTAGAGCCGCATTGACCCTCTTGAGGTCTAAAATGGGCCGAAAAGAATCCTCTTTCTTTGGCACCACAAAGTAAATGGAGTAACAGCCGGTACCTCGTTCTTCTGTCGGAACAGGCACCACAGCGCCTAAATCTACCAGACGTGACAGAGTGTCTCGCACTGCCCTTGCCTTGCGCCTTGAATGACAGGGAGAGACGAGAAAGAAATCGGACAGAGGACCGTTGAACTCCAGCGCGTACCCGTCTCGCACTATCTGCAGCACCCACTGGTCTGACGTGATTTGGGCCCACCTCTGGTAAAGCAAGCGTAAGCGAGCCCCCACACGAACCAGAGGCTGGACCCCCAAACCATCATTGCGACACACGGGACGTGCTGGCCGCTCCCGAAGAGGCAGCTCGCCCCCCCCGGCGGCCCCCACGAAAGGGCTGGGTTCTCTGAAAATAACGACCCCGGAACCCCCCCGAGGACCTACCCGGCCGATACCGTCTAGCTTCCTGAAAACGGCCTCGCACCGCAGAGCCCCTAGACGCCTTAGGCCGAAGCTCTGGAAGCCGCGGGATCTTAGTATCACCAAGACCCCTAACCAACTTATCCAACTCGTCTCCAAAAAGCAAAGCGCCCTTAAAGGGAAGCGAACACAACTTTGCCTTGGACGCGGCATCTGCCAGCCAGCCCCGCAACCACAGGGCCCTTCGAGCCGCCACAGCGAGGGTCATATTCTTCGCCGATGCACGCAACAAATCATAGAGCGCATCTGCCAAGAAGGACGAGCCCATCTCCAACTTTGCCAAATCCTGCACTAAGGCGGCTCTATCAACCTGCGGAGCATCTAGCAGCCGCTCAGCCCAGCGGAAACATGCTCGAGCCACCAGACCTCCACAAACTGAAGCCTGCAAAGCCAGCGCCGATAAATCAAAACTGCGCTTCAGAAATGTTTCCAATTTCCTGTCCTGAGGGTCCCGCAAGGCAGCCCCTCCATCTACAGGAATTGCAGTAGCCTTAGTCACCGCCGTCACTACGGTATCCACAGTAGGAGGCTTTAAAGAATCTCTGTCTTCCTGCGGAAGGGGATAGAGCTTAGCCATGGCCCGTGCCACCTTACACGGCGCCTCCGGCGAGAGCCATTCCTGCGTTACCATCTCTCTAAGGTCCGCATTCATAGGAAAAGTCCGAGAGACCCTTCAGATCCCCTTAACCAGCGGGTCCTGCTTTTCAGAGGGAGCTGGATCTACTGCCGGGTCAAATTTGAGCATAGCAGACACCTGCTCAATAAGATCCGCCAATTCCTCCCTGTGAAAAATGCGGACCACCGACGGATCCTCCCCGGGCACTGTTTCTCTCTCTGGGCCGGACAAGGACCCCTCCTCCTCCTCCAGGGGACTAAAGTCGCCCTCTGACTCTGGAGGAGAAAAACAGTCCAAGTCCTCAGCCCACTCAACATGTGGTCTCTTAGCACTCAAGCCCGCCCCCAGACTAAGGGGCTCTGTGCGCGACGGTCTCGCCTGCCAGGCCTGAAATAAGGACCAAACAAACTCCGGAGGGAAACCCATCCTTCCCGAAACGTCCCCTCCAGAAGCACCAGCCACCGGGCTGCCCTGAGGCCCGCTGACTAAATCCGGAATTCTCGGGCCCGAATCCAAGATGGCGGCGGTTCCCGCCAAAACCGGGATCGCCGCTGAACCGCTAGCCGAAGTCCCTGCAACCTCCTGCAAGGCCGGCGCGGGAAGCTCCGCCGCTAATACCGGCGGAGCGGAGGACTGAGACTTCGGTTCCCCGCAAAAGCGGCAGGAACCGCCAACCGCATCGACCCCCCGACGCGCGCAAGACCGACAGCGAAGCGGCTTCGTGGACATCTTCGCGCCAAAACAAACAAACCTCCCCAAAAGGTAAAATAAATGGGAAACTCACCCCAAAGAAGCCACTCACCGCTCACCTCGCAAAGCTGCCCAGCTCCGGCACTCCGGAGTGCAGCTGCACAGCTCTCCACACCGTCTGGGTCTTTTTTTTTTTTTTTTAAACTTTATTGCAGCACAATTTGAGCCCTGCTGCTATAAAATCCCTGGCACTCAAGGCTGCAATATAAAACTGCAGCCGAGGCACAAAGCTGCCCAAACTGGAGAGCTAGCTCGGGGGAGGGACCCGGCCACCCGGGTGTGACACCCCAGGGGGGACAATGGCAGGCCCCACTGGCACCACCAACCCCCAGCACACAGAGTATTCCAGGCACAGGGATGCTCCTCAGGAACGACCAAAGGACCAGCCTAAAACTCTCAACTGATTGACTCCTACCAGACCGGCCAAGCTGCACAGGCTGCCTGTCTACCCTCTGCTGAGACTGAGAAAATACTGGCTTCTGTGGGATGGGCACAGGTTATATGTACATAGTTGAAGTTAGTGTTCTCAGTCTCCCTCTGCTGGTAGGCGAGCATAACCCACGCGTCTTGACCGGTCTGGAGGGTCGCTGAGGAACAGTGCAATATCCACTCCTTTCCCAGATATACCCTCTGTAGACAACCGTGGTCCTTCTCTAGGATTTTCTTCTGTGAACACCAAAGATAAGCAGTAGTTTAGCACATTTGCTTTATCCTCATCACTCTTCACATAGCCATTCTCAGCATCTTCCAATCTTACACAGTGCTTTTTTTGTAGAAAAAAAGGTGCTGGTACTCATTATGGGTGGGGTCACCACATATGGCTCCACCCCTATGATAGCCACACCCCTTATCCAAGCCATGGCACATATAAACAGACATCATTAAGCGAATGCTACATACCTGTAGAAGGTATTCTCCGAGGACAGCAGGCTGATTGTTCTCACTGATGGGTTGACGTCCTCGGCAGCCCCCTCCATCGGAAAGTTTACTAGCAAGGCCTTTGCTAGTCCTCGCGCGCCCATGCGCACCGCGCATGCGCGGCCGTCTTCCCGCCCGAAACCGGCTCGAGCCGGCCAGTCCAGTATGTAGCAAGACAATACACTTCAAGGGAAGACTCAACTCCAAAGGGGAGGCGGGCGAGTTTGTGAGAACAATCAGCCTGCTGTCCTCGGAGAATACCTTCTACAGGTATGTAGCATTCGCTTTCTCCGAGGACAAGCAGGCTGCTTGTTCTCACTGATGGGGTATCCCTAGCCCCCAGGCTCACTCAAAACAACAACCATGGTCAATTGGGCCTCGCAACGGCGAGGACATAACTGAGATTGACCTAAAAAATTTACCAACTAACTGAGAGTGGAGCCTGGAACAGAACAAACAGGGCCCTCGGGGGGTGGAGTTGGATCCTAAAGCCCAAACAGGTTCTGAAGAACTGACTGCCCGAACCGACTGTCGCGTCGGGTATCCTGCTGCAGGCAGTAATGAGATGTGAATGTGTGGACAGATGACCACGTCGCAGCTTTGCAAATTTCTTCAATGGAGGCTGACTTCAAGTGGGCTACCGACGCAGCCATGGCTCTAACATTATGAGCCGTGACATGACCCTCAAGAGCCAGCCCCGCCTGGGCGTAAGTGAAGGAAATGCAATCTGCTAGCCAATTGGATATGGTGCGTTTCCCTACAGCCACTCCCCTCCTATTGGGATCAAAAGAAACAAACAATTGGGCGGACTGTCTGTGGGGCTGTGTCCGCTCCAGGTAGAAGGCCAATGCTCTCTTGCAGTCCAATGTGTGCAGCTGACGTTCAGCAGGGCAGGAATGAGGACGGGGAAAGAATGTTGGCAAGACAATTGACTGTTCAGATGGAACTCCGACACGACCTTTGGCAGAAACTTAGGGTGAGTGCGGAGGACTACTCTGTTGTGATGAAATTTGGTGTAAGGGGCCTGGGCTAACAGGGCCTGAAGCTCACTGACTCTACGAGCCGAAGTAACTGCCACCAAGAAAATGACCTTCCAGGTCAAGTACTTCGGATGGCAGGAATTCAGTGGCTCAAAAGGAGGTTTCATCAGCTGGGTGAGAACGACATTGAGATTCCATGACACTGTAGGAGGCTTGACAGGGGGCTTTGACAAAAGCAAACCTCTCATGAAGCGAACAACTAAAGGCTGTCCTGAGATCGGCTTACCTTCCACTTGGTAATGGTATGCACTGATTGCACTAAGGTGAACCCTTACGGAGTTGGTCTTAAGACCAGACTCAGACAAGTGCAGAAGGTATTCAAGCAGGGTCTGTGTAGGACAAGAGCGAGGATCTAGGGCCTTGCTGTCACACCAGACGGCAAACCTCCTCCAATGAAAGAAGTAACTTCTCTTAGTGGAGTCTTTCCTGGAAGCAAGCAAGATGCGGGAGACACCCCTCTGGCAGACCCAAAGAGGCAAAGTCTACGCCCTCAACATCCAGGCCGTGAGAGCCAGAGACTGGAGGTTGGGATGCAGAAGAGCCCCTTCGTCCTGCGTGATGAGGGGTCGGAAAACACTCCAATCTCCACGGTTCTTCGGAGGATAACTCCAGAAGAAGAGGGAAACAGATCTGACGCGGCCAAAAGGAGCAATCAGAATCATGGTGCCTCGGTCTTGCTTGAGTTTCAACAAGTCTTCCCACCAGAGGGATGGTAGGATAAGCATACAGCAGGCCCTCCCCCCAGTCCAGGAGGAAGGCATCCGATGCCAGTCTGCCGTGGGCCTGAAGCCTGGAACAGAACTGAGGGACTTTGTGGTTCACACTCGAGATGCGAAGAGATCTACCAAGGGGGTGCCCCACGCCTGGAAGATCTGTCGCACCACACGGGAATTGAGCGACCACTCGCGAGGTTGCATAATCCTTCTCAACCTGTCGGCCAGACTGTTGTTTACGCCTGCCAGATATGTGGCTTGGAGCACCATGCCGTGACGGCGAGCCCAGAGCCACATGCTGACGGCTTCCTGACACAGGTGGGCGAGATCCGGTGCCCCCCTGCTTGTTGACATAGTACATGGCAACCTGGTTGTCTGTCTGAATTTGGATAATTTGGTGGGACAGCCGATCTCTGAAAGCCTTCAGAGCGTTCCAGATCGCTCGTAACTCCAGAAGATTGATCTGCAGATCGCGTTCCTGGAGGGACCAGCTTCCTTGGGTGTGAAGCCCATCGACATGAGCTCCCCATCCCAGGAGGGACGCATCCGTGGTCAGCACTTTTTGTGGCTGAGGAATTTGGAAGGGACGTCCCAGAGTCAAATTGGAGCAAATCGTCCACCAATACAGGGATTTGAGAAACCTCGTGGACAGGTGGATCACGTCCTCTAGACCCCCCGCGGCCTGATACCACTGGGAGGCTAGGGTCCATTGAGCAGATCTCATGTGAAGGCGGGCCATGGGAGTCACATGAACTGTGGAGGCCATGTGGCCCAGCAATCTCAACATCTGCCGAGCTGTGATCTGCTGGGACGCTCGCACCCGCGAGACGAGGGACAGCAAGTTGTTGGCTCTCGTCTCTGGGAGATAGGCGCGAGCCGTCCGAGAATCCAGCAGAGCTCCTATGAATTCGAGTCTCTGCATTGGGAGAAGATGGGACTTTGGATAATTTATCACAAACCCCAGTAGCTCCAGTAGGCGAATAGTCATCTGCATGGACTGCAGGGCTCCTGCCTCGGATGTGTTCTTCACCAGCCAATCGTCGAGATATGGGAACACGTGCACCCCCAGCCTGCGAAGTGCCGCTGCTACCACAGCTAGGCACTTTGTGAACACCCTGGGCGCAGAGGCGAGCCCAAAGGGTAGCACACAGTACTGGAAGTGGCGTGTGCCCAGCTGAAATCGCAGATACTGTCTGTGAGCTGGCAGTATCGGGATGTGAGTGTAGGCATCCTTCAAGTCCAGAGAGCATAGCCAATCGTTTTGCTGAATCATGGGGAGAAGGGTGCCCAGGGAAAGCATCCTGAACTTTCTTTTTACGAGATATTTGTTCAGGGCCCTTAGGTCTAGGATGGGACGCATCCCCCCTGTTTTCTTTTCCACAAGGAAGTACCTGGAATAGAATCCCAGCCCTTCTTGCCCGGATGGCACGGGCTCGACCGCATTGGCGCTGAGAAGGGCGGAGAGTTCCTCTGCAAGTACCTGCTTGTGCTGGAAGCTGTAAGACTGAGCTTCCGGTGGACAATTTGGAGGTTTTGAGGCCAAATTGAGGGTGTATCCTTGCCGGACTATTTGCAGAACCCACTGATCGGAGGTTATGAGAGGCCACCTTTGGTGAAAAGCTTTCAACCTCCCCCCGACCGGCAGGTCGCCCGGCACTGACACTTGGATGTCGGCTATGCTCTGCTGGAGCCAGTCAAAAGCTCGCCCCTTGTTTTTGCTGGGGAGCCGCGGGGCCTTGCTGAGGCGCGCGCTGCTGACGAGAGCGAGCGCGCTGGGGCTTAGCCTGGGCCGCAGGCTGTCGGGAAGGAGGATTGTACCTACGCTTACCAGAAGCATAGGGAGCAGTCTTCCTTCCCCCGAAAAATCTTCTACCTGTAGAGGTAGAGGCTGAAGGCTGCCGGCGGGCGAATTTGTCGAATGCGGTGTCCCGCTGGTGGAGAGACTCTACCACCTGTTCGACTTTTTCACCAAAAATGTTGTCCGCACGGCAAGGCGAGTCCGCAATCCCGCTGCTGGAGTCTATTCTCCAGGTCGGCGGCACGCAGCCATGAGAGCCTGCGCATCACCACACCTTGAGCAGCGGCCCTGGACGCAACATCAAAAAGTGTCATAAACTCCTCTGGCCAGGAATTTTCTGCACGCCTTCAGCTGCCTGACCACCTCCTGAAAAAGGCTTGGCTTGCTCAGGGGGAAGAGCATCACCAAGCCCGCCAACTGCCGCACATTGTTCCGCATGTGTATGCTCGTGTAGAGCTGGTAAGACTGGATCTTGGACACGAGCATAGAGGAATGGTAGGCCTTCCTCCCAAAGGAGTCTAAGGTTCTAGCGTCCTTGCCCGGGGCGCCGAAGCATGTTTCCCTAGAACTCTTAGCCTTCTTTAGGGCCAGATCCACAACTCCAGAGTCGTGAGGCAACTGGGTGCGCATCAGCTCTGGGTCCCCATGGATCCGGTACTGGGACTCGATCTTCTTGGGGATGTGGGGATTAGTTAGAGGTTTTGTCCAGTTCGCAAGCAATGTCTTCTTTAGGACATTGGTGCAAGGGAACAGTGGGACGCTTCCTTAGGTGGAGAAGGATAGTCCAGGAGCTCAAACATTTCAGCCCTGGGCTCGTCCTCCACAACCACCGGGAAAGGGGATGGCCGTAGACATCTCCCGGACAAAAGGAAGCAAAAGACAGACTCTCGGGAGGAGAAAGCTGTCTCTCAGGAGAGGGAGTGGGATCAGAAGGAAGAGACCCTCAGACTCCTCGTCAGAGAAATATCTGGGATCTTCCTCTTCCTCCCACGAGGCCTCACCCTCGGTGTCAGTACACAAGTTCACGAACCTGTGTCTGCAACCTCGCCCTGCTCGACTCGGTGGAACCCCGTCCACGGTGGGGGCGTCGAGAGGTAGACTCCCTCGCCCGCAATCGGCGAAGCTCCCTCCGCCGACGTAGTCGGGGAGGCCTTCCTGGGAGGTGCCGCGGTCGGCACCGCACGCGGTACCGACGTCGGGGACCTCAACCTGGGCGATGGGCCAGCCGGCGCCACGCTCGACGGTACCGGAGGCGCAAGCACCGCCGGTACCGGAGGGGTAGGGCGCAACAGCTCTCCCAGAATCTCTGGGAGAACGGCCCGGAGGCTCTCATTTAGAGTGGCTGCAGAGAAAGGCTGAGAGGTCGATGCAGGCGTCGACGTCAGAACCTGTTCCGGGCGAGGAGGCTGTTCCGGGCTGTCCAGAGTGGAGCGCATCGACACCTCCTGAACAGAGGGTGAGCGGTCCTCTCGGTGCCGATGCCTGCTGGGTGCCGAATCCCTCGGCGACCCAGAGCTCTCGGTGCCGACACGGGGAGGAGACCGGTGTCGATGCTTCTTCGACTTCTTCCGAAGCATGTCACCGGAGCTCCCCGGCACCGACGAGGAGGACGTAGAATCCATCCGTCGCTTCCTCGGGGCCGAGACCGAAGAGGGTCGATCCCGGGGGGGCTGTACCGCAGGAGCCCTCAGGGTAGGAGGAGACCCACCCGAAGGCTCACCGCCACCAGCAGGGGAATGGACAGCCCTCACCTGCACTCCTGACGATGCACCTCCGTCCGACGACATCAGCAGACGAAGTCTCGGTACCACCGACGTCGATGCAGTCGCCCGATGCCTCGGCGCCGATGCAGAGGTCCGATGCCTCGATGCAGTCGATGGAGCGGCAGCCAAGGAAGATGGTCCGGACGCTGACGACGTCGATGCACTCGATGCCTCCGGTGCCGATGTCGACGAAGAGCCCGAGAACAAAACGTCCCACTGGGCTAATCTCGCTACCTGAGTCCGCCTTTGTAACAGGGAACACAGACTGCAGTTCTGAGGGCGGTGCTGGGCCCCTAGACACTGAAGACACGCAGAGTGCCTATCAGTGAGCGAGATTACCCGGGCGCACTGGGTGCACTTCTTGAAGCCGCTGGAAGGCTTCGATGTCATGGGCGGAAAAATCACGCCGGCGAAATCAAAAGCCGAAATGGCGAAAATTGAAGCACCAAAATTTAGAGGGAGAAAAATCTCGACCGAGGCCAAACTAGGCCTACCCCGACAACGAAAGAAAACTTACGGGGCAAAAGCTGAGAAAAATACGGGAAGGGCAGAAAACCCGAAAGGGTCTTCCGGAGCACTTCCGGAGCGCTTTCCCGAACTTTTTGAAGAAAAAACAAGAGAAAACACGTCGAAAAGGACGCGCGAGTTCGACTCTCTGGGGCACGAACGGCGTAACACGACCGTACCGAGCGCGGACGAAAGAAGACTGGCCGCTCGAGCCGGTTTCGGGCGGAAGACGGCCGCGCATGCGCGGTGCGCATGGGCGCGCGAGGGACTAGCAAAGGCCTTTGCTAGTAAACTTTCCGATGGAGGGGGCTGCCGAGGACGTCAACCCATCAGTGAGAACAAGCAGCCTGCTTGTCCTCGGAGAAAAAATATTATACTAGTATAGGAGAAAAAAATAACGTGATTTTTTTCATTATAAATAATTTCTGTAAGCTGTTACAGCTCCAGTACACCCAGTGCAAAATAAGACAGCAGATGTAAATTCTCAAATTGGACATATTTCAAACACTAAAATGAAAATAAAATGATTTTTTCTACCTTTGTTGTCTGGTGACTTTTGTTTTTCTATCCATATTGGTCCCAGTCTCTGATTCTGCTGCTCTCTATCTGTTCCCTTAACTCCGTTTCCAGGGCTTTCCATTTATTTCTTTACTTTCCTCCTTTCTTCTTCATTTCTTGCCCTACATCCATAAGTAAAAGCTGGGCTCCATGGAATTGACTGGAGGAGGTACAATGTGGATCCAGTTTTTGCCTATTTTCTCCATCCATGTGCAGTTTTTCTCCTCTCTTCCCTTTCCCTCATCTCCATCCATGTGCATCTTCTTCTTTTTTCTTTTCTCCCCTCCATCCATGTCCAGCACTTCTCCTCTCTCCCCTGCCCTCCCCTCCCACGTCCAGCGATTCTCCTGTGTCCCGTCCTCCCCTCTCCCATGTCCAGCGATTCTTCTTCCCCCACCCCATCCTCCTCCCAGCCCATCCTCCTTCTCTACTGCCTCCCAGCATCGGACTCAGCAGCACAAATGGTGCAGCGATTGAGAGAGGCTGGCAGCATCACAGCTTCCCTCTGCGAGTCCCGCCTATGCGGAAACAGGAAGTTGAAACAATGTAGGCGGAACTCGCAGAGGGAAGCTCCGACGGTGCCTGCACCGTTCGCGCTGCCGAGTTCGACGTAGTAGTAAGTAGGGGAGTGAGAGGAAGGGTGCAGGACTCGCCGGGGGGGGGGGGGGGGGGGGGAAGGGTGCCGGTACACAAAAAAGCACTGGTCTTACAATTTCATTTTTAGCTTTTCTCCTTTTCCCAATATATCTGAAAAAGATCTCATCACCTCTCTTTACATCTTTAGCCATTTTTTCTTCAACCTGCGCTTTCACTAGCTGTATTTCCCTCATCGCTTCTTTGAGTTTAATCCAACAATCTTTTCCGTGATCCTCTTGGTGAGTTCTTCTGTATTTCTTGAACAAAGTCTCTTTTGCCCTTATTTTTTTAGCTACTTGTTTTGAGAATTATATAGGTTCCTCTTTCTCTTGTTTTTGTTTACTTTCAATGTACAAAAATCTGTTGCCAGTCAGGTTTTCAGGATACCCACAATGAATATGTATGAGATAGATTTGCATGCCCTACCTTCATGGTATGCAAATTTATCTCATGCATATTCATTGTGGGTATCCTTAAGACCTGACTGGCTAGGTGTGTCCAGAGGACTGAGTTGAGAACCCCTGATCTAGCAGAATGAAAAGGAAATGTCTAATCCAATGAAATGTCCAAAAGTATGAGAGGCAGCAATATTCCTTCTGCCTTTCAAGTCTGCTCAACTTTAGGGTAAAAATTCATAACCTCTGCAGATCCTGCAAGCAGTGAATATTCATTCTTCCTCTCCATCCATATCTTATTCCTCTTGCATCCTCTGCTTAGTATTCTCCTTACCAAAATCTGCCTTCGGACATCTGCCTCCGTAGGATTAATACCTTCACACGCACACACCAACATACAGGCTATGTGCCGCACTACAAAAATAAATCAGAAAAGTAATAAATACCATGCTCCTTTCCACCCTACTAGTTAGTTGAAACTTCTCCATGAGGATCTGAGTGAACTGAGTCTTATAGGTGGCCATTTTATAACTACAAACTAGTAAAAAAGGACCGTTTCTGACACAAATGAAATGGGCGTATGTTTGAGAGAGTGAATGTGCGAGTGCGTGTGTGTGACAGAGAGAGAGTGAGACTGGGTGCGAGTGTGTCTGTGAGAGAGAGAGTGTGTGTATGAGCATGAGAGTGTGTGCCAGGGCCCCCCCTCCCTCCCAGTTCCAGGGTCCCCCCTCCCCCTGCCCTCCCAGTTCCAGGGTCGTCCCCCCCTCCGAGTTCCAGGGTTGTTGTCCCCCTCCTTCCCTCCGAGTTCCAGGGTCGTCCCCTCCCTGCCTCCCTCCGAGTTTCAGGGTCCCCTCCCTCCCCTGCATTATACTCTCTCCCCTGCATTCATCCATATGCAGGCAACATCCTCTGTGCCCTGCCCCCTCCATCCATCCATGTGCAGCATCTCTCCCCTGCCCCCTCTACCTCCCTCTGAGTTCCAGGCCCCCCTCCCTCCGAGTTCCAGTCCCCCTCCCTCCCTGCCATTTCCATGGTCCCCCCTCCCTCTGTCCCTCCCTCCGAGTTCCAGGGTCCCATGGAACTGGGAGGGAGGGGGGACGGAGAACATTGGAGGAGTGACATCAGCAGGTGGTTACGATCCCAGTGATACACATTGGAACGTTGGAGTAGAACGTTGGAGGAGTGATGTCAGCAGGTGGTTACGATCCCAGTGAGACACATTGGAATGTTGGAGGAGCAAATTATTTTATTAGATTCCACAGGGTTTGTTTGGGTTTTTTTTTACCAGACAGACCTTGCACCAACTATCAAAGCAAAAATACATGCCTACTTTTACCTTCAAAATTCATAAGGAAAGTATCCACAGACACTTGTAACTTCTCCATAGGCATGCTCTTTTTCATACGAAAACAATGCACATGCATTTGAAAATACAAAAGCATGCACTTTATTTCAATCCTCACTCCTGGGAACACCTTCACTATATGTAAATAAAAATCCTACATAATAAAACCCACCTCCAACGTTCTGAAGCTGACTGCATGACTCATGGTTGAGGCATTCGTGCAACCTGCTGTAAGGCTACTGAACATCACGTAGTTCCGGGAATGTCAGCCGCAGCACTGACCAACCGCATGAGGCCCTGCCCCTGCCGCAACGCCACGCCCCCCCAGGTCACCGCCAACAGGCGTGCAGGATCGGCCCTTCTCTCTCTGTTAGCTCTGGTCCCGCCCTCATTTCCTCTTTCCACAATGAGGGCGGGACCAAAGCTAACACAGAGAGAAGGACCGAGGCTGCACGCCTTTTAACGCTGCTTTCCTGTGAAGATGATTTTTAAAACTTGGAGCGAGTGCGACTGGAACTGGGAGGGAGGGAGGAAGGGAGGGACGACGACACTAGAACTGGGAGGGAGGGAGGCAGGGGGACCCTGAAACTCGGAGGGAGGAAGGGAGGAGGGACGACCCTGGAACTCAGAGGGAAGAAGGGGGGGCCGACCCTGGAACTCGGAGGGAGGAAGGGGGGACGACCCTGGAACTTGGAGGGAGGAAGGGGGGCAACCCTGCAACTCGGAGGGACGGAGGGACAACCATGGAACTCGGAGGGAGGGAGGAGGGGCGACCCTGGAACTCTGAGGGAGGAAGGGGGCGATCCTGGAACTTGGAGGGAGGGAGAGGGGGTGACCCTGGAACTCGGAGGGAGGGAAGGAGGGGGGGCCACCCTGGAACTCGGAGGGAGGGAGGGAGGGAGGGGGATGACCCTTGAAGTCGGAGGGAGGGAAGGAGGGAGGGGGATGACCCTGGAACTCGGAGGGAAGGGAGGGGGACGACCCTGGAACTCGGAGGGAGGGGGACGACCCTGGAACTCGGAGGGAGGGGGATGACCCTGGAACTCGGAAGGAGGGAGGGGATGACCCTGGAACTCGGAGGGAGGGGGATGACCCTGGAACTCGGAGGGAGGGAGGGGGGCCCATGACACACACTCTCATTCTCACACACACACTCTCTCTCTCACAGACACACTCGCACCCAGTCTCACTCTCTCTCTCTGTCACACACACACACTCGCACATTCACTCTCTCTCACACAGTCAGTCTCACACACACTCTCTCTCTCACAGACACACTCGCACCCAGTCTCACTCTCTCTCTGTCACATACACACACTCGCACATTCACTCTCTCTGTCTCACACAGTCTCACACACACTCTCTCAAACATACACATTCCCAAGGACAATCTTGCTAGCGTCCATTTCATTTGTGTCAGAAACGGGCCTGTTTTACTAGTATATAAATAAGTAACCTGCTGAATGAAAAAGTAACAAAAGTGGGGTATGTGACTTATTTATACCACAAAATAGAGGGATACCAACTACATAATCCTGCAAAATTTCAGCCTCAGGAATGGACTAATTACTTCTTTAAAAAGTGAGAAACATTTATCAATACAAAAGTAATTAACCACAAAAACTGCCTATTTCACTTTAGGCAGTTGCACCTTTTAGGCTGTAGAACATGAAAAATATCAAATTGTGAAAAACAAATTGCATAGTCCTATTCTACTGACATTTTAGTAAACAAACTTTCAAAAATGAAAGTTGCCCCTACAAAGTTTTATAGCCTTTATCTCTGTTATCTGTAACCCAACTTTTGGTACATTTTCACTTAGCAGGACAGCATCCATGCCTGATATACATTTTTGACCTTTGCAGCTGCTCAACTAGGGTTTTTTTCATTGTTCTTATTTTATCATAGTCTCATTTTTGAAAGTTAAACTTGACCCTCACCTGATACAAAATATGGAATTGCAAAAAAACTGAGAGCAGATACCAGACTCTGCATGTCGTGCAACACAAGAGAAATACAAAGAAATGCATGTCCTCCTGTACAGTGCAAAATAAAGCCGACAGATGTAAACACTCAACAACAAAATAATTCAATCAACGCAACTGAAAATAAAATCATTTTTCCTACCTTTGCTATCTGGTGATTTCATTATTCTAATCATCCTGCTACCAATCTATGGTTCTGCTTTCCTCTGTCTGTGCCCTTAACTGTTTCCAGGGCCTCCTTTCCATTTCATTTGTTATTTCTTTTCTCACCTCCTTTCTTCTTCACTTCCTGCCTTATGTCTGTTTGGCACTGATCTTTCACTTTCAGCTTTCTTCAATTTTTCTGCCTCCTTTTCAAATCTAGCTAGCTAGCTCTCCTCTTCCCTTCCCTTCATGTGCAGCCTTTCGTAAGAACATGAGTAGCCATACTGGGTCAGACCAATGGTCCATCTAACGCAGTATCCTGTTTCCAACAGCAGCCAAGCCAGGTCACAAGTACCTGGCAGAAACCAAACTTCTGGCAACATTCCATGCTACAAATCCCAGGGCAAGCATTTGCCTCCCCATATCAGTCTCAATAGCAGACTATGGACTGTTCTCCAGGAACTTGTCCAAACCTTTTTTAAACCCAGATATGCTAACTGCTGTTACCACATCCTCCGCCAAAGAGTTCCAGAGCTTAACTATTTGTTGAGTGAAAAAATATTTCCTCCTATTTGTTTTAATGGTATTTCCATGTAACTTCCTTAAGTGTCCCCTAGTCTTTGTACTTTTGGAATGAGTAAAAAAAATCAATTTATTTCTACTCGTTCTACACCACTCAGGATTTTGTAGACCTCAATCATATCTCCCTCATCCGTCTCTTTTCCAAGCTGAAGAGCCCTAACCTCTTTAAACTTTCCTCATATGAGAGGAGTTCCATCTCCTTTATCATTTTGGTCACTCTGATCTGAACCTTTTCTAATTCTGCTATATCTTTTTTGAGATACGGTGACCAGAATTGAATGCAATACTCAAGGTGCAGTCGCACCATGGAACAATACAAAGGCATTATAGTATTTTCTGTCTTATTCACCATCCCTTTCCTAATAATTCCTAGCATTCTGTTTGCTTTTTTGTTCCACTGACGCAGAATGAGCAGAAGATTTAAGTGTATTATCTACAGAGCACATCCGAGGACATGGATTACTGAGATCGAGTCAGCACGGCTTTTGTGTGGGGAAATCTTGCCTGACCAATTTACTTCAATTCTTTGAAGGAGTAAACAAACATGTGGACAAAGGGGAGCCGGTTGATATTGTGTATCTGGATTTTCAAAAGGCGTTTGACAAGGTACCTCATGAAAGACTACAGAGAAAATTGGAGGGTCATGGGATAGGAGGAAAAGCCCTATTGTGGATTAAAAACTGGTTGAAGGCTAGGAAACAGAGAGTGGGGTTAAATGGGCAGTATTCACAATGGAGAAGGGTAGTTAGTGGGGTTTCTCAGGGGTCTGTGCTAGGACCGCTGCTTTTTAATATAATTATAAATGATTTAGAGATGGGAGTAACTGGCGAGGTAATTACATTTGCTGATGACACAAAATTATTCAAAGTCGTTAACTCGCGAGAGGATTGTGAAAAATTACAGAAGGACCTTACGAGACTGGGAGACTGGGCGGCTAAATGGCAGATGACGTTTAATGTGAGCAAGTGCAAGGTGATGTATGTGGGAAAAAAGAACCCGAATTATAGCTACGTCATGCAAGGTTCCACGTTAGGAGTTACGGACCAAGAAAGGGATCTGGGTGTCGTTGTCGATAATACACTGAAACCTTCTGCTCAGTGTGCTTCTGTGGCTCGGAAAGCGAATAGAATGTTGGGTATTATTAGGAAAGGTATGGAAAAGAGGTGTGAGGATGTTATAATGCCGTTATATCGCTCCATGGTGCGTCCACACCTTGAGTATTGTGTTCAATTCTGGTCGCCGCATCTCAAGAAAGATATAATGGAATTGGAAAAGGTGCAGCGAAGGGCGACTAAACTGATAGCGGGGATGGGACGACTTCCCTGTGAAGAAAGACTAATGAGGCTAGGGCTATTCAGCTTGGAGAAGAGACGGCTGAGGGGAGACATGATAGAGGTATATAAAATAATGAGTGGAGTGGAACAGGTGGATGTGAAGCGTCTGTTCACGCTTTCCAAAAATACTAGGACTAGGGGGCATGCGATGAAACTACAGTGTAGTAAATTTAAAACAAATCGGAGAAAATGTTTCTTCACCCAACGCGTAATTAAACTCTGGAATTCGTTGCCGGAGAACGTGGTGAAGGTGGTTAGCTTGGCAGAGTTTAAAAGGGGGTTAGACGGTTTCCTAAAGGACAAGTCCATAAACTACTACTAAATGGACTTGGGAAAAATCCACAATTCCAGGAATAACATGTATAGAATGTTTGTACGTTTGGGAAGCTTGGGAGGGATTGTGAGAATATGAAGCATACTTTCCTCACAGAATACCTGGGACACTTGAATGACATTTTCTAGACTCCTCTTGGCTTGATACCACTGAAAAGCTAGGATCCATTGAGCTGATCTCATGTGAAGATGTGTCATGGGTGTAATGCACACTGGGGAAGCCATATGGCCCAGCAATCTCAACATCTGCCGAGCTGTGACCTGCTGAGAGGCACGAACCTTGGCCGCCAGCGAGACAAGATTGTTCGCCTTCATCTCTGTGAGGTAGGCTCGAACCTTGTGTGTGTTGAGCATGGCTCCTATGAACTCCAATCGCTGGAAAGGGTGGAGATGGGACTCGGGGTAGTTTAATACAAACCCTAGTAGCTCTAGCATCAGAATAGTCATCCGCATGGAGTCCCAAGCACCGTCCTCAGAGGTGCTCTTCATCAGCCAATCGTCGAGATATGGGAACACATGGAGCCCAGTCTGTGTAGTGATGCTGCAACTACCGCTAGACACTTGGTGAAGACCCTGGGAGCTAATGCAAAGCCAAAAGGCAACACGTGATACTGAAAGAAATGTGTTCCCAGCCAAAATCAAAGATACTTCCGGTGGGCTGAAAGTATTGGGATGTGAGTATATGCATCCTTTAAGCCCAGAGAGCATAGCCATTTGTTTTTCTGAATCATTGGGAGAACAGTGCCCAGGGAAACCATCCTGAACTTTTCTCAGACTAGGAATTTGTTCAGGGCTGGTGGTTGGGAGGCGGGGATAGTGCTGGGCAGACTTATATGGTCTGTGCCAGAGCCGGTGGTGGGAGGCGGGGCGGGTGGTTGGGGGGCGGGGATAGTGCTGGGCAGAGTTATACGGTCTGTGCCCTGAAAAAGACAGGTACAAATCAAGGTAAGGTATACACAAAAAGTGGCACATGTGAGTTTATCTTGTTGGGCAGACTGGATGGACCATGCAGGTCTTTTTCATATCTTTGAGTCTGGTCTTTTTGATATCTTCCGTTCTTTTGTTTTTTCTTTCCGGTCTTTTTCTGCCGTCATCTACTTAGGTCTAGGATGGGACACATCCCTCCTGTTTCTTCTGCACAAGGAAGTACCTGGAACAAAATCTGTGCCCTCTCTCCCCTGATGGAATGGGTTCAACTGCATGGGCCTTTGGAAGGGTGGAGAGTTCCTCTGCAAGTACCTGCCTGTGCTGAGAGCTGATAAGAATGAGCTCTCGGCAGGAAATTTGAAGGTTTGAGATGTCAGTTGAGGGCATTTCCGAGACAGACTATTTGAAGAACCCACCGGTCAGAGGCTATAAAAGGCCACCTTAAGTGAAAAAATTTGAGCCCCCCCCCCCCCCCCCCCCCGCAAGTCGTCATGGATGGACACTTTTACTGTGGCTCTGCTCTGCTGGAGCAGTCAAAAGCTTGTCCCTTGCTTAGATTGGGGAGCAGCAGCGGAATTAGGCGCACGCTGTTGACATGAACAAGCACACTGGGGCTGAGCCTGAATAGGCTAACGAACCAAAGAAGCTTCCTCCACCGATGTCTAGGGGGTACCAGCTTGGGTGGCAGACACTTTAAATTGTGTTTTTCCTTTTCATCTAGAAGCTGCTTCGAAGTTGACAGGGATAATATGCATCCATTACCCTGGTCTCTCCTTAAATACTCCTGGCTTTCTTTCACTATTGTTGAAAATTCTCTACTGGGCTTCCCTAAATGTCCTGTTTTCAATAGTATTCTTCAAGGATACTCCACACTTTAGTCTTCTTGATCCAGAGTAATAGTTACTTATTCAGAGTAATAATTATGCGCTAGCTCATCATATATTACCCCCCCCCCCCCCCCCACTGCCCCTTTTCTCTGCTCTTACGTTTTGCATGTTGTTCATCATTGATAATGGAGCCTGCTCGTTTAGTTACTCCCCAGTTCCACAAGTTTATAGCAGCTTGGTCCATCTAGAGTAAAAGAAAACAAACATTCAGTGCCTGGTAACTGTTTCAGCTTGGTAATGTCCTCCCTTTTGTATTTAAAGTGAGTGAGAGATATTCAGTGAAAAAACTAGCTGAATAGGTTCATACATAATATAAGATGCCAAGAAACATATTGGCTCCATAGTGGCTTTTATCTAAGTTAAGAAAATTATCAGCAATAATAAGCTGTAAACAGAATTCTCATGTTATTCACATAACACGTGGAGGGGCATAATCAAAAGGGACGCCCAAGTTTTGTTGAGGACGTCCTCGCAAAACGTCCCGGTGGAGGGGCGGGGAAACCTGTATTATTGAAACAAGATGGACGTCCATCTTTCGTTTCGATAATACGGTCAGGGACGCCCAAATTTAGGTCGTCCTTAGAGATGGTCATCCCTAGACTTGGTCGTTTCTGATTTTCGACGATAATGCAAACCAAGGACGCCCATCTCAGAAACGACCAAATCAAGCCCTTTGGTCGTGGGAGGAGCCAGCATTTGTAGTGCACTGGTCCCCCTGACATGCCAGGACACCAACCGGGCACCCTAGGGGGCACTGCAGTGGACTTCATAAAATGCTCCCAGGAACATAGCTCCCATACCTTGCCTGCTGAGCCCCCCCAACCCCCCCTAAAACCCACTACCAACAAACGGTACACTACTACCATAGCCCTTATGGGTGGAGGGGGGCACCTAATGTGGGTACAGTGGGTTTCTGGTGGGTTCGCTGTTTCCTCCACAAACGTAACAGGTAGGGAGGGGGATGGGCCTGGGTCTGCCTGCCTGAAGTGCACTGCACCCACTAAAACTGCTCCAGTGACCTGCATACTGCTGTCATGGACCTGAGTATGACATCTGAGGCTGGCAAAAAATATTTTTAAAGATGTTTTTGAGGGTGGGAGGGTGTTAGTGACCACTGGGGGAGTAACGGGAGGTCATCCTCAATTTTCTCCAGTGGTCATCTGGTCATTTCGGGCACCTTTTTGTGCCTTGGTCGTAAGAAAAACAGGACCAGGTAAAGTCATCCAAGTGCTCGTCAGGGACACCCTTTTTTTCCATTATGGGTCGAGGACGTCCATGTGTTAGGCATGCCCAAGTCCTGCCTTCGCTACGCCTCCGATACACCCCCTTGAACTTTGGCTGTCCCTGCAACGGAAAGCAGTTGGGGATGTCCAAAATTGGCTTTCGATTATACCGATTTGGACGACCCTGGGAGAAGGACGCCCATCTTCCGATTTGTGTCGAAAGATGGGCGTCCTTCTCTTTCGAAAATGAGCCTGATAGTGTACAACTAAGAAAAGAGAGTGGTCGATATTCAGCCGGTTGCACTCAGCATTTTGCTGACCACCACTAGTGTTATGCCCAGAAATTCAAAGCTAGGCCATGTCTGAGCTTCAGCATTGAATTTCCAGGTTTCCTGAATTTGCGTTTGATGTAGCTGGCTAAGTGCAATATTCAGGGCTGACATTTATGCAGTCTTATTTATACAGTGACCTTGGTCGGTTAACTGCTGAATATTAGCACTTAACCAGCCATGTGCCAGCTCTGTCTTTGAAACACCCCCAAAATAGATAGTTATGCTTTAAGCGCTAACTGGTCATTTTCAGCAGCACTAACCGATTAAGTGCTGCACAAAATGACCGCTTAGCCACCAACAGGTGATTTAACCAGCCAGGAGCCGTTTCTGGCAGGTTAAATCACTTTGAATATCAGCCCCTTAACATTTTTCTTCAAGGTTATTCAGTGGTTATTTGAAAAATAGTCACAGAGAGTAATTTTCAGAAGCATTTCAGCAGGTAAAACTGTGCTTTACCTGGAGAAATGGGCTTTTATAAAATTGCCCTCCAAATATGCACAATTTTACCTGCAAGTACAGCCTGCATCTGCTTAAATTTACCTGAACTGAACAAAAGCACTCTATGGATGGGATTGAGAAGGAGTTTGTACTTCCAAGTTTATTATAGAAACGCCACAAAATCATCCCGCAAATTTCTCGACCTGCACTTCCCCAGCTGCAGAGGACTAAAATACAAGCTGATGCATGATACCACCTTCTCGTACATGAGCACAAAGTTATGGAACGCATTACCTAGAAACCTGAAAACAATCAACGAAACAACTATCTTTCACAAATCCCTCAAGACATATCTCTTCAACAAAGCATACAATGAAAACCCAGAACCTTACTAATCCACTGCTGAAAACCTACCGTCTACCATACCTAATAAATGCCTTCCTTCTACTCTCCACTTCTTCCCTTAACTAAACTCTGTACAACAATAATTGTACCTGACATCCAGGACTAATTGTGTTAACAAAACTATGTAAGCCACTTTGAGCCTGCAATTAGGTGGGAAAAGGTGGGATACAAATGCAATAAATAATAATAATAATTAATAATAATAATAAATAATTATGACACTTATTTTTGAAGCATATGAAAGACCCAAAATGGACATACATGGGCTTGGAAAGTCCAAATACCAATATTTTTACACCAGCACAGGAAACGTCAAGTGATCAACACGTCCCAATATGGACATTCCAAGAATGGGCATTGCGGGGGCGGGTCAAGGGCGATGTCATGATCTAGAAGTCTGAATGTGATAACATATAGCGGGCCAATGTACAGGGCTGGAAATAGGAACGCCCATCCCTAGACGTCATATAAAAGTGAACAAGTGAAGCTGCAATCTGTCTTATGTGATCCATCTGTGTTGTTGTTCAGTAAAAGAGAATAGAGGAGGATTGTGGTTTGCTTGCTGTCTGTATGCCCCAGTGTGAACCATTTGAACTCTACATATCAAGTCTTGCCTGTTGCATTTGTCTCTCCCTGAACCTGTTGCCAAAACCGCTTAGCACCATCCACACCCAGCCCCCTTTGGTATGTCTATCCCCTACGAACCCCTCACTGTACCCAACCCAGTCCATGTCCCATTGTACTTCCTTACCTGCCTGTACTGTGTTTCCAATTGTTTCTGTATACACTGCCTGTGTGTTGGTGCCATCACTGTTTGTCAGTGTGCAAGTGTGTTATTGTTGGGTGAGCATCTTACTAAGTGGTGCTTGGTCATTCACTAAGTGGTGGTGGTGCTTAATCTTCAACCCTCTGCTTTCCTCTGTGATCAGGTCTTGTTTAGAGGCCTCCTCTTTAGTTAGGGGAGTCCAAGACCCTCAACAATCCAACCACATTTTGGTTCTATACAATTCGGTGGTACACCAATATGCCCTCCCTTTCCCATTTGTTGGTTTAACAGGGTCCTTTTCCTCCTTCCTCTGGTCTTTGAGAAGCACAGTCCTGAGTTCATCAGCCTATGCAAATCAGATGTTAATGCCAGTCTTTGTACTAGAGTTGGGTATTTGTTTCCTGCTCCTATCACAAAGGGAATTATCAGAATAGATTCTGGATGGGTTAGTCCCACCTGCCACCTCCCACGTAGCTTTCTCTGACTAGCTACAACCAATGCAGGGTCCCAATATCCTCACCCTAACCATGCGAGTGGGCCATAGGACTAACCTCATACTCAAGTGGTTTTCTATATAAAGTCTGGTTTTGGCACACCCTCAGATTTGTTAGTCCCCACTACCCTATGATGGTATACGACACACCCCCTTACAGGCACCTCTGCATGTCTGAAAGCAGATAGAAAACAATCATGCAGCAGGTTTCTCGATATAGGGGATAGAGACTATACTTTCTACTCTCTAGTACATGATATGTAAGGGAAATGGGACTTGATAAACCGCCTTTCTGTGGTATTTTGCAACTACATTCAAAGCGGTTTACATATATTCAGGTACTTATTTTGTACCAGGGATAATGGAGGGTTAAGTGACTTGCCCAGAGTCACAAGGAGCTGCAGCGGGAATCGAACCCAGTTCCACAGGATCAACTAACCACTAGGCTACTCCCAAATAGATCCGATTTGTATAGATCACCACCTGGGGGGCAGGCTAAGGGAGGTTAAAATAAAGGATATTACTGATAGAAATGAAAAATGAACTTGCAGAGCTATTGTTAGTAATATGTAAGTCATCTCTAAAATCAAGCATGATACTGGAAGATTGGAGGGTGGCCAATGTAATGTAAATTTTTTAAAAGGGTTCCAGAGGTGATCCAGGAAATTATAGACCGCTGAGCCTGACGTTGGTACTGGGCAAAATAAGTACATAAGTAATGCCACACTGGGAAAAGACAAAGGGTCCATCGAGCCCAGCATCCTGTCCACGACAGCGGCCAATCCAGGCCAAGGGCACCTGGCAAGCTTCCCAAACGTACAAACATTCTATACATGTTATTCCTGGAATTGTGGATTTTTCCCAAGTCCATTTAGTGGCAGTCTATGGACTTGTCCTTTAGGAAACCGTCCAACCCCTTTTTAAACTCTGCCAAGCTAACCGCCTTCACTACGTTCTCTGGCAACGAATTCCAGAGTTTAATTATGCGTTGGGTGAAGAAAACGTTTCTCCTATTTGTTTTAAATTTACTACACTGTAGTTTCATCGCATTCCCCCTAGTCCTAGTATTTTTGGAAAGCATGAACAGACGCTTCACATCCACCTGTTCCACTCCACTCATTATTTTATATACCTCTATCATGTCTCCCTTTAGCCGTCTCTTCTCCAAGCTGAAAAGCCCTAGCTTCCTTAGTCTTTCCTCATAGGGAAGTCGTCCCATCCCCGCTATCATTTTTGTCGCCTTTCGCTGCACCTTTTCCAGTTCTACAATATCTTTCTTGAGATGCGGCGACCAGAATTGAACACAATACTCAAGGTGTGGTCGCACCATGGAGCGATACAACAGCATTATAACATCCTCACACCTGTTTTCCATACCTTTCCTAATAATACCCAACATTCTATTAGCTTTCCTAGCCGCAGCAGCACACTGAGCAGAAGGTTTCAGTGTATTATCAACGATGACACCCAGATCCCTTTCTTGGTCCGTAACTCCAAACGTGGAACCTTGCATGGCGTAGCTATAATTCAGGTTCTTTTTCCCCACATGCATCACCTTGCACTTGTTCACCTTAAATGTCATCTGCCATTTAGCCGCCCAGTCTCCCAGTCTCATAAGGTCTTTCTGTAATTTTTCACAATCCTCTCGCGAGTTAACGACTGAATAACTTTGTGTCATCAGCAAATTTAATTACCTCGCTGGTTACTTCCCATCTCTAAATCATTTATAAATATATTAAAAAGCAGCGGTCCTAGCACAGACCCCTGAGGAACCCCACTAACTACCCTTCTCCATTGTGAATACTGCCCATTTAACCCCACTCTCTGTTTCTTCTCCTTCAACCAGTTTTTAATCCACAATAGGACATTTCCTCCTATCCCATGACCCTCCAATTTCCTCTGTAGCCTTTCATGAGGTACCTTATCAAACGCCTTTTGAAAATCCAGATACATAATATCAACCGGCTCCCCTTTGTCCACATGTTTGTTTACTCCTTCAAAGAATTGAAGTAAATTGGTCAGGCAAGATTTCCCCACACTAAAGCCATGCTGACTTGGTCTCAGTAATCCATGTCCTTGGATGTGCTCTGTAATTTTGTTTTTAATAATGGTAGAGACTATTATAAAGAACAAAATTACAGAGCATATACAAAAGAATGGATAAATGAGACAAAAGAAAAATGTATTCTTATCTGATCATTTTCTTTCCATTAGTTCCAACAGATCAATCCAGAGACTTGTGGGTTGTGTCCCTCTACCAGCAGGTGGAGATAGAGAGAACCTTCGAGGTTTGCTGTATGTGGACCTGTGCAGCCAGCTGAACCTCAGTATGAACGATACCAAAGCAGTGGAATGGAAACAATAGAAAACTCTCCTGACATTGTCAGACAAATTGCCCAACATACTTCCACCCGGGGGGGGGGGGGGGGGGGCCTCTGGATTGATCTGTTGGGACTAATGGAAAGAGAATTATCAGGTAAGAATTAATTTTTCCTTCCATGGCGTCCCACAGATCAATCCAGAGACTTGTGGGATGTACCCAAGCAGTCCTCAAGTAGGGCGGGACACCCCCAACCCGGCAGAAATCACCAACGAGCCAAACACCGCATCTTGACGAGCTGCCACATCCACCCGATAATGGCGAGTGAATGTATGGACCGAAGTCCATGTAGCTGCCCTGCAGATATCTTCCAGAGAAATCAAACAGGACTCTGCATAGGAGGAAGCTTGAGCTCGCGTAGAATGAACAAGAACTTGCAAAGGGGCTTGCTTGCCCAATGCCACGTATGCCGAAGAGATGGCCTCCCGCAACCAATGGGCTATGGTGGCTTTGGACGCCATATGACCCTTCTTACTGCCTCCAAAAAGGACGAAGAGATGGTCAGAAAGACGAAATTCATTCGTCACCTCCAAATACCTGAGAAGAGCCCGTCTCACGTTGAGGCAGCAAAGAGCCTGGAATTGCTCAGGGTAATCTTCCCGGCGGAAGGCCAGCAAATGCAGGGACTGCCCCAAGTGGAAACGAGAAACCACTTTGGGCAAAAACGAATGAACTGTCCTAATCGATACCCCCGCCTCTGTAAAACGCGGGAAGGGGTCTCTCCAAGAAAGGGCCTGCAACTCTGAAATTCTCCGAGCGGAAGTAATGGCTACTAGGAAAATCGCCTTCAAGGTGAGATTCTTAATCGTAATCCCCGATAAGGGTTCGAAAGGAGGACGCTGAAGCGCTTTGAGAACTAGATTAAGGTTCCAGGATGGCAGAACTGGCACGTGAGGAGGGCGCAAACGATTTACGCCCCTCAAGAAACGAACCACATCCGGGTGGGAAACGATGGATGCCCCCTGAAGCCGGCCTCTAAAACATGCCAGAGCTGCCACCTGCACCTTAAGAGCACTCAACGAGAGTGATTTTTGTACAGCCTCCTGAAGAAACGCAAGGATAACCGATACTGAAGCCGAAGCCGCTGACAATCACGAACTCGCACACCACGAATCAAAGGTATGCCATACCCTATCATAAGCTATCAAGGTGGATCTTTTCCGAGCCTAGAGCATTGTAGCGATAACCACTTCCGGATACCCTTTTCTTCTCAACCTCGCCCTTTCAAGGGCCAGGCTGTAAGACCAAAGGGGGAGGGATCCTCCATCGTGACTGGCCCCTGCAGCAGGAGACCGTCCTGCGCCAGTATCAGAAAAGGACGATCGAACAGAAGCCTGATCACATCTGCGAATCATGGTCGTCTGGGCCAATCCGGGGCCACTAGGATCACTCGACCGGGATGACTGGCAAAGCGAGTCAGTAACCTGTCCACCATTGGCCAAGGGGGAAAGGCATAGAGCAGGCCCCTGGGCCAAGGTTGAAGAAGGGCATTGATGCCTTCTGAGCCCAGCTCTCGTCCCCTGCTGAAGAAACAAGGAACCATCACACTGAATGCGGTGGCCATTAAGTCCATCTCTGGCATCCCCCAACGGGCAGTTAGTTATCTGATCGAAGGCCAGAGGGGAGAGTGTCCAATCCCCCAGCTCCAACTGGTGGCAACTGAGAAAGTCCGCTTGCAAATTCTGTGACCACGCTATATGAGCCGCTGTCAAGAAAGAGAGATGAATCTCTGCCCAACACCAGATCAGAGCCGCCACGCGCTCTAGGGGTGCACTCCTGGTGCCTCCCCCGACGGTTTATGTAGGCGACCGCCATCGCATTGTCCGAAAGAACTCGAACTGGGCAACCGCGGAGAAGAGACAGAAACTCCCAAAGGGCCAGACGAATCGCCCGTAACTCCAAGCGGTTGATGCACCATGACGCCTCCGTCGAAGTCCAAACACCCTGGGCCGTCTATTGCAGGCAATGAGTCCCCCAGCCAGACAGTGACACATCCGTGGTCATTATCTTCTAGTCCGGGGTTGCCAGAGGAATTCCCGACACCAGATTCTTTTGAATGAACCACCAGTGAATGATTGTGTGAAGATGGGATGAACATGGCACCCGAACCTCGTAATCCTCCGAGAGCGGAGACCAACGGCTCAGGTGCCACTGGAGGGGACGCATGTGAGTTCTGGCCCACTTTACCATGTCCAAGGTGGAGGCCACGGAACCTAGAACTTGTACATAGTCCCAAGCCCGCGGGTTCGGAGTTTGAAACAGTGCTCGAAAATCAGCCTGTAACCACTGTGCTCGAGCTGAAGAAAGAGAAACTATCCCTGTTCGGGTATCAAAGCACACCCCCAAGTATTCCAGCATTTAGGAAGGCATTAGGCTGCACTTCAGGAAGTTGATCACCCAACCAAGCGACTGAAGCAACCCGACCACTTTGTCGGTTGCCCGCTGACTCTCCTCGAAAGAAGACGCCCGCACAAGTCAATCATCTAGATAGGGATGGACCTGAATCCCTTCCTTCCTTCCTGAGATAGGCCGCCACTACTACCAGGACATTGGAAAAGGTCTGAGGTGCTGTGGCTAGGCCGAAGGGCATTGCTTTGAATTGAAAATGACGACAGAGCACTGCAAAGCGAAGAAAGTGCCTGTGGGGAGGCCAGATTGGAATGTGTAAATAGGCCTCTTTGAGATCGAGAAAGGTCAAAAACTCCCCTGGCTGTACCGCTACAATCACTGATCGGAGGGTTTCCATGTGGAAAAGCCGAACCCGTAAGGACCTGTTGACACACTTGAGATCTAAGACGGGTCGCCAAGAACTGCCCTTTTTTGGCACCACAAAATAAATAGAGTATCGACCACACCCTCTTTCTGCTGGGGGTACAGGCTGGACAGCACCCAGCCGTTGTAAGTTGAGGAGGGTGTGTCGAACGGCCCGCACCTTGGCGGGACATTTGCAAGGAGATTCCAGAAAAGAGTCTACTATCGGACAAGCCAATTCTAACTTGTAGCCGTCTCTGATAACCTCCAAGACCCATTCGTCGGATGTTACCCTGGTCCACTCCACCAGGAATAGGGACAGTCTACCCCCAATAACTGGCTGGATATGGACCAGGGCCCCATCATTGGGCGGGCCTGGTTGTGGGCTGGTTTCTGTTACCGGAAAGGAAAGCCGCCTGTCACTTCGAAAGGGCTGAGGCCTCTGAGAAGACCTTGCTTTCTGAAAAGAGGCCCCGCGACCTGGACGGTAACGCCGTATATCCCTAAACATAGGTCTAGATCCCGCCCCTGGGTTAAAGCAGTTAAATGTATTCAGTAACAGTATAAACTTGGGCTTCAGTCCTTCCTTTCCCTGGGCCTCCTTAACCTCAGCCTTCCCTATCTTTTAAACTCCCAGGTATTAACTTGCCCCTCCCAGCTTACTTCCTCCCAGGGCAGGAACAATGCTCTTAAGGTGGACCAGGCTAGTTAAAGAGGGACTTTTCTTGTAAGTGAGACTCAGTGTTCTACAAACCCCCTCACATCTCCCATCTATTCCCAACTACTTTTTAAACTAAATTTAGGATCCTAATAAAAATGCCAAATCCAGGAACCCAGCTCCTTAAGTTAGATGCACAGAACTTTTGAATATCAGTCTGCAAACTAATTATCAGTATACTACAAACTGTTATTTTTACTTTTCATTATCCCTGTATAAATCCTTAATAACCTTCTTCTCAGCCTGAGTTTTATTCCTATTTCTGTACCTCTGGGTCCTGAATTTCCATCTTGGTTTCTTTACCAAATAAAGCAACTTGACTGTAAAGTTTGTTGATGATTTCAAATGCATTAGGCAGCATCTCCTTCTTTACTAAGTCTTGCATCAGACCTGAAATAAGAGGTACATGAAGGTAATCAAAATGACAGAATTAAAATGCACTATGGGGGGGGGGGGTTAGTTGGGGTTGGTTGTATTTAGTAGTTCCTTTAAAAACTTTTTCTGAGGTCTGTATAGCACTGAGTGTGTATAAGATAACTGTTGAGTAATTCTGATTTGCCTCAATAAATATTTTCAATTTAAAAAAAAAAGAATTAAAATGCAAAGAACAAGAGAAGTGTCATATTGACTCGAACCAATGGTCTATTGAGCCCAGTATCCTGTCTCCAACAGTGGCAAGTCCATGTCATTTGACAGCACCTAGTATATCCCATATTACACATACCTCAATAAAAATGGCCAACATAAATTTGTCCAAACCATTTTTAAACTCAGCTTCTTTATGCTGGTATACTTGATCACATTCTCCAACAACAAATTCAACATCTAAAATTGTATACTGACAAAAAATAAAAAAACAGCTTTCTTAAATTTGTTTTTAATTCTGCTATGTTAAGTTCTCATTCATGTATATTTCACTAAGAAGCTTCCAAATAAAATCAAATATATAGTACAATAGATAAAGAAATAGAACAGCACTCAAAGTCCATTTCTGCACCAAAAGTTGGGCGCCAGTATTTACACCAGCTGAAACCTGGTGTAAATGCCGGCACCCAACTCCGGGCATTTTGGTGCGTAAATGGAGCTATTCTATAACCCCGCATATAGCATTTAGGAACACCCCTGCCACTCCCCTGGTCACGCCACCTTTTGAGTTATGTGCTATGGGATTTAGGTGTGCAGGGTTATAAACTAGGGTGTGAGGAGATGCGCGGGCAAATTTTAATTATTGCCAATTAACTGCAATAATTATCAATTGATTTGTAAGCTAATTAATTTTCACGTGGATCAAAGATCTGCATACAAATTTCGACACCATATACAGTATATATATAGATTCTAGGGGATCATGACTGCCCCTGCAAGAAAATATACGTGGGAAAGATTAAGAGAGCTTTCCACACACACATTACTGAACATAGATCATACATTAATAGGAAGCGATTAGGAGCACCTTTGGTACTGCATTGTTTAACACAAGCTCATAATTTTAATGATTTAGTCTGTATGTAGTCCCACGTGCACAGGCATGGAACATCAAGGGGCCTCCAAATCTGCTCCCTCAGTTTGACCCTCCATTGATCTGGTAGAAAGACCTAGCCCTGCCTCATATCGAACCAGACCCCAAGGTACTCTGGCGTCTGATAAGGCACCAGGTGACTCTTGAGGAAGACTGACCACCTATTCAAAAGATTGCAACAGAGTCACTACCCTGTTGATGGCCTCTGGCTCTCTCTCTCCGATGATGCCCATATCAGCCAGTCGCCCTTGTGGAAGAAGGTCACCATAACCACAATCACTTTGGAAATTGTGCGGGAAGCCATAGCCAGTCTAAAGGGCACAGCCTGAAATTGGAAGTGGTGACTTTTTGAGAAGTTCTGAGAGAAGAGGACATTTCTGTGGGTAAGTGACATTATTTTATTCTGTGCTTGGTAACTTAAAGATTGGGTTTAAAAGAGGAAATGTAGGATATTGATAAACACAGTTAGAATTTTAAAAAAAAAAGAAGAAGAAACAAACTTTTTTAGCTAGTCTCCATACCTTTTTCCCCATAGTTTTAAAACCTGAATTTTCTGCCACAGCATTAACAGTTAGTCTATAGAAGGCACAGTAGAGCCTAGTTCGGTCCTCATTCCCACCCACCCCTAACTCAACTCTTCATTTATAGTCAATTATTCTAATTAGGACAACAAGAGGGGGGGGAGTTCATTAGACTTTTAATTACATTTAACTAGTTTCTGAGAAGCAAACATTAAATAAATTACATATTACACAAATCTTAAGGCTCTTTATATTCAAATGATATCCCTAATAATCCCTTAAGAAGTTTTAATTAAACAACTCTAAAATACTAAGATGCAGACAGTAATCCAGCAGCAAAAGGGGTGCTATTCAGTTTGCACTGAATGTCACATGTATGATTATCTCCCAGTTGGTGAGAGGTCATGTGTGTGTAATCGATGCAAAGAGCTCCTCACTCTCAGAGAACGAGTCCATTCTCTTGAGGCTAGAGTAGCAGACTTGGAGGAGCTAAGGGAGACAGAGAGGTACATAGAGAAGGCCTACAGGGACGTTGTAGAGAAGTCCCACCTCCAATCTGGCAGCCCCTATGCTGCCTTGGAGGAGGGAGGTCTTCTAAAAGTCTCCTTTTAGAAGACCTCCCTCCTCCAAGGCAGCACAGGGGCTGCATCACTCTGGTGCAGCTGGAAGTAATCCTGAAGAAAGGATCAGCGCACAAGGGGGTGCAATATTCTCTCGCACCAAGGATATGTCTTCAGGAGCTACTGCCCAGGAGGGAAGGGTTAGGATAGATGTTGTAGTTGGTGATTTGAATATTAGGCACGTAGATAGCTGGGTGGCTGGTGGACGTGAGGCTCCTGTGGTCACTTGCCTGCCTGGTGCGAAGGTGGCAGACCTTACGTGTCACCTAGATAGGATTTTAGATAGTGTGGGGAGGAGCTGGCTGTCTTGGTACATGTGGGTACCAATGACGTAGGAAAATGTGGGAGAGAGGTTCTAGAAGCCAAATTTAGGCTCTTAGGAAGAAAGCTCAAATCCAGAACCTCTAGGGTAGCATTTTCTGAAGTGCTACCCATTCCACACGCAGAGCCCAAGACACAGGCAGAGCTCCGTCCGTAGTCTCAATGCGTGGACGAGGAAATGGTGCAGGGAGGAGGGGTTTAGATGTGTAAGGAACTGGGCAACATTCTGGGGAAGGGGGAACCTATTCCAGAAGGATGGACTCCACCTTAACAAAGGTGGGACCAGGCTGCTGGTATCGGCATTTAAAAAGGAGATAGAGCAGCTTTTAAACCTACTACTACTGTAATGGTATCAGTTTATTATATTTTGCTGGATTATATATACACCAATATATTTGTGCAGCTTTTATATATTTGACACTGCAGCAGAGAAAATAGTTTCATTTCAAGCCCCTCTCTCCCCATTCCTTTTTCTGGGAACTTCTGAGAGCAGGGATAGTTAATTACAAACACTTAACAAACACAAAAGAGCTTCCTCTGCCCTCCCACCTAACAAAGGCATGACTAAGGTGGGCACCTGAATACCCCATTGAAAACAAAGAACTCAGAGGAAAAGCATAAACAGGACATTTGCTTGTCAAAGGTATACCTGCCCCTCCCATCAGCTTTCAGACATGTGCAGAAAGGAAGGACTTGTAATGTGTATCTGCTCCAGAGACTGATCAAAAGACCATTTGCCAGCAAAATCCAGACAGCAAGTCTCGTGATGTCATAAGACATGAGACCAAGATACCACAATGCTTTGCAAATGCCCAAGGGTCGTGTGGAAACCAGGACAAAGATCCACATGGCATATCCTCCTGCAGCTTGCAAGATATAAAAGCAAAAGCTGTTTCCCAAGAGTCAGATTGTCATCAACTGCAAGCAACTCAGATTCTCTTCAGCTGCAACTCAGATCCACTCACTGCAGAAGCCCTGATGCCTTGCTCCTCAACATGTGCTCATCAATCAGCTGGACCACAGCATGCTTGTAACAAGGACTTGTAAGTTAACCTACCTGCTACTTTGTTCTATTTTATGCACAGATTATCTGTAAAGATCTCTTAAAACCTACCTCTCATGTGCAATTGTATATTAAATCAACCTTTTTGAAGCTAAAAATACGGTCTCTTTGTGTTCTGAGTATATGGTATCTTTTATATATACTTAATTTATTTAATTTATTGCAATTATCACCTTTGGTGATTGGTGGAGAAATTAATATCCTAAAACTTATAAATACAGCACCTGCTCTTAAATTATAAACAGTGGCGAGTTGCTCTAGAGCTATTTTCCCCAAAATAAATCATTTCTTGTAATACTACTACTACTATTTAACATTTCTAGAGTGCTACAAAGTGTACGCAGCACTGTACAAACACAGAAGAAAGACAGTCCCTGCTCAAAGAGCTTACAATCTAAATAGACAAAAAGTAAAGCATTTAATATTTAAGCAGTCAAGCACAAGAGAACAGTCACAGAAGGACTGAAGATGTTGAAGGGTGGTCAGTGTGATTAGGTGTAACTCTGATTGGAGTAGTGGGAGAAGGTGATAGAAGAATAGAAATGGGTGAGGTAAAAGTAATGAGTGGGTTGATATGGAGGTTATATAAGACATGTCACTCTAGGGGTGGGTGAGTAGAGGGGTAGGGTGGGCGGGACTAAGTCTAAAGCAGGAGAACCAGAACCTGGGGGAAGGTCGACAGGCATTCAAAAACGCATGGTTCAGAACAAGGTATCTTTCAAAGCTATCACCAAAACAGGGAAGATCGGGACCATAGTAGATCAGGAGGCATATTTTCACCCCCCACCACTGGCTGCTGTAAGGATCTCTGGGCTCTTGTGACCCCTGCCTCATGCTGCCCATTGCTCAGCTGGATAACAGACACTTCAACAATTCTGCAACAAAGACTTTGTAAGTTAACTTATGATTTAAATCTGTTATCTTGTCGCAAATTTCTCCTGTAAGCAAGATTCTTAAAAAACTACCTCTCACTTGTAACATTATTATATTGCCTGTATTGTAAATAAACCTTTTTAAAGTTGAATATATGGTCTTTTATGTCCCGAGCACATGTTCCTAAACATTGCAGTGCAGGTTAATGTAATTTCACAAATATATTTAATTCCCCCTTTTTCTTACATATCCTTATCTTATTACCTTATAGGTAATTGGTGGAGAATAGAATATAGAATCAAAATATATATATATATTTCAACACAAGTAACATTTAATGTAACATTAACCTTAGGCAGAATGTATCTCTTTACAACTACTTGATCAAATCCTCTTGTCTTCCTTGACTACTTGTAACACCAAATGTATACTTCTTTGTATCACCAAATGTATACTCCATCCTGTATGGCAATGCCACAACAGGTCTTTGTAAGCCACATTAAGCCTGCAAATAGGTGGGAAAATGTGGGATACAAGTGAAATAAATAAATAAATAAGCCTTCCAAAGTTCCATAGGGGCACTTTGAAAATGAGCCCCATAGTAACCTATGGAAATTTGTAAGTCTAAGTGCTTTGAAAATAAGCCCACAGGTGTCCTTAAATAAAACTCAGACAAAAGATTGCAAATTAACACTGTCAACTACTGAGCAAGATGTAAATAGGAATAACAAAAATGCCAGAAGTCTAAGAAATGCCAGAAGCCTAAGAAATAAGATGGGAGAGTTAGAATATATTGCACTAAATGAAAAGTTAAATATAATAGGCATCTCTGAGACCTGGTGGAAGGAGGATAACCAGTGGGAAAATGTCATACCAGGGTACAAATTATATCATAGTGATAGGGTGGATCGAATTGGTGGAGGGGTAGCATTGTATGTTAAGGAGGGCCTTGAAATAAACACATCTTGGAATCCCTATGGATTGAAATTCCATGTGTAAAGGGGAAAAGGATTGTGATAGGAGTGTACTACCGTCCACTTGGCCAGGATGAACAGACTGATGTAGAAATGTTACCACTATTGTGTTGCCCGGTTTGTTTATTGGCTCTGATGTCCTGGACTGACTAAGAATCCTGGTGGTTTGTGTGTTGGGTCTGTGAGTGCTTTCTAGGAACTATGGGAGCACTGGGAGTGCGGCCCCCAGTATATTAGAAATCACTGGGGAATAATAAGAGAGAGGGAGACTTGCCCAGAGGTGGTTGGGACCCAGTCGGTGGGAGGAGGGTGCTAGTGTAGAGCACAAGCGGCAGGTGCAGGCGGACCTGAGCTGTGCTGGGGATAGATCCTCTAAGTGGCCACAGAGGTAGTCCCAGGTGAGTGCTAGGTGTTTCGTGACACCCCAAAAAGCTGGCACTGCACACAGCCAGAGCACCCCCTACGCTCTACTGACTAGGAAACCTAGACCAGGAGCATCCCAAACAGAGGAATCCAGGAGCAAGAAGAATTCCGTTCATCCGCCTGCTGGAGATACAGATATACTGACTGTCTGCAGAGCTGTCCATTCTATATCACTGGATTCAAGTCAGTGATTTGTAGCTCCACCTACTGGTGGATGGCACAACCCACTAATTCCTGGATTCAGTGGCGTAGGAAGGGGGGGGCGGTGGGGCGGTCCGCCCCAGGTGCACGCCGCTGGGGGGGGGGTGTCGTCTCCGTTGGTTCCTTGCTTCCTCTGCCCCGGAACAGGTTACTTCCTGTTCCGGGGCAGAGAGAGCAAGGAACCAATGGAGCCGACGCAGCTCCCAGCGACGTGGACTCAGGGGCGGATCGGCCCTCCCACCCGCCCCTCGCTTCTAAAATAAGTAAGAATGTGCTCCGGGGGGGGGGGGAGGGTGCGCGCCGAGGGGGGGCGCCGTGCTGCACCCAGGGGGGGGTGCGCAGCGGCAACCCGCCCCGGGTGTCAGCTGCCCTCGCTACGGCACTGCCTGGATTCATCTGTTGTTGATGTGAAGGAAAGGGTGGCTATGGTGTTTATTGTACTACCTTATTATAGGAACCAAAACTGAAGAGAACACTAACAGGATAGTACTAAAACATCTGACAGGTACACACTAACAAATCTTACCTTTTAGCTCCAAGAAACAAGTCTTCCCTTCCATTTTTAAATCTGTGAAGTCCTTCTAACAAGAGAAAGTGTATTTTAGAATCATTTATTTTATTTAAATGTAATCAAGTGACATCTAAAGAAGCAGTCATTTAAGCAGGACTTTTACTTGTTTGTTTCATAAGAATATGCCATCAAATTCAGTATTCTATTTCCAACCGTGGTTAATCTAGGTTACCAGTACCTGACATGATCCCGTAACTAGACTCCATGCTGTTTACCCCTAGAGATAAAACAGTGTCTTTCCTCAAGTCTATCTGTTTATTAATAGTCTTTTTTTAGTTTAATTATTTTTTATTAGTTTTAAGTGTGACATCCATCCAAATGCATTACAAAGTACAAAGTAATTGCCATTCCATAAGAAGAACCATAAGATATCAAACATATAACTACAACACTGGTAAAGATCATAAAATCGAATTATGTATACAACAGGTATACAACAATGGAAGAGGCATAAAAATAAACAATAATTTGGAGGGAAACAATAAACAAAGGACAGAGGGGAAAATGAAGAAAGGGGAGAAAGGGGAAAAGGGGATCAGATGGTTGTGCTCAGATGACTAACTATTAGTTTTTGAATCCAAATACTTCTGCAGTGTTAACCAAACTTTGTGATTAGACATCTGGAAGTGACCAGTGTAGGCTGTACAATATTTATGAATTAGTATAACATTATTCCACCAAAAATGGATGTTAAGTTTTGAATTATTCTTCCAATTGGATAAAATATATTTGAGAGTTATTGCTACCAATGTGTCAAAAAGTTTAGAATCATACCCATCCAAAAAATGATCCAACGTTATTGAACCAAATATTATCTTTGCAGGGGTTTAAAATCCAGAATTCAGCACTGATATGCAGACAGTAGCTAGCACTGAATATCCAGCTACAGCAGTGATTGGTGCTCCTATGTAAACAGCAGCAATATCGAGTCCTTTATCCAGATAGATAACTGGACAAATTTAGGACTGAATATTGCCACTAACTATATAACTGGTAACTCCTCCATAATTCCACCCAGAGACTGCTTCGGTACTTCTAGATACTACCAAAGTATGAGCCATCCTGCAAACTTAGGTCTTCATCTCAAATATTACTAGAAACCCCAAATTTAGCTTCTTGTCCAAAATTATGTTTCTGGCAAGTATTTTCTTTTGCTCTTCCTTTTATTGTATTTTGTTAATGATGTAAACCACTTTGGTTTGTCCATAAAAATGGTATAAACTTTTACAACAATGATGATAGTGATATTCAGTGACACTATCTGGTTAGTGCCTCAGAATATTCCAACCAACAGCATTATCAGGATAGCGGATGCTGCTATCCAGGTAAACGCTGCAAAATATTGACCCATAAGTGTAGGTTCTCAGACAATAGGAAAGTGACCAACTGTCCGTGATGAACAGGAGCATGTTGGTAAGGGCAAAGCAAACCTAGATGTGAAGGTTCCTTACATAACACTACACCGCATTTACCACTGGTTACTTATCTGGTTTCCTCACAAGCCTATTAAAATCAAATTTATTCATACCTGTTAATTTCCCCTCTTTGAGTCCTATTAGACCAGTCTAAACCAAATCAGTTGAGCTTCTTTACCAGCAGATGGAGAGAACCACATCTGCCTCAGCCAGTAAGGTACAATGAGGATCATGGTTCCTCAGTCCTGCTTGAGATTCAACAGAATCTTCCCTTTGAGAGGTATCAGAGGATATGCATACAGGAGGTCTTCCCCCCAATTGAGGAGGAAGGCATCCAATGCTAGCCTGCCATGGGACCTGAGCCTGGAGAAGAACAGAGGGACTTTGTTGTTAAGATGACTGGCAAAAGATCCACCGAGGGGATGGCCCCACTCTCGGAAGATCTTGCGGGCAATGAGCATATTGAGAGACCACTCATACAGTTGCATGACCCTGCTCAGCCTGTCTGCCAGACAGTTGTCCTTCCCTGCCTGAGTACTATGCAGTGGCTATAGCACAGGTCGGTCCACATCTTGACCACCTCGTAAAATTAGGGGTAGGATCCTGTACCCCCTGCTTGTTGACAAAATACATGGCAACCTGATTGTCTGTCTAAAATAGTACAATTTAGTTCAACAGTGATCTCTGAAAGCCTTTAGAAAGTTCCAGATTGCTCAGAGCTCCAGAAGGTCAATTAAAAGCTCAGTCTCCTTAGCGGACCAGATTCCTTGTGTGTGAAGCCCGTCGACATGGGCCCCCTACCCTAGACTGGATGCACCTGTGGTTAGAACTTTCCGAGATGGAAGAATCTGGAAGGGAGTCCCAGGGTCAAATTGATCCAAATTATCCACCAGAGAAGGGAATGGGGCCCATCTGGTGCAACTGCGATAACATCGCAAATTTCCCCGTGGCTTGACACCACTGGGAAGCAAAGGTTCACTGGGCAGCCCGTAATTGGAAGCAAGTCATGGGGGTGACATGCACTGTGTAGGCCATATGATCCATCAAGCCCAACATCTGCTGAGCTGTGACCTACTGGCTGCACTAAGGCAATCAGAGCATCTACCTGTACCTGAGGCAGGTAGGCTTGAGCTTGAACAGTGTCTAGCAAGGCTCCAGTGTACTCCAATTGCTGTACTGGGAGCAGATGGGACTTTGGGTAGTTGAAAACGAACCCTAGCAGCTCTAACACCAGAATAGTCCTCTGCATAGATACTTGAACACCCTCCTTTGATGTACTCTTGACCAGCCAATCGTACAAGTAGAGAACATGTTAATATAAAATAAATGCAATTACAATATATATATATATATATATATATATATATATATATATATATATATATATATATATATTGTAATTGCATTTATTTTATATTAATTCAAATGTACTTCATCTTCTAGTTATATAGATAAAACCAAGACAGTAACAGCATGAATATTTTTATGTTTCAACATTCTTTATTGATGACCATACAAATTAAACACTTATACAAAGATAAAGACTATTCAAGAAAGGCATCTGTCATCCAACTTTTGACCATTTAACCCCCCCCCCCCCCCCATACACACACACACACACATACACACACACTCCTTCCTAGTTAACATATACCAAGTTCCGGAAGAATAATGTAGCGTTATACATATGCACACAGTCTTCAACTAGAAGCATATTTAAGACCAAACCCCCGGGGGGTCACGTGACGCGATGCACGCGAGCGGTCGCTAAAAGATTAGCTCCTTGCCCTCTCTCGCATTCTAAGCTATAAAACCTCGAAAAAAATAAGGAAAACGGCTAAAAATTGATAACAACAACCCGCGAGGCTAGACCGATCGAATACCACCACAGATCGGGTATCCGAAGCAGCGATGGCCGCAAAATCGCTCCGTAAAGACAAGGATAGAGGAAAAGCGGGAGAAGACAAGATGGCGGCACCGGCGAGCCCATCAAATATGTCGGTTAGCTCAGCTTGGACCGCCGAAATAGTGGGAGAGGTTACAGCAGCCCTGGAAGTAATTCTAGACAAGAAATTACAGGGACTGGACTCCAAATTGGCAGGTTTGCAGAGCAACATGACGCAACTTACCCAGGATATGGCAGGCTTTCAGCAACGAACGGGGGCCCTGGAAGACCAAGTTACAGCTATGGAACAGAGGTATGGCAAACTTCTAAAAACAGTGGAAACACAAGCCGAGAAGATAGAAGATCTGGAGAACAGATCTAGGCGCAATAACTTGCGTTTTGTCGGGCTGCCTGAGGATATAGGGGAAAGGGAGCTTCGCCCATTTCTGGAGAAGTGGTTAGTGAAAGAACTAAAGCTGCAATCAGAAATGGGGCCCCTAATTATTGAGAGAGCCCATCGAGTAGGCCCCATGCGACAAAGTGCGGGTAGGCCCAGAATAGTAATATGCCGGGTACTTAACTTTACCCATAAAACTGCAATTATGCAGGCCATACGCGGTGGAGCGGCGCTGACTTATAACAATCAAAAAATCCTCTGTTTCCAAGACTATTCAATTGCAGTTGCCGCGCAGAGGAAGGCTTTTTCGCCGACTTGTTCGCAACTAGTGCAGCATAAGATCAAATTTGCGCTGTTATACCCAGCAAAGTTAAAGATCTTTTACCAATCATCTACTAAAATCTGTGAGACAGTTCCTGAAGCACAACAATATGTAAGACAAATACTGAGTACAGGAGATGAATGATTAACGGATACTGCTATGACTGGGAAGGACATGGAGCAGATACAGTTGAATAGGTTGGATTTAAATTACTGACAATGTTAAAATATTTGAGTTAAGGAAGTTGAAAACCTTTGGATAAAATGACCTCAATGATACAAAGTGACAACCTGAGTTTGGATTGATTAAGCAAGATTTTGGGGTCATGACAAACATAAGAACCGAATGAATATAGGGCCAGTTGTGGCCCAGATAGAAGATCAGGGACGCAAGTCCATGGACATTCATGAAAGAGACTAAGATTCACTCCGGTGGTGTAAGGAGATGAATGACTCAAAGTGATCGGATAAGTTGGATCTGTGGAAAAACGCAGGCAACTGGAGTGCATTGGATTACAAATTTGAGAATAAAGCGGCAGGTAACTGTGAGTTGGAACTTTCAGGAAACTGACTACAAGAGCCAAGCGCCCTTGAAGACCTGAAACAGGGTAGACCATGAAAAGTTACAACTTAGGAAAGTATTTACGACCGTGGCCTAGACAATAAATACGCACCGCAAGAGAAATTTATCGGTCTATAATAAGAATAATAGGTTGAGGAGGCAACTTGATCAACCGTTGTCACGTTTTCTTGGATTACAACTGCTGCTTGGAAGAGGCAGCTTGATCAGCCGTCTTCACGATTGTGGATTATAACTGCTGTTTGGATAGGTGGGAGCCAAGGTGGGCATCTACAGACAATACTACTATCCAACAAGAGCGGAGATTTGGAGGTAGTATGGAAGGCATAGTGGAGGAGTAAATGTTGGCCTACCTGACAAGCTGGAAGTAAACATTTAAGAGGATATATGCTTAACAGATATAAGACACTATCCCTCATTTGGGATAGAAAGGAGGGAAGAATTGGTGATGAACTATATGTAGGTTATGAAAAGACATTAGATTAAGGGAATTATAATGTTAAAGGTTAATGTTGGAGTTACTACATATAATATACAAAAATCCAAAATATAGGAATGGGCATTGCCATAATGTTAAGAAACTGTTATATTGAGTAAAGTTATTTAGAAATGATAAACCACTGACAAAGAGAAGAGGTACCCTTGAATATGAGGAGAGAGAGGGGGGGAAGGGGAATTATTATAAGAGCTTACACAAAAAAGAGGGAAGTTAACTTTGAAACAGAAGCTTAATTATATGGAATGTAGAGAGGGGCGTAAACGTGACTAGTCTCATAAATAGGGACGAAGTACAGAGGGGTAATAGGGAACATGGGGGGAAGGGAAGTAGAAGGGAGGGATGGGAGGTCAAGGGGGGGGAGGAGTTGGGGAGGGATAAGGAGCAGGGGGAAGCAAATAGACGTAAGTCAGATAAAGAATAAGGAAGAGAAAAATGGTACTATACAGCATAAGAGAATGTGTGAGGCATACATGATAAGAGGGGGGAACCATAGGCTGGGGTGGTTGCTCCCGGAAGATAAAAAGCTTTTGTGGGTGATCGGATGCCACCACAACCCGTGAAAGATGGTTAAAATAGTGACCTGGAATGTGGGGGGCATCGGATCACCAGTGAAGCGCTCTAAGATATTAAAATATCTACAGAGAATCAGAGCGGATGTTGCTCTTTTACAAGAGACGCACCTGAATGAGACAGAACATGATAAACTTAAAAAATGGTGGGTAGGAGAATGCATTGGTTCACCCGCAAAAGGGAGAAAAGGTGGAGTGGTCGTCCTAATAAGAAAGGGGGTGGTGGACAAGATTTGTGATGTAATTAAAGATCCAGAAGGAAGGTACATTTTTTGCAGGGTATTATTGGCAAGGAGACAAATACTATTGGGTAGTGTTTATGCACCAAACCAGATGGATACCAAATTCTACCAACAGATACTAGGACATTTAATAGTAGAAGACTCTTCCCAATTAATTTTGGGAGGAGACTTTAATACAGTATGGGACCCGCAGATAGACAAATCAAATGCCACACAGACACCAACTCACTGGATGTCAAAGGGACTACCGAACTTATGTTCCCTTTTGGACCTATTGGACATCTGGAGAGTTCTTCATCCACAAGATAGAGATTACACACACATGTCCAGAGCACATAACACACAGTCAAGGATAGACTATCTACTGATGTCACGCACATTAATGGGAGAAGTCCAGGATACCCAAATAGGACCGTATGCAATATCGGATCATGCGGAAGTTTGGGCGACTTGGAACCCTGGGGAGGTGGGTGGTAAATTTAAGCAATGGACATTCCCAAGTTATTTGACCCATAATGCGGGATTTCGGGAACATTTGTTGAAAAGTTGGAAGGAATATAAACTTTTTAATGAGAACACAGCCTCCGACTCAATTGTATTCTGGGAGGCGGCAAAAGCGGTCCTGAGAGGAGAGATCATTAGTTATGTAAGCCAATTTTAAAAAACTAGAGACAGAGAGATACTGAGACTAGAGAAAGAAATTGTAACACTGCGAAAGAGGTATGACAGGTCTCCCAGTGCTCAAATGAGGAAAGAATTGGTGTCAGCTCAGGTGGCTTTAAATACCCTTATCCATGAGAGAGAGATGAAGTCACAAGCTTATTATAAGTTCCAATTATATAAGCATGGTAGTAAAGGTGGAAAGATGTTGGCCAGACTTATAGCTCGGAAACAGACATCGAGAAGGGTTATAACGTTAAAGGATAAGACGGGCAAACTGTGCTTTACAGATTTGGAAATCCAAAATATTTTTAAAACTTTCTATCAGAACTTATATACAGAAGAACATGACTCAGATCTTCCGAGCAACTTATACTTAGAGGGGGTGGCCCATCCGGTCCTCTCTGAAAGGGAACAAAAAGTATTAAACGAACCAATAAGTATTGATGAAGTACACTGGGCAATAGCTAATAGCACACCAGGGAAAGCGCCAGGACCGGATGGTCTAAGAGTAGAATTTTACCAACTATTAGGGGAAGACATACAGCCTGCATTGGTAGAGACTTTTAATGGGTGGGTAGACAGAGGATTTCTTCCTAGACAATTGAACATGGCCCAAATTATTTTGCTACCCAAACCCAAGAGAGATCATACATTGCCGGAGTCATATCGACCCATTTCTCTGCTGAACTGTGAAATGAAAATATTTGCTAAGATATTGGCAGGACGCATGAGTCGCGTATTACCAAAATTAGTGCAGGAGGGTCAGGTGGGATTTGTCAAAGGAAGATCAGTTGCAAAAAATTTGAGGAGAATCATCACAGCGCTGGAACATGTAAAGAGGGAATTAAAGCCAACATTGATGATCAGTTTTGATGCCGAGAAGGCATTTGATCGGGTTGATTGGAGTTATTTGTTTGCCACGCTAAATGCATATGGATTTGCAGGGTGGTTTATTACAGCAATTAGAACACTATATGCATCACCGCAAGCTAGAATAATGGTCAATGACAATTATTCGGAAGCCTTTGAAATAAAAAGAGGAACTAGGCAGGGGTGTCCCCTGTCGCCACTTCTTTTTGCATTATACTTAGATCCACTGATTAGGGATATAGTCGAGATGCCAGCCATAAGAGGAGTGGTGATTGGGAAACAGGAATTCAAATTAGCTGCCTTTGCAGACGATTTGTTAGTTATGCTCACAAATCCAGAGGAGTCCTTAACAGCACTACTGGAGGTGTTCAAAGAGTTTGGAACCTATTCCGGGTTCAAACTAAACCTGGAAAAATCAGAAGCATTGGTTAGTAACATACAGAATGCAACACCCTGGCAGGGAACATTCCCATTGAGAAGAGCAGCCATGTCGTTTAGATACTTGGGTATAGAGTTGACGCCAGAAGTGGTAGATCTATATTCACTTAACATTAAGTTGTTGTTGACTCAGACTAGACACCAACTGGAGAGTTGGAGACAGTTGCAACTGCCGCTGATGGGTAGAATATGCCTAATTCGGATGGTGATCCTACCTAGGTGGTTGTATGTCATGCAGACCATACCTATATGCATATTAGGGAAAGACCTGAAAACATTCACTAAGATGGTAATGAAATTTTGCTGGGCCAATAAGAAAGCTAAGATGAAACAACAACTCATGATGGGCAATTGGCAACAGGGAGGGCTAGGCTTACCAGACTTGAAGATATACAATATGGCCTGCTTAATGCGGCATGTGAGAGACTGGATATTCGAAACAACATACTATACACCATTAGAACTAGAACAAGAATATTTTGAACCGCTGCGTTTGAAATCCCTCATACAATTAGAAACGACGCAGGTCCCCGAGATACATAGGGACAATTTGCTGTTAAAACCGCTTAGGAGAGCATGGCAATTCTTGGGGAACAGATTGAAGATGGGGAAAGGGGTAACAGAACTATTAACAATCAGAGGGAATCCAACCTTTACAGCAGGTATAGAAAACCCAGTCTTTCAGCGATGGGAAGAAAGAGGGTTAGAATGTCTGGACGATGTAATAGGCGATAATGGAAAGATTAAACCTTTAGATCAGCTATTGGAGGCAGATACAATTCAATGGGGTGATACATTTGCGCACTGCCAGCTCAAACATTTTATTCAGTCAATAGATCAGGGCCGATTGGAACAGAAACAGGGATTGAAACTAAAAAAATTTTTTCTAGAAATTTCTGAAGAATCGCCATCAATCTCAGGGATACATAAAGCTCTGTGGCCATATGAGAAACCCAAAAACTTTCAAAAGATAAAAGAGCGCTGGGAAAAGGACTTAGGAGTCAAGTTATTGGCATGGGATGTTGAGAGGCAACTGAAGGGGATACCGAAATTGGTCAGCGGAGCTCAATATAGGGAATGTGCATTCCGTTTTATACATCGAGCATACATGTCACCTGCACAATTTGCAAAATTCGGGGGTTTGGAGACGCCCCTGTGTGTGAGATGTGGGAGAACAAACAATACATTCTATCATAGTTTTTGGAGCTGTTGGAAGATTAGAAGGTTTTGGGGGAAAATAACCCATTATATATCACAATTATTAGGCCGAAAACTAGTAGGTACACCAGTGCAGATGCTGTTAAATTTACCAGGATCATTTAAAGGTCAAATACCAGAGCACAATATATTTTTCCGTAAAGTAACATTGCTGGCAAAGAAATGTATCTTGCAAAACTGGACAAATGATATAGGGCCAGATTATTGGCATTGGCGGAACCTTATCCATCAGTTAATGATGTGGGAAGCTAAAGAAGCCAAACGTTCACTAAAAAGAAAGAAAACATTTATGAAAATTTGGGGTGCTTATGTAGATTCTTTGTCTCCTAGGGGAAGAAGTGTGGTCCTCAACACATTCAGATGATAACAAAGCATAAGTATCAATAAAACGGGGGGAGGGACGGGATGGGGGAGGAGGGGGGGGGAAAAGAAAAACTTTTGGAGACTGTAACAATAAGTTGTTGTATAGATTTGGCTTGACAGATGTGGTATCAATGATTGTAAGAATGTTCTTGTTATGTCTTCAATAAAAAATGTTGAAACATAAGACCAAACCCCCAGAAACACTCCCAACATAAAACATCAAATTCCCGGCAAGCTATTGTCAACCTCCTTACTCCCCCCCACCCCATTCCCTCCCCCATCCCTAAACCCCAAGGCTAAACTGCAGTGCATCTCACTGGTAGCTGATATAAAAGCGCCTCTTACACACCAACTACTGAAAAAAAAAAAGACGCACAACCATCTCCAGCAGTAAGTATGCACCAACTATAAATGGAACTAACCTCTTCAATAAATCCCTCCCCCCCCCCCCACTACCCCACCCCTCAAATCTTATATAGAGGTAACTTCCTACAATCACAACCATAGCTAAAAGGCAAACAAGCTCAACTTCCCAGGTATATCAAAGAGAATTACCCACTACACTTCTGCCCCGAGTGTGCAAAGATTGTATATATGGTCCCCAAATGTCAAGAAATCGTTTCCTTCGCTTAGGAGACCCCCGTGCTCCCCGACGCTCAAAAAGCATGAATTCATGAAGTTTATTCCTCCAATGCCAGAAGTTCGGGGGAGAGTCGCTAACCCATTGACTCAAAATGAGCCTCTTGCCAATCAAACAAGCTTTACGGATCAGTTGCCTAGCCGGACCGCCCTGCAATGCAAAAAGCTCATATTTATCTAAGAGAATTCCAGAAGGAGTGCGCAAAATCCTAGAGCCCAGTAGAAACATCAGGTAGCGAAGAATAGATGCCCCAAAATTTTGCACCCTAAAACACTCCCATAAAAAGTGAAAAAAGGAGCCCGATGCCCTTCCACACTTCCCACACAAAGGAGTGTCTACCCCCCTCCCCCATTTTGAAAATCTGAGCTTTCATAAGATACACTCTATGGAGAATGCAGTATTGACATTCCCACAAGCCAGCATTACCAGTCAACCAAGGAATCCTTGAAGTCAAGACATTAAAATCTAAGGAGAGGTTGGGTCCTGACAAATCTCTGGCCCAACGCTGTCTAATCAACTCCCGGTCTTTACAAAGAGACAGCATTCCCAGGGCCTTATAAAGGCCCGAGACTAACAGCCAATCTCCCAGGATCAACAGAAAGAACTGTCTCACTTGATGACTATGTTGATAACGTAAGACTACAGCACTTAAAGAATTGACATAATCTGCCAGTTGATTATAAGCAAAGATGTTATTAACCTCATATCCAATGCCCAAGGCTCCCAAATTCAACAAAGAATTCTACAAATTCAAAACATGTTCCAAGCAAGTTATACCCATCTGTGCCCAACGCCAGAAGGTAATGTTATCAGTCCCAGGTTTGAACAACAAATTCCCACAAATTGGCAACAAGTCAGACGTACATAAGTCCAATCCCCAAGACTTCACCACGTCCCTCCAAAGCACACATAGTGAAGATAACAGTAGGCTAGTTCACAAGTGAGCTGGGACAACAAGACCCGGCACTTGCAGCAAAAAATAAAAATGACAAGGGGCGAAATACAGATGCTCCAGCTGCCAAGGTGTATAATCCTCCCTATCGAAAAGCAGTCACCTAGATGACGTAGAAGACATGCCCGATTGTACCTCCTTAAATCTGGAAGACCCAACCCCCCTCACCCCAAGAACCCACTAGCAAAGACAGCGGGAGCTTAGCCTTCTTCCCTCCCCAACAGTAACGCCCTAGCAGACTGTGAAGCAGTTTAAGATTTCGCTGACGAATGTAAAAGGGAATGGGACTTATATACCGCCTTTCTGTGGTTTTTCCAACTACATTCAAAGCAGTTTACATATTATATACAGGTACTTATTTGTACCTGGTACAATGGAGGGTTAAGTGACTTGCCCAGAGTCACAAGGAGCTGCAGTGGGAATCGAACCCAGTTCCCCAGGATCAGAGTCTGCTGCACTAACCATTAGGCTACTCCTCCATGTTGTTGCAGCAAATATAGCCATCTAGAAAACTCCACCATGAGAAACAACTGAATTCGACAATATAGAGTAAGAGGAAAGGATGCCCATGCTCGCAGTTGCGTCTCTGTGGCCCGTAGTAATCACGTAACATTTAGATGGTATAAGTCTGATAATTTCATGGACAAACAGAGGCCCAAATAAAGAAAAGAACCCTTTGCCCATCTAAGAGGAAAACCCAACCCCCAAGTACAAATAAGCACCTGTATATATCAGTGGCGTAGCCACAGGTGGGCCTGGGTGGGCCAGGGCCCATCCATTTAGGGTTCAGGCCCACCCAACAGTAGCACACGTTTAGTGGTAGCTGGTGGGGATCCCAAGCTCAGCCAGCTGAAGACTTTCCCAAAAACGCTACTCTCCATGATACTGGCACCTGAGCATGCTTATTTTTCAGCGCATATCTGCTGCAGACTGTCAAGGTGAAAAGAAGCGTTTTCCCGCCAGCTGAGATATTTTTTTGGTGATGGTTGGGGGAGGGGAGAACACTTGGTGCCCACCCACTTCTTGCCTTGGCCCATCCAAAATCTGTTGTCTGGCTACGTCCCTGGTATATATTACGTAAAATGCTTTGAATGTTGTTGCAAAAACCACAGAAAGGCAGTATATCAAATCCTGTCTACCTAAAGTTTTTAAACATGCAATTGTTGAGTTATGTATCCAATGATTTTGGTATCAGATATTTAAGGATTGTCATTTAGACTATTAATATTTGTCTTGTTTAGGGAATAATTTATTAATCCTTGATTTGTTTTTTTTTTCTCTACTTCTAGATACAGGTACGTTTATTTCCTGTATTTTGTATGTGCTGGATTGTTCCCAGCAGGTGACTGGCTTTGAGCTGTGGAGGAAAGGAAAGTAAATTCTAACTGGCTTTGATCTACTACTGAAGGTTATTCACATTATGAGAATTATCATTACTTCTATTTTATATAGCAGTGAAAATACCTTTATGAGTTTATCTGACAGACTCAGGTCAGCAGCACCTGCTTAAAGAAGAAGGAAAAGCTCGCGCTCAAATTCTCCCGCCCAGGCGCCCAGAGAGAAAGCGGAAGGGCAGGCGCAGAGGCCGTTGGGAACTGTAGTTGACAAGTAAACAAAACGCGGGCGGGACTAACCCAGCAGTTAGAGCGTGACTGACTTTAGCCAATAAGAGTGTGAGCAGCGCCTCTCAGCCTATCGCTGTGCTGAAGAGGGGCGGGCTCTAGGGCTTCTGGAAGATTCCGCTGCTTGCGTAGGAGCTGAGCAGCCGCCTTCCTTCCTCACAGGAGAAGGGCCGAGCGTCGATCATGGCGAGCAGCCTGGCTGCGCTGACCAGCGATTCCTACTGTGAGATTAGTCAGTACCGGGACCAGCACTTCAGGGTAAGAAGCGATTCCTTCAACTCCCACTGATGTCCTCTAGGCCAGACAGGCTCTTAACTCCGCTTCCCTCACTGAACGCTTTCTCCCCCCTCCCCCCCCCCTGCAGTACCCAGATACACACTCGCTCCTCATCCCTCCCCCTACACTCTCCTGATACACTTTCCTGGCCTCCTATAGTGCCCCCAATACACACGCTCTCCCCCTTCCCCCAACACTGCCAGATACTCTCTCCCCTCCCCCTACTGTGCCCAGGTACTCTCTCCCCTCCCCCTGCTGTGCCCAGGTACTCTCTCCCCTCCCCCTGCTGTGCCCAGGTACTCTCTCCCCTCTTCTCCCCCTGCAGTGCCCAGGTACACTCTCCCCTCCCCCTACTGTGCCCAGGTACTCTTCCCTCTTCTCCCCCTACTGTGCCCAGGTACTCTCCCCTCCCCCTACTGTGCCCAGGTACTCTCTCCCCTCCCCCTGCTGTGCCCAGGTACTCTTCCCTCTTCTCCCCCTACTGTGCCCAGGTACTCTCCCCTCCCCCTACTGTGCCCAGGTACTCTCTCCCCTCTTCTCCCCCTACTGTGCCCAGGTACACTCTCCCCTCCCCCTGCAGTGCCCAGGTACACTCTCCCCTCTTCTCCCCCTACTGTGCCCAGGTACACTCTCCCCTCTTCTCCCCCTGCAGTGCCCAGGTACTCTCCCCTCTTCTCCCCCTGCAGTGCCCAGGTACTCTCCCCTCTTCTCCCCCTACTGTGCCCAGGTACACTCTCCCCTCTTCTCCCCCTGCAGTGCCCAGGTACACTCTCCCCTCCCCCTACTGTGCCCAGGTACTCTTCCCTCTTCTCCCCCTACTGTGCCCAGGTACTCTCCCCTCCCCCTACTGTGCCCAGGTACTCTCTCCCCTCCCCCTGCTGTGCCCAGGTACTCTCTCCCCTCTTCTCCCCCTACTGTGCCCAGGTACACTCTCCCCTCCCCCTGCAGTGCCCAGGTACACTCTCCCCTCTTCTCCCCCTACTGTGCCCAGGTACACTCTCCCCTCTTCTCCCCCTGCAGTGCCCAGGTACTCTCCCCTCTTCTCCCCCTGCAGTGCCCAGGTACTCTCCCCTCTTCTCCCCCTACTGTGCCCAGGTACACTCTCCCCTCTTCTCCCCCTGCAGTGCCCAGGTACACTCTCCCCTCCCCCTACTGTGCCCAGGTACACTCTCCCCTCTTCTCCCCCTGCAGTGCCCAGGTACACTCTCCCCTCTTCTCCCCCTGCAGTGCCCAGGTACTCTCCCCTCTTCTCCCCCTGCAGTGCCCAGGTACTCTCCCCTCTTCTCCCCCTGCAGTGCCCAGGTACTCTCCCCTCTTCTCCCCCTACTGTGCCCAGGTACACTCTCCCCTCCCCCTACTGTGCCCAGGTACACTCTCCCCTCCCCCTACTGTGCCCAGGTACACTCTCCCCTCCCCCTACTGTGCCCAGGTACACTCTCCCCTCTTCTCCCCCTGCAGTGCCCAGGTACACTCTCCCCTCCCCCTACTGTGCCCAGGTACTCTTCCCTCTTCTCCCCCTACTGTGCCCAGGTACACTCTCCCCTCCCCCTACTGTGCCCAGGTACACTCTCCCCTCCCCCTACTGTGCCCAGGTACTCTTCCCTCTTCTCCCCCTGCAGTGCCCAGGTACACACTCCCCTCCCCCTACTGTGCCCAGGTACTCTTCCCTCCCCTCCCCCTGCTGTGCCCAGGTACACTCTCCCCTCCCCCTACTGTGCCCAGGTACACTCTCCCCTCTTCTCCCCCTGCAGTGCCCAGGTACACTCTCCCCTCCCCCTACTGTGCCCAGGTACTCTTCCCTCCCCTCCCCCTACTGTGCCCAGGTACACTCTCCCCTCCCCCTGCAGTGCCCAGGTACACTCTCCCATCCCCCTACTGTGCCCAGGTACTCTCCCCTCTTCTCCCCCTGCAGTATATTGATACTCTCCTTCCTCCCCTCCCCCTACACTGCCCAGATACTCTTTTCTACCCTCCTCCTACACTGCCCAGATACACTCTCCCCTCTTCTCCCCCTACTGTGCCCAGGTACACTCTCCCCTCTTCTCCCCCTACTGTGCCCAGGTACACTCTCCCCTCTTCTCCCCCTACTGTGCCCAGGTACACTCTCCCCTCTTCTCCCCCTACTGTGCCCAGGTACACTCTCCCCTCTTCTCCTCCTGCAGTGCCCAGGTACACTCTCCCCTCCCCCTACTGTGCCCAGGTACACTCTCCCCTCTTCTCCCCCTACAGTGCCCAGGTACTCTCCCCTCTTCTCCCCCTGCAGTGCCCAGGTACACTTTCCCCTCCCCCTACTGTGCCCAGGTACTCTCCCCTCTTCTCTCCCTGCAGTGCCCAGGTACACTCTCCCCTCCCCCTACTGTGCCCAGGTACTCTCCCCTCTTCTCCCCCTGCAGTATATTGATACTCTCCTTCCTCCCCTCCCCCTACACTGCCCAGATACTCTTTTCTACCCTCCTCTTACACTGCCCAGATACACTCTCCCCTCTTCTCCCCCTACTGTGCCCAGGTACACTCTCCCCTCCCCCTACTGTGCCCAGTTACTCTCCCCTCTTCTCCCCCTACTGTGCTCAGGTACACTCTCCCTTCCCCCTGCAGTGCCCAGGTACTCTCCCCTCTTCTCCCCCTACTGTGCCCAGGTACACTCTCCCCTCTTCTCCCCCTGCAGTGCCCAGGTACACTCTCCCCTCCCCCTACTGTGCCCAGGTACTCTCCCCTCTTCTCCCCCTGCAGTGCCCAGGTACACTCTCCCCTCCCCCTACTGTGCCCAGGTACTCTCCCCTCTTCTCCCCCTGCAGTGCCCAGGTACACTCTCCCCTCCCCCTACTGTGCCCAGGTACTCTCCCCTCTTCTCCCCCTGCAGTGCCCAGATACACTCTCCCCTCCCCCTACTGTGCCCAGGTACACTCTCCCCTCCCCCTGCAGTGCCCAGGTACACTCTCCCCTCCCCCTGCAGTGCCCAGGTACACTCTCCCCTCCCCCTACTGTGCCCAGGTACTCTCCCCTCTTCTCCCCCTGCAGTGCCCAGGTACACTCTCCCCTCCCCCTACTGTGCCCAGGTACTCTCCCCTCTTCTCCCCCTGCAGTGCCCAGGTACACTCTCCCCTCCCCCTACTGTGCCCAGGTACTCTTCCCTCTTCTCCCCCTACTGTGCCCAGGTACACTCTCCCCTCCCCCTACTGTGCCCAGGTACACTCTCCCCTCCCCCTGCAGTGCCCAGGTACACTCTCCCCTCTTCTCCCCCTACTGTGCCCAGGTACACTCTCCCCTCCCCCTACTGTGCCCAGGTACTCTCCCCTCTTCTCCCCCTGCAGTGCCCAGATACACTCTCCCCTCCCCCTGCAGTGCCCAGGTACACTCTCCCCTCCCCCTGCAGTGCCCAGGTACACTCTCCCCTCCCCCTACTGTGCCCAGGTACTCTCCCCTCTTCTCCCCCTGCAGTGCCCAGATACACTCTCCCCTCCCCCTACTGTGCCCAGGTACACTCTCCCCTCCCCCTGCAGTGCCCAGGTACACTCTCCCCTCCCCCTACTGTGCCCAGGTACTCTCCCCTCTTCTCCCCCTGCAGTGCCCAGGTACACTCTCCCCTCCCCCTACTGTGCCCAGGTACACTCTCCCCTCCTCCTACTGTGCCCAGATACTCTTCCCTCTTCTCCCCCTGCAGTGCCCAGGTACACTCTCCCCTCCCCCTGCAGTGCCCAGGTACTCTTCCCTCTTCTCCCCCTACTGTGCCCAGGTACACTCTCCCCTCCCCCTGCAGTGGCCAGGTACACTCTCCCCTCCCCCTGCAGGGGCCAGGTACTCTTCCCTCTTCTCCCCCTACTGTGCCCAGGTACACTCTCCCCTCCCCCTACTGTGCCCAGGTACACTCTCCCCTCTTCTCCCCCTGCAGTGCCCAGGTACACTCTTCCCTCTTCTCCCCCTGCAGTGCCCAGGTACACTCTCCCCTCCCCCTACTGTGCCCAGGTACTCTTCCCTCTTCTCCCCCTGCAGTGCCCAGGTACACTCTCCCCTCCCCCTACTGTGCCCAGGTACTCTTCCCTCTTCTCCCCCTACTGTGCCCAGGTACACTCTCCCCTCCCCCTACTGTGCCCAGGTACACTCTCCCCTCTTCTCCCCCTGCAGTGGCCAGGTACACTCTCCCCTCCCCCTGCAGTGGCCAGGTACTCTTTCCTCCTCCTACAGTGCCCTCAATACACACGTTCTCCCCCCTTCCCCCTACAGTGGCCAGATACACACTCTCTCTCCCCTCCCCCAAAGGAGTTTTATTTATTGGTGCTTATAGCCCATATAATCTGAATGTTTATTATTCAGTTCTATGTGCTTACAATAGTTAAGATTAGAAATGCATACAAGATATTTTTAAAAATATGAAGAAAACATATAGTGAGATTTTGAAAAGAGCAAACAAAGATGTAACATTTACTGTTTAGTTCATTGTTCCAATGCAAAAACTTGTTAGAAAGGAATGCCTTGCAAAAATATTAAATAGTTGGTAATCCTTTTTATCTCACTAGGGATGGTGTTATACCATTTTGAACCTTTGTGTAAGAAATCTCTGTTCAATATGCATTTATATCTGATGTTTTGATAGGAAAATGTGATATGAGAGAGTTTATTGATCTAGTAGACCTATTGGAAGGTAGGTAAATCTATTGGTTTCATGAAATCTGGACTTACGCCATAGATAGTTTTTGTAGATGACTGTATATGTTTTAAAGATGATTCTGGCATTGATTGGTAACCAGTGTAATTTAGATAATAGTGGGGATGCCCTCTCAAATTTTGAAGTTTTGCATATGAGCCTCGCAGCAGTAATTAGGGTAGTTTGAAGAGTTTTCATGAGGGATTCCTTATTCCCTAAATAGACTGAGTTGCAGTAATCCAATTGTGAAATGACTAATGTTTGTATAAGGGAACGAAAAGTAGAAAACTGGAAGAAAGATCTGATTCTTTTCAACTTCCATAAAGTTCTAAAGGTTTTGGTTACTACTTGATCTTCACATGATAGGATATCTTTTTATCTAGATTTTGCTCACACCTTTTTCAGGAGTAGCTCAAGGGCATTTGCATTCAGGTATTTCCCTGTTGAACTCACAATCTAAGTTTGTATCTGAGGCAGTGGAGGGTTAATTGACTTGCCAGAGATCACAAGGAACGCAGTAGGATTTAAATCAGCCACCTCTGGATGTCTAGACTGGTGCTCTAACCACTAGGCCACTCCTGCAGGATAACTGTAATAGTTTCATCTGACCACCTCTTTGTACTTTTCTGTGGCCCTTGGAAAGGCCAGGCAGCTTCTATTGTGAGGTAGATCAAGGCAGCCATTGAGTCTGCCTACATCTGCAATAACTGCCCGATACCTCGGGGGCTGAAGGTGCACTCTACTGGGGCTCAGGCTGCTTCCTGGGTGGCAGCCCAGTTGGTTGCTTCTGAAGAGATTTGCAAGGCAGCAACATAGTTGTTGTCACATTGTTTTTTTAAGCACTACAGATTGGATGGGTTGGCCAGAGTCTGCTTGGACTTTGGCAGAGTTGTCATTGGGGAGGGGGGGGATCTTCTCCCATCCAATATATCTGCTTATAGTACATCCCACCAGTGCAGAACAATGTAGCTGACACTAAGGAATTTATGTCCTACCTCATCATTTTTATTCCATTAGTCTGCTATACTGTTCTGGAAAGTCAGTTCTTATTCTGATTCGCAGCAATGTGGGGTTCCTGTGATATTGCTACAGTTTAAAAAATAAAAAAAAAAAAGAATGGCCATACTTGGTAAAGCCAATGGTCCATCTAGCCCAATATCCTGCTTCCAACAGTGACCAATCCAGGTCACAAGTACCTGGCAAAACCCAAATAGTAGCAACTTTCCATACTACCAATCCCAGGTCAAGCAGTGGCTTCCCTATGTCTATGGACTTTCCTTCATGGTATATGTAGGGTAGCCATTATGGTATTTTGCTCACTCGATTATAATTTCAGCGGCAGTGATTGGTTGATTGGCCATGAGTGCATTAGAAAAAGGGACCTTCTGCTTGGGAAGACACATACTGAATTGTTCCGTGGAACACACAGCTTATACCAATGATGTCAGTGGTAGAATTCGGTTTTCTCTGAGGACAAGCAGGCCATATTCTCATATGTGGGTAACTTATATGTTTTAAGAGCACACACTAGCGTTCCCACTGCGCATGCAATGAGTACTTCCCACCTGCCACGAAAGCACAGGACCAGCAGTCTCTCTTCATCCGCTATGAGGAGAGACGCGTGGGGGGGGGGGGGGGGGGTTTCAAGCTTTTTTGTGACTTCTCTGTGAGGGTTTTCCCTGATTTTTGTTTTATTTTTCTTCAAAAAAATATCTGCTCCCTTCCCTTAGTTTACATTAGGTTTTTCTCCACTTTTAAGTTTCCTTTGTTTTTGGTGCGCTCAGTAGGCCTTCTTAGGCCTGAGCTCCAGTCAGGCATTTTTTTTTTGTGCTTGTCCTTTTTTTCAGTCACCATCAAGCCATTTGATTTGGTCATGGCTGTTGTCCCTTCCGTGTTACCGAAGGTTTCCAGTGGCTTCAGGTGCTGTGCCTGGTGCAATAGGACTATCTCTGGAAAGACACCCATTCTTGGTGTCTTCAGTGTCTGGGGCCAGAACATTCTGCTGTGAGCTGTATTTTGTCTGCATATGCAGAAAAGAACCTGGCTGTCCAGAGAGGCTCAAGAGACAAAAATTTTGGAGACCTGTCCGAATCGTTGACTTTGGCACCGGCTTCGGATGCATCAGTTCTTATGGCTGCGAGACCCAGGTCCTCCACTGGGAGTAGACGTTCGTCTCCACCTTCCTTGACGCCGACCACTGTGCAGGGCACCCCGTACCGATCAGCATCAGACCCAACACTGAGGATGCATGGGGATTCGACGTCCTTGTCGACATCAAGGAATGTCGATGCATGGTATCAGGCAAAGGCAAGAAGTGCAAGCATCGATCTCATGACGCATGGTGCCAGAAACACGGGGCACTGAGGGATCCAGTCCCCAAGAAGCATTGACACCGGGAAGACACCTCCCTCCAAATGTGGAAGTGCCAATGTGAGGGTTTCCATGCACCGGGTTCTCACATCAACCCCAACAGTTCTGCAGGCTGCCTCTGAACCGATGTCCCAGCCTTTCCCAGTGTTGGCCTGTGATGAGCACATCCGGGCTATGCTTCATGAGCACTTGGCAGGACTACTGCAACAGAGTGCATCGGCATCTATGGTGCTTGCACTAGCCATGCCTCCTCTTGCTGCTTCACAAGGCCCTCAGCCTACAGTGAGATCTCAGACACCGGTGCCTTGTGCGGTACCGGTGTCAACAGCTGCTTGGGCTGGCACCCCCTCAACATCAATGGAGGAAGCTTTGCTGAAGTCAAGGGTGGAGCCTACACCTCGATGCTCTTCCAGACTGGGGACACGGTTCCTCTATCTCAAGGTGGGCTCGGTCTCGGCCTTGTGATGAGGAGTTTTTTGCTGACACTGATGAGCGCTCATGGACGTCTGATGAAGACTCTAGGTACTTCTTGGAGGAGAAGTCCTATAGCATCCCATCTGACCCCTCCCCTCCAGAGGAAAGAAGGAAGTCTCCACCTGAGAGCCTTTCCTTCCCTGCTTTTGTAAGGAAAATAGCGACTGTCATTCCAGTTTAGATGCAGATGGAGGACGAGCCCAGGGCTGAGACATTCAAGATCCTGGGCTACGGCTCTCCTCCTAGAGAGGCTATGACAGTCTCGCTTCACAGGATCCTGTGGGACTTTCAAGTGAAGAATTGGGAGTCCCTTTGTTGGTCCCTGACTATGTATCGGATCCAGAGTACCTCTGGGTTTGATAGACCACAGTTGGATGACCATTCCCTGGTGGTTGAATCCACGCTCAAAAGAACCAGAAGTTCTAGGGACTTTGCTTTAGTACCCCCAGGCATAGAAGCTTAAACCCTGGTCCCTTTGGGCGGAAGATATATCAGGCTTCTCTGCTCATCTCCTGCATACAATCTTACTAGCTGTTACATGAGCCTTTACTTGCAGAACTTGGTGTGCAGAATGATTTGGCAGACTCTTCCAACAGAGCAGGCTAAATCTCTTCACCAGCTAGCCAAGCAGCAGAAGGCATGTCTTAAGTTTTTGGCCAGGGGCGCTTATGATACTTATGATCTGTTCCCAGAGTATAGATATGTGCAGACTCTTATGGCTGTGTCTCTAACTTTGACCCGGCGGTTCAGCAGAGATTGGTGGATGCCACATGCCGGGGGGAGGGGGGATAACCTGTTTGGAGAGAAGGTGGAGGAGATTGCTGACCTCATAAAGAAGCACACTGATAACATTGATACTGTTTCCCGCCAGTCGCCTTCTACATCCTTTTCATCCATTAGGTTTTCAGGCAAGATGAAGCAAGCTCCCTACTATTCTGAGGCATAGGTACGCTCTTTCTTACCAGCGCGCAAAGCATAGCCGCTGTAACAGTGACCTTGTCTGACTAACTGTGGGGGGGGGGGGGGGGAGACTGACCTTTTCCCAAGAAAGATGGCCCCTTGTAACCTCCAAACAGTGGGGTTTCAAATTGTCCATCTTTGTTAAGCTCTACATTGGTGTCATCACCAAATTGCACTCCAAGAACATGTTCTTTCAGCTCTCTGCACAGGGAAGTACTCGCAGAGGAACTCTTTGCCCTTCTAAAGGCCCATGCTGTGGAGCTAATTCCACTAGGGGAGGAAGGGCAGGGATTCTATTCCAGGTACTGCCTTGTCCCAGAGAAAATGGGGGATGTGTCCCATCCTAGATCTTAAGAGCCCTGAACAAATGCCTAGTCAGTGAAACATTCAGGATGTTTTCCCTGGGCACCCTTCTCCCAATGATCCAGGAAAAAGACTGGCTATGTTATCTGGACTTAAAGGATGCCTATACTCACATCCCAATACTTCCAAGTTGCAAGAAGTATCTCGGATTTCAGGTAGGACCACATCACTTCCACTACCATGTGTTACCGTTTAGCCTCGCATCAGCTCCCAGGGTTTTCACCAAGTGTCTAACAGTAGACACAGGGTCACTACGCAGACTGGGAGTCTGTGATTCCCTACCTGGACAATTGGCTGGTGGAGCAAGTCAGAGGATAGTGCTCAGGAGACTTCATGTGGAGAACTATTTGGGTGCTAGCAAGCTACTGGGGTTCGTTTTAAACTACCTCAAGTTCCATCATCTCCTGGTTCAGCAATTGGAATTCATTGGAACCCAGCTAGAGACACAGCAGACGTGTGCCAAAGACGGACACACTAGTCGCACACGCCACTTGTTCGAGCCAGCCAGCTGGTCACAAGTTGGCAGATGTTGAGATTGGTAGGCCACATAGCCTCCAGGGTGCATGTCACACCCATGGCACAGCTTCACATGAGAACCGCCCAGTGAACTGTATCTTCCCTGTGGTGTTGGACCTCTGGAAACCTAGCGGATGTCATCCAAGTGACACTGGCATTGATTCAGTCCCTCCTCTGGTCATGGGACTTCCATTCCAAATTGCTCAGCTCCAGAAGGTGCTGACAGTGGATGCATCGCACCTGAGGTGGGGGATTATCTGGAACTTTGTAAGTCTAAGTGCTTTGAAAGTGAGCCTCAAAGGATCTATTACAGTTTCATTGGTTAGCAGATAAAGAACTATTCTAGAGTTTACCTTAGCATCAGTGTAGAGCAGAGCTGATAGTCTCAGGAAACCCCAATTTAGAGATTTAACTTTACATTTGCAGCAAAGCTTAGTTTCCATAGTGTAAAACCCTTTCCCCCCATCGTTTTAAAACTTGAACTTTCTGCCACAGCCTACGACATTGAGAGCCTCTAGAAAGCACAACAGGGCCTAGTTTGGTTTTCATTTATAGTCAGTTATTCTAATTAGGATAATGAGAGAAGTCCTCTTACAAAGTTTTAATTGCATTTCATTACTTTTTAAGAAGAAAACTCTAAATCAAACAGTATACCATATAAGCTAAAGACTTTTTATATTAGACTATCCTTAGTACCTTAGCAAGTTTTAAATTATTGAAAAACTTAATACTAAGAGTGGAGGAGTAACCTAGTGGTTAGAGCACCAGTTTTAACATCCATAAGTGGCCGGTTCAAATCCCACTGCTCCTTGTGATCTTGGGCAAGTTATTTAACCCTCCATTGCCTCAGGTACAAACTTAGATTGTGAGCCCTCTATGGACAGGGAAATAACCCAGTGTATCTGAATGTAACTCAAGTTACTACTGAAAAAGGCGTGAGCAAAATCTAAATAAATAAGATGAAGACAGCAGTCTAGCAGCAAGAGGGGTGCTATCCAGTCTTTTGCATTGAGTGTCACATGTGTGATTCTCAGAGTTGGTGAGAGGTTATATGTGTGTGCCTGATGCAGAGAGCTCCTAGCGTCCAGAGAACGGGTCCATTGAGGCTAGAGTAGCAGCCTTGGAGCTGCTGAGGGAGACAGAGAGGTACGTAGAGAAGACCTACAGGGAGGAGCCAGCTGTCTTGGTACATGTTGGTACCAATGGCATAGAAAAATGTGGGAAGGAGGTTCTGACTCCTCCCCAGCACTATCTATCTAAAATCTTATCTAGGTGACACGTGAGTTTGCATCAGGCAGGCAAGTGACCAGGTGATCTTCACACCCACCCAGCTGTCTACATGCCTAATGATCAAATCACCAACTACAACAACTGTCCTAACCCTTCCCTCCTGGCAGAAGCTCCTGTAGCCACATCCTCAGTTTGAGAGGATATTGCTTCCCCTGGTGGGCAGGTCTGGGCTACAGGATTATTTCCTACTTCACCAGGGTCATGGTCTCCTTCTAGGACCCCTCCCTGCTCCAAGGAAGGCAGCACAGGGGTTGCCAGACTGGAAGTGGGACTTCTCATGAATGTTCATTGTGGATATCCTGAAAACTTGATTGGCTGGGGTACCTCCAGGACTGGGATTGGGAGCCACTGCCATAAAAGCTTTCAGAGATTGGCTGTTCAAATTGTCTGAGTACAATCAGGTTGCAAATGTGTTACACTAACAAGTGGGGGGGGTACCGGATCATACCCTCTGTCAGGAAGCTGTAGGGATGTGGCAATGGGCTGTCCAGAACAGGTTGGTTCTCGGAGCCACATACTTGGCAGGCAGATCCGACAGACTGAGCAGGGTCATGCAACCGCATGAGTGGTCGCTCAGCACGAGTGACATTTTTCAAGAATGGGGCACCCCCTTGTTGAATCTCTTTGCCACTCCATTCAATCGCAAGGTCCCTCAGTACTGTTCTAGGGTTGGGGCACATGACAGACTAGTGTCAGATGCCTTACTTCTCCATTGGGGGAAAAGTCTTCTGTATGTGTATCCTCCCATACCTTTCATGGGGAAGACTTTGCTGAAACTCAAGCAAGACCACAGAACCACAATTCTGATCGCCCCCTACTGGCCAGGCAGATCTAGTTACATCTTCTTCCGCGTTATCCTCCGAAGAACCTTGGAGATCGGGAGTGTTTTCTGACATCATGCAGAATGAGGGTTCTCTTTTGCATCGCATCCTCCAGTCCTCTGGATGTTGAGAGATTAGAATTTCCTTACTTGCATCTTCCTGGGGGTGTTTCCAAGGTCTTGCTGGCTTCCACCGAGAGATGTTAGTTTCATATGGAGAAGGTTTGCTGTCTGGTGTGAGTGCATGGCCCTAGATCCTGTTTCTTTCCCCGCCCTACATAGACCCAACTTGAATAACTTCTGCGCCTCTCTTAAGTCTGGTCTTAAGACCAACTCTGTAAGTATTCACCTCAGTGCAGTTAGTGCACCGTGTAGAAGATAAACCCATCTGGCAGATAGCATTTCTTTCACTTATGCCCAGGTTAGGCTGATTCTTGAAGGTTATGTCAAGGCTCATATGGCTGCATCAGTCGCCCACTTGAGGTCAGCCTCTATAGAAAAAATTTGCAAGGCAGCAATGTGGTCTTCAGTCCACACTTCCACATCTCACTATTGCCTTGAGCAAGATACCCGACATGATGGTCAGTTTGGACAGACAGTTCTACAAAACTTGTTTGCGGTATAAAATCCAATTTCACTCTCCTAGGCCTGATTTGTTCTGTTCATGCTGCACTGTCACACAGGGTGTATATAGTTTGAGGTTAATTATTGTTTTAAACTCGTCATTGCGAGTTCCAGTTGACCTGTTTTCGGTGAACCTGGTAGCTAGGGATTCCCACATGTGAGAATATGGCTTGCTTGTCCTCAGAGAAAGCAAAGATACTTACCAGGTGTTCTCTGAGGACAGCAGGCCATCCACCTCCCCTTGGAGCAGTTTTTCAGTGCTTTGGTACTGTACTGCTAGTACCGCACTTGCGCAGCAGGAGTGAAGGCACTCGCCCATTCACGTTGGAGATGGTAGCTCACGCTCTTAAAAAGCATATTCACTCTTAAAGCACTCCACATCATGTGACATGAATGCACCCACATGTAAGAATGAATGGTCTGCTGTCCTCAGAGCATACCTGCTACAGGTAGAGGTGTGGTAGCCGTGTTAGTCCACTTTTAAAGGTAATCAATAGAAATAAAACATGGGAAAGAAAAGATACCTTTTTAATTGGAGATAACGTAATACATTTCTTGATTAGCTTTCGAAGGTTGCCCTTCTTCGTCAGATCGGAAATAAGCAAATGTTGGTAGATGACAGTATATATAAGTGAAACATCAAAGCATTCCAGTGACAGTCTAACAGGATGGGGGTGGATAAGTGAGAGACAGGAAGAGGGGCAGGGGGATATGCATGGAGACAGGAGGGTGACAAAGCAGTATAATTATGGTTTATAATGTGCTAGAAAACCCAGATATTTAAGTCCTGTCTGGGGGGGGTGTCAAAATATTTAATCATTCTGACTTCAAATCTTACGTTCCTGTATTGTTTTAAAGTTCCCTTTTAAGATTCTTACCATGAAGTCACTGGTACAGTGTTCTGGTTTTGTAAAATGCTGCCCCACAGGCGTGATACCTTTATTGGTACAGGCATTTTTCATATGGTGTCTATGTAAATTAAATCTCTTCTTTAGCATCTGACTGGTTTCTCCAATGTAGCAGCCTTCATTGCATTTTTTTTACACAATGATATGCATCACATTGGAAGATAAGCACGTGAAAGATTCCTTAATGTTGAATATTTTTCCTTTGTGAATGACCGTGGGGTCCTGTGAAATGTTTTGGCATAGTTTTATGATTTGGACTGAGGGGGAAGAAACTCTGAAACAATTTTACTTCTGTTTTATTCTGTTCCAAGCTGCACTCTCATTCAAATTGTATATAGTTTCATTTTAATCTGTGTAATGTCTTCACCATTGCGAGGCCCAGTTGACCAGTGTTTATTTTTAGTGAGCCTGTATGCTAGGGATTCCCACATGTGAGAATATGGCCTGCTTGTCCTTGGGGAAAATACCTTGATTTCTTAGCAAACTGGATTATTGTAATATCTATTTGGGATTGCCACAAAACCTGTTAAGAAAAGTGCAGACTGTTCAGAATGTGGCTGCTTGATTTATTTACTCAAAAAAATCAGATTGGATTGCGAAGAGGTTTGGTAGGTCCAGGGTGAGCCTGTCTACAGCTGGAGAATATACTAAGACAGACATAGGAGGGCACTATGGATTGAGGTGGGGTGGCAACCCATGTTCAAAAAGACTGGTTCTCCTAAACTCAGAGACATGTAGAATCTGCCCATGGGGCCATCACATAGAACCTGTGTTCCAGGAAAGCACCACCCTTGAACGAACAGTGACTGTCCCATGCATGATAGTTACCCATAAGAAAGGACAGTGCTTGATTCTCAGACTATATTTTTGTGTTGCCAGGGAAGTAAATATCTGCAGGAGAAATTTCTGCGGACCACAGCCACCCTATACGTGGGGAACCTTTCCTTCTTCACCACTGAGGAGCAGATCCATGAGCTATTTTCAAAGTGTGGAGGTGTGAAGAAAATAATCATGGGATTGGACAAGATCAAGAAGACTCCCTGTGGCTTCTGCTTTGTAGAGTATCCTGTGTTCACGCACATACATATTCTCCATATTTATATCCTTTTAGCTGAGAAGTGCGCAGTCCTGGTTTTTGAAGGTGACAAACTGATCTGATTTTTAGGATATCAATGAATATTCATTAAGCATGGTTTGAGAATTGTTCGTTTTCATACCATGATCACTTGTTTACAGCCTTCAAAGACCAGAGTTTTGCATTTTTTTTATAATTGGGGACTAGTACTGATTATACTAGTGCAGTGCTGTTTGTAAAGAAGAGCTGAAGCATGATCTCCTTATGTTCATAAACTTCAGAATGAACTAGATGGCTGTACATTTTATTTTTGTATTTATTAGGATTTATTAACCGCCTTTTATGAAGAGATTCACCCAAGTCGGTGTACAGCAGGTTTAGGTAACATAACATAAAGCTTACAATTTTGTTAACAGCATAGCAATAGGAAAATGACCAAATATAGCCTAGTAATAGTACTACCATGAAACATCAGAAATATAAACCATTAATTGCATTATCATATAACAAATACCAGCAGAATATAAATGATACCTTGATGAACAGCATGGAAGAACATTCATATAGTATAGATACTTATGATTTCTGCAGAACAAATGCTATTCATACAGTACAATGAAACATCTCAACAGCCGACGGGGCAAGTGCTGTTTGAAATATATAGAGAGGGTACGATGGGTAGAACAAAGTCATTGGGATAAACTAAGGGCAAATTATACAGTTGAATCATATACAAAGAATTGGTGTAAATTATAGGGAGTAGAACAAACCAATCCAGGTATGTTTTGATGATCACTTTGGACCTAGTTCAGTTTCCTTTTTCTTTTTTTTGTTCCATCAGTTTTTGTTAGAATTTTATCAGTTTTCTTTCTTATAAATTGAAGCTTGAAGATTATGGGGTCTGTAAAATTGCATTGAATACATTTGATACACCTGTTTAGGCCAGGTAATGATTTCATTTACTAATACCCACCCACCCACCCACCCACACACTGACTATCTGGAGCTAGTCCACCAAGCATATTTTAAGTGGGCAGAAGCCTACCCTATCCTCCTACACCCAGTTGACTATGTACTCTTAACCTTTTTTTCTGAACAGTATGTAGTGCCTGCTGATAGTAATCTCGCTGTCTTCCCATTCCCTTCTGCTCCAGCACCTTAACTGTACAGGGCCAGTAGGTTTCATAGGACCAAGGTACCACTTGTTTCCAGTTTTAGACAGAAACCAGCAGTGAAGCAATAAGCATTACGTCACAGATCCTTGCTGGCAAAAGTCCAATTAGAGGTGTGGGTTAGAAGGCAAGATGGTGCTAATGGAAGGGTAAGAGATGTTGTTCTCTCTGTGTGCCTGGCATTGTGTTTACTCTGGCTATCCTCTCTCTGTAGACTTACTGGTCTGCCTCCAAATTGCAGACCAGGAGCTCATTCTTACAGCTCCCAGTACAAGCAGGTACTTGCAGAGGAACTCCCTGCCCTTCTAAAGGCCAGTGGGATTCTATTCCAGGTACTTCCTTGTGCAAAGAAAACGGTGGGGGGGGGGGGATGCATCCCATCCTAGACCTAAGGGGCCTGAACAAATAATCTGGTTTGAGAAAAGTTCAGGATGGTTTCCCTGGGCACCCTTCTTCCCATGGTTCAAGAGAATGATTGGCTATGCTCTCTGGACTTAAAGGATGCTTACAAACACATCTCGATACTTCCAGCTCACAGGAGGTATCTTTGATTTTGGCTGGGAGCACAGCACTTTCAGTAACATGTACTGCCCTTTGTGAACACCCTGGGTGCAGACGCTAGACCAAAGTGCCTGGCTTTAGTCGCAGCATCGCTACGCAGACTGGGAGTGCATGTGTTCCCTTATCTTGACGATTGGCTGGTGAAGAGCACCTCGGAGGCGGGCGCTTTACAGTCCATGCGAATGACTATTCAGGTGCTAGAACTACTGGGGTTCGTGATCATTTATTCCAAGTCCCATCTCACCCCAGTTCAAAAATTGGAATTCATTGGAGCACTGTTGAACCCAGACAGCTCGTGCTTATCTCCATGAGGAGAGGGCAGACAACCTCCTGTCCCTAGTGTTCTTGGTTCAAGCGTCTCAACAGATCATGGCTCAGCAGATGTTGAGACTTCTGGGGCACATGGCCTCCACAGTTCATGTGACTCCCATGGCACGCCTACACATGAGATCAGCTCAATGGACCCTAGCTTCCCAGTGGTATCAAGCTATGGTTAGTTTAGAAGATGTGATCCAACTGTCCACTGACTTTCGAAATTCCTTGCAGTGGTGGACAATTTGATCCAATTTGATCTTGGGATGTCCTTTCCAAATTCCTCAGCCACGAAAAGTGCTGACAACGGATGCATCTCTCCTGGGGTGGGGAGCTCATGTAGATGGACTTCACACTCAAGGAGCTAGGTCCTTTCAGGAAAAAGGTCTTCAGATCAATCTGGAATTGCGAGTGATCTGGAATGCTCTAAAAGCTTTCAGAGACTGGCTGTTCAACCAAGTCATTGATTCAGACAGACAATCAGGTTGCCATGTATTATACCAACAAGCAGGGGGGCACCGGATCTCGCCCTCTGTGTCAGGAAGCCGTCCAGATGTGGCTTTGGGCACACCGTTTCGGCATGTTTCTCCAAGCCACTTATCTGGCAGGCGTAAACAGTCTGGCCGACAGACTGGGCAGGGTAATGCAACCTCACGAGTGGTCGCTGAACTCGTCCGCAAGATCTTCCGAGCGTGGGGCACCCCCGCGGTGGATCGTTTTGCCACTCAGATCAATCACAAGGTCCCTCGGTTCTGTTCTAGGCTTCAGGCCCACAACAGACTAGTGTCAGATGCCTTTCTCCTGCATTTGGGAACAGACCTTCTGTGTGCGTATCCTCCCATACCTCTAATAAGGGAAGAGTTTTGCTGAAACTCTAAGACTGTGGAACCATGATTCTGATAACTCCCTTCTGGCCGCGTCAGATTTGGTTCCCTCTTCTGGAGTTGTTCTCCGAGGAACCATGGAGATTGAAATGTTTTCCAACCCTCATCACTCAGAATGAGGGGTCGCTTCTACATCCCAACCTCCAATCTCGCTCTCACGGCCTGGATGTTGAAAGCTTAGAATTCGACTCTTGGGTCTTTCAGAGGGTGTCTCTCGAGACTGACTTGCTTCCAGAAAAAATTCCACCAAGAGGTGTTACTCTTTCAAATGGAGGTTTGCCGTCTGGGGTGACAGCAAGGCCCTAGATCCTCTTTCTTGTCCTACACAGACCCTGCTTGAATACCTTCTACACTTAGAGTCTGGTCTCAAGACCAACTCTGTAAGAGTTCACCTTAGTGTGATTAGTGCTTATCGCCGTGTAGAAGGTAAGCCTATCTCTGGACAGCCTTTAGTTGTTCGCTTCATGAGAGTTTTGCTTTTGTCAAAGCCCCCTTTCAAACCTCCTCCAGTGACATGGAATCTCAACGTCGTTCTCAACCAACTGATGAAAGCTCCTTTTGAGTCACTGAATACTTGACCTGGAAGGTCATTTTCTTGGTGGCTGTTACTTCAGCTCGTAGAGTCAGTGAGCTTCAGGTCTTGGTGGTGTATGCACCGTATATCAAGTTCCAGTAGTCCTCTGCATGCACCCTAAGTTCCTGTTTAAGGTGGTGTCAGAGTTCCATCTGAATCAGTCAGTTGTCTTGCCAACATTCTTTCCCTGACCTGATACCCGTCCTGGCGAAAGCAGTTTACATACCTTGGACTGCAAGAGAGCATTGCCTTTTACGTGGAGCGGACACAGCCCTTCAGACAATCCACCCAGTTGTTTGCTTCTTTTGATCCCAACAGGAGGGGAGTGTCAGTTTTTCAAGGCAGAAACTAGGTTCGTGAGCCCTTGGGCCACTGCTGTGGAGCAGCAGTGGCAGGCAAAACCACCCCACACCAGAGACGAGGCAGAACTCTGACAGGGACAGCTAGACTTCACCTTCACTTGACCGCCGCCCCTCAGGAGTTGAGCCCCTGGGTGCAGGCGGGTGGCAGGACTTACCAGACAGGGCAGGAACTGAATACCAACTAGGCTGAACAGAGACTGAGGGTCAGAGGGGAAGGAATATACATGGGCAGCAAGGCAGGAAACTGGGCTGGGACTCACAGACAGACAACACTACACAAAGCAGGAATTGGACAAGCTAAAGGACAGGAACTGAAAGCTGCCAAGCAGCCACTGAAACAGGGTACAAATACTGACAGACAAGAGACAGGACTGAAAGATGCAGAGCAGCCACTAAGCCAGAACACAGAAAAGAGGACTGAAAGCTGCCACGCAGCCACTAAGAAACAGACACAGACAAACAAACTAGACTAGGAAAAAGCAATAAAACTAAGCTAAACTACACACAGACTAACAAGAACTGGACAAGAAACTCAAACAAGAAACCAGACTAGGCAGAAGTACAACAAAGCACCAACAAACCAGGGACCTTAGACGATGCAAAGGCAAACACAGAAGTTTCTAGGTGATTAATAAAGCCCCTCAGCTGCTGACGTTCAGTTGCAGGAATCACAAGGCAGCTACGGGTGCTGTTCACGCACAAACAAGAGAAGCAAGTCTGGCAGCCCGGAAGATCCTGACTGGGCTAAAGTCTGGAACGGGTGGCAGTTCATAGCAGCCACCGGTTCTGGCCACCAGAGGGCGAGGTGAGCACAGACAAGGAAACATTCATGTACGTGACGGGGAGTCTCCATCGGAAAACGCACAATCTCCAATTGGCTAGCAGATTGCATTTCCTTCACTTATCCCAAGCTGGGCTGACTCTAGAGGGCCATGTCAAGGCTCATAATGTTAGCCATGGCTGTGTCAGTGGCCCACTTAAAATCGGCCTCCATTGAAGAGATTTGCAAGGCTGCAACGTGGTCATCAGTCCACACATTCACATCTTATTACTGCCTTCAGCAGGATACCCGACGTGACAGTCTGTTTGGGCAGTTGGTGCTGCAGAATCTGGGGTTTGGAATCCAACTCCACCCCCCTAGACCCATTTTTGTTCTGTTCCAGGCTGCACGCTGTTAGTTGATTTTGGGTTCAGGTCAATCTTTGTTCTGTCCTCACTGTTGCGAGGCCCAATTGACCAATGTTCATTGTTTTGAGTGAGCCTGGTTGCTAGGGATACCCCACATTTGAGAAGAAAGCGAAGATACTTACCTGTAGTAGGTATTCTCTGAGGACAGCAGGCTGATTGTTCTCACAAACCCACCCTCCTCCCCTTTGAAGTTGTTGTTTTTGTTTCTTGTTTATATGCTTTTTTTATTAAACTAAAGAGGCACGCTCGTGCTGCAGGGGGGATGTAATTTGCATGCGCGGTTTGCGCTGCCCGCGTGACGGAACTTTCCCGAAAGACTTTATTTTGCTTGCAAAATGTGTTTGCAGATTCCTGGGCCACCACGGACGACGACCCACATGTGAGAACAATCAGCCTGCTGTCCTCGGGGGAAAATACCTGCTACAGGTAAGTATCTTCGCTGTATGTGAAGCGCATGTCACTCCTTGTGTGAGTGAGACTAACAATTTAGTTCTTCCAATAAAGGCCTGGTTGAAGAGCCAAGCTTTCACCTTCTTCCTGAATTAGAGATAGTCTTGTGTTAAGCAGAGCCTTTCGGGCAGTGCATTCCAGAGTGTGGGGGCTACTCTGGAGTAGGCTCGTTTGCGGGTATCACTTCATGTAATGTCTTTTGGAGACGCTGTGATTAGGGATACTCTTTGGTGAGGCAAGACTCCTTGGCTGAACCCATGCCGACACAAGGTAAGAATTGATATGAAAGTTCATTTCCTATTAATACGTGTAAAACCAGACGTAATAAAATGTAAAGACAGTTCAAACCCAGCCACCATAGGAGAATTTTAATGTATTTTTTTTGTAATGCATTTATTTTTATTTGGCTTCAGTTATTTATTTATTCAGTTGGCTGAATTTGGTGTGCTATTTGAGGGCAAAACAAAAAATCAATTCAAATATAAATATTAAGTACAATTCTTACCACATGTCAGTGCTGTTCAGTAAATGGGTCCTAAAGTTGTTTTGAAGTACAGATAAGGAATATTACTTTGGGAATCCTTCTCGACTGCCATTTGACTCATTGATTCTGTGCTAACATGAAAAGCAAAATTTGAAGTTGGGGGTTTGTCAGAATAGAGGCCTTCAGCCAGAGGTTATAAAGATGTTTGAGTTAATACTGTTTATAGAACAGTTTTGTTTTTTTCCTTCCTGTCCTCTGGGCAGCTAGATTTTCCCAGTGTCCTTTGGTTTTCCTTATATTTCATTACAGATATTATACAAGAAATGAGGCAGAGAATGCCATGAGGTTCCTCAATGGCACACGTTTGGATGACCGGATAATCCGTACAGACTGGGATGCTGGATTTAAGGAAGGTCGACAGTTTGGTAGAGGAAAAACTGGTGGACAGGTAAGAATCTTTGTGATACTTCAGGATCCCCCCTCACATTATAAATGCTTGACATCTAAATACTTTTAAAAAATTTTAAACTTAACTTTGACTTTTTTCTTCAATAAAACAATAACAATGTTATAACAGAATGTTCAGCAGGTGCACGTTGATTCTCCAGTGCTCCCACTTCTCACTGATCTAGAAGTACAGAACATCTCCCTCCCCCCCCCCCCCCCCTCGCCACTGCAGTCCATAGCAACCAAGAATATTCCTCCTCGTATCTCTGCAGCCTTCAAACCAGTTATAATATGGTGCAAGTGATGCATTTCTTCCATTCTATATTTCTTAGAGTTGCTATGGCCATCAGATGTCTCATTGTCGCCTTTAGCTCTTTCCACAATGCCTCGAATACTCCAAGTGCTGTTCCACTTGCTTACTGTAGTGGGGTCATCAAGGCAATCGTTAGGTCTCCAATAAAGTTGACTTGGGATTTATGCCCCTTTATCAACTCAGTCCACACTTGGACCAAGTAATAGTTTGTCTTAGAAAACTCCACTTTTGCAGCAGCTTTGTCTAAGAAAATAAGATATGTACATATTTGCAAATTGAATATTAGGTAAGGTCACGTTCAGTCGGGTGTGTCCACCTCCACCCATCCACTAGATTCAGTAAATGGCACCCAAATTTGGGTGCTGAAAAGAATCCGCATAGAATGCTGTTCTATAAACGGCAATCTGAGTTGTGCACTGTTTCTGCACCAAACTTTGGGTGTGAGGATTTACAGCAACTGAAACCCAGTGTAAATCCTGGCATGTAAATTAGGCATGGATTCCATAATATTGCACGCATCTTTAGTAAACACCCCTGACCTGCATGTGTGGTTTTCTTATACAAAACAGATAGACCCTTGTATCTCCTCGAAACAGCAACTTTCTTTTGAAGGGCAAATTGAGCCCCCAGTTCTTTATATGGAAGAATTGTAGCTAGAGACACTATGTCCCATCTCAATTCATACCCTCCACTCCCTGCTCACTCTATCATACCATCAGTCTTTCTTCCTCTTATTCTGTCCCTCCACATCCATTCTCCCCATCAGTCACTGCCCCTCTCGTTCAACCCAAACATATGGCCGGCAGTTGATAAACAAGGTGAACTCTTATTCAGCTCAGCTGGGCAGCAGCTTCCTGTTTCCCAGCACAGGTTGATTGTCAGTTGCCACTCTCCACTCTCTGCCAGCAGAGCCCCGCTAAGCACTGTTGCACAGTTTATTTCAATTTTTTTCTATACCACCCATACTGACACACAGAACTGGGCGGTGTACAATCCTAATATTCAAAGAGGAAACGGAAAAGGAATTACTATATCATAAAGAAAAGAAAAATAGCCACACAAGAGGACAGAACCAATCATTATTATAACAAAAGACATTAGTAAATAGCACATCTTAATATTTAGGAAATATGCCTGTGAGAGACTGGCATCAAACTTCAGGGGCTAAAAGGCCAAATGCCTGCTCAAATAGCCACGTTATCGGAGGCATTAACTTAGGAACACAGTTCAAAGGATCCAACCTAGTGAAATGCTTTCCAGGATCCTCGGCTACCTGAAGTACCAACCATATACTGAATGTGATCCGACAAGAGTAAGGATTTTAAAACTGATATTGTAATCTACTTGGGGACAAATGACCTGGCTAGTAATAGCAAGTTTAGAGCACATAGAGCATTCTGGAAGCTTGGGAAGGGACTTGAGTCTTTGGTTCAGACTGCATCTTTTTCTGAAGTTATTCCTACATATGGGAAGAGAGAGGAAAGACTACGTAAAACGGAGAAGTTCAATAAGTGGCTTGAAGCTTGGTGTAAAGAAGAAAGTTGAGATACATAGGAGGATGGGGTGGTATGTGGAAAAATAACAGGCTGTACAGTAATGATGGGCTGCATCTTTCTGTGACAGGAAAAATTAAACGGGGACAAATTCAAACAGTATGTTTCTAGATATTTACACTAGAGGGTTGGGGTGACAAAAGGAAACAAAGGAATTCAGAATTTCGCCCCAGAAAAAAAACAAGGCAAAGGGAAAGGTCATGTAAATAAATAAAACCGGCCATACTTGCTCACCACATGGAAAGCAATGAGCACACATGCTCATAGTCTAAGTAAAAAGGTTCAAGATTTGCAAGCATTGTTAGAGAAAAATTTGGATATTGTTTGTTACTGACACATGGTTCAATGAGTCCCGTGAATGGGATGTGACTATACCGGGCTATAATCCTTTTTAGGAAGGAGAGGGAGGGCTAAAGAACTGGAGGAGTAGTGCTGTATGTGATAAATATCAGAGCGGCTGAAATGCAGGGAACCTGGGGAAAGAAAAACTATATGGATTGTCCTGGAAAAAAGATGGAGCTTATACAGTGGGGGAAATAAGTATTTGATCCCTTGCTGATTTTGTAAGTTTGCCCACTGACAAAGACATGAGCAGCCCATAATTGAAGGGTAGGTTATTGGTAACAGTGAGAGATAGCACATCACAAATTAAATCCGGAAAATCACATTGTGGAAAGTATATGAATTTATTTGCATTCTGCAGAGGGAAATAAGTATTTGATCCCCCACCAACCAGTAAGAGATCTGGCCCCTACAGACCAGGTAGATGCTCCAAATCAACTCGTTACCTGCATGACAGACAGCTGTCGGCAATGGTCACTTGTATGAAAGACACCTGTCCACAGACTCAGTGAATCAGTCAGACTCTAACCTCTACAAAATGGCCAAGAGCAAGGAGCTGTCTAAGGATGTCAGGGACAAGATCATACACCTGCACAAGGCTGGAATGGGCTACAAAACCATCAGTAAGACGCTGGGCGAGAAGGAGACAACTGTTGGTGCCATAGTAAGAAAATGGAAGAAGTACAAAATGACTGTCAATCGACAAAGATCTGGGGCTCCACGCAAAATCTCACCTCGTGGGGTATCCTTGATCATGAGGAAGGTTAGAAATCAGCCTACAACTACAAGGGGGGAACTTGTCAATGATCTCAAGGCAGCTGGGACCACTGTCACCACGAAAACCATTGGTAACACATTACGACATAACGGATTGCAATCCTGCAGTGCCCGCAAGGTCCCCCTGCTCCGGAAGGCACATGTGACGGCCCGTCTGAAGTTTGCCAGTGAACACCTGGATGATGCCGAGAGTGATTGGGAGAAGGTGCTGTGGTCAGATGAGACAAAAATTGAGCTCTTTGGCATGAACTCAACTCGCCGTGTTTGGAGGAAGAGAAATGCTGCCTATGACCCAAAGAACACCGTCCCCACTGTCAAGCATGGAGGTGGAAATGTTATGTTTTGGGGGTGTTTCTCTGCTAAGGGCACAGGACTACTTCACCGCATCAATGGGAGAATGGATGGGGCCATGTACCGTACAATTCTGAGTGACAACCTCCTTCCCTCCGCCAGGGCCTTAAAAATGGGTCGTGGCTGGGTCTTCCAGCACGACAATGACCCAAAACATACAGCCAAGGCAACAAAGGAGTGGCTCAGGAAGAAGCACATTAGGGTCATGGAGTGGCCTAGCCAGTCACCAGACCTTAATCCCATTGAAAACTTATGGAGGGAGCTGAAGCTGCGAGTTGCCAAGCGACAGCCCAGAACTCTTAATGATTTAGAGATGATCTGCAAAGAGGAGTGGACCAAAATTCCTCCTGACATGTGTGCAAACCTCATCATCAACTACAGAAGACGTCTGACCGCTGTGCTTGCCAACAAGGGTTTTGCCACCAAGTATTAGGTCTTGTTTGCCAGAGGGATCAAATACTTATTTCCCTCTGCAGAATGCAAATAAATTCATATACTTTCCACAATGTGATTTTCCGGATTTAATTTGTGATGTGCTATCTCTCACTGTTACCAATAACCTACCCTTCAATTATGGGCTGCTCTTGTCTTTGTCAGTGGGCAAACTTACAAAATCAGCAAGGGATCAAATACTTATTTCCCCCACTGTATCTACACCGGTGTTACCTGCAGACCTCCAGCACAGATGGAGAAGCTGGACAAGGATTTGATAGATATCCATAAGCTTGGTATGAAAGGGGAGGTGCTACTGCTTGGAGATTTCAACCTGCCTGATGTGGATTAGAACATCCTGTTGGCATAATCAGAGAGAAGTAGAGAATTCGTGGATGGCTGTCAAAGTTCCTTGCTCAGACAAATGGTAACCGAACCCATGAGGGAAGAGTTGAGACTAGATTTAGAGCTCACAAATGGAGGAAGTGTTTCCAATGTCCAAGTGGGTGCCCACCTAGGCAATAGTGATCATCACACGATATGGTTTGATATAACAGCAAAAGAGGAGTGCAGTCAAATTATTGGATTTCAGATGGACTGGTTTAGGTAAAATTGGGGAATACACGAAGAAGGAACTGGCAGGCCGGCATAGGGGAAGTGGAAGCACAATGGTCCAAACTGAAAGCTGCTTTAAATAAGGCAATCTTTACACAAGGAAAGAGGAAGCCTATATGGTTCTCTAAAGAAGTGGCTGAAAAAAATAAGGGCAAAAGAAGCTTTGTTCCAGAAGTACAAAAGAACGCAACAAGAGGATCACGGAAAAGATTACTGGATTAAATTCAAAAAAGCGAAGAGGAAAATACAGCAAGCGAAAGTGCAGACAGAGGAAAAAAATGGCTAAAAACGTAAAAAGAGGTGACAAGACCATTGGGTAAAGGAGAAAAGATAGGAATGGAGTTGTAAACTAGAATGATGCTGAGTGGCTATGTGGAGAGTGATGAGGATAAATTGAATGTGCTAAACAAATACTTCTCTTCGCTGTTCATGGAAGAAAATCCTGGAGAAGGACGTGGTCATCTGCCGAGGGTGTATCTGGGAATGGAATGGATATTGCACCGCTCACGGAAGAAAGCATTTATAAACAGCTTGACAATCTGAAAGTGAACAAATCTATGGGGCTGAATGGAATACATCTTGGGATACTGAGGGAGCTCGGAGAAGTGCTGACAGGACCTCTTAAGGATTTATTTAATAGATCTTTAGAGACGGGAAAGGTTCCATGGGATTGGAGATGAGCAGATGTGGTCCCTCTACACAAAAGCAGAGACAGGGAAGAAGTGGGAAGCTACAGGCCAGTAAGCCTCATGTTGGTAAGAAAAATAATAGTCGCATGAAGGAAAATATAGTTAACTTTTTCTAGAAGCCAATGGGTTACAGGATTCAAGGCAACATGGCTTTACCAATGGAAAATCCTACCAAACGAATCTGACTTGGGTGACCAAAGAACTGGATAAAAGACATGCGCTAGACGTAATCTACTTGGATTTCAGCAAAGCCTTTGATAGGTCTTTCACAGAAAGCTCATGAATAAGCCGAGAAGGCTGAACTTGGGACCCAAAGTGGTAAACTGGTTGACAGGTGGCAGAGGGTGCTGGTTAATAGAATCCGCTCTGAAGAAAGAAAGGTGAGCAGTGGAGTGCTTCTGGTCTGTGCTGGGGCCGATTCTCTCCGATTTGAGAGAGTCATTGCTGAAGGGTTAGAAGAAAGTTTGCCTTTTTGCGGATGACACGAAGGTAGCCAATAGAGTGGATACCATGAAGGGAGTAGAAACCATGAGACGAGATCTCCAAAAATTAGAAGAATGGTCAAAGGTCTGGAAGGTAAAAGTAGGCTATAAAACTAGGGTGCATGGGCAAGCGTTTTTTTGGTTGAAAAGTCTTGAGTAGGAGCGATGTTCCACACCAATTTGAGATTGTATAATTAAAAGGAAAGTAAGAATTAGAACAATAGAGATTAAATTAAGGTGCAAATTAGAAAAACAGAAGCGATAGTGATACAGTAACATGTATTTATGTTTTAGATAAAAATAGTTCTGAGGACGAGAAAGACGAGTGAAACACAACTTGTGTTGAGAACTAAGTAGGAGTGAAGATATGGAGAAATGAAGCAATAGCTGAGCAGAATTCAGCTACACGAAAAAAGGTCACGAACTAGTTACTCCAGAGCAATAACCACATCATAACTAATGTAAAAGACCAGCCCCAAGATAGGTGCATTAATTATTACGTTGAAGTAAACTGTACGGAATGTTGAATGCAAATGTATAAGAACAAGATATAGAGACTTAAGTAAACAAGGAGGAAGGGAGGGCCATGGTGCGATGATGTGGGTTACAACATATTACTAAGAGAAACTTGACCGGAGTAATATGTGACAACTGAGCACTGTTATTAATATTTAAAATAACTTAAATAGACACTGTAGAAAATTCACAGCAAAATAAAAAGTAAAAAATAAGGAACAGCGGTTTCTTTATAATAAGTACAAAAGGTAAAATTTAATGCCAAGGAGTTGGAGAGTGATGCACTTGGGGTGCAGAAATCCAAGAGATGTACCAGATAATAGGGGAGAAATTGGTAAGCTCACCTCAGGATGGTGACTGAGGATCTCTAGGTGAGGAAACAATGGGACGAGGCGGTGGCTGCGGCCAGAAGGATGGTAGGCTGCATAGAGAGGAGTATAACCAGCAGGAGGTGTTGATGCTCCTATACAAGTTGTCGTTGGCTGTATCTTACTAAAGATGTAAAAAGACTTGAAGCAGTTCAAAGAAAAGTGACGAAAATGGTATGCAGTTTGACCTGAACATGTATACCCTGGAGAAAAGGAGAAACAGGTGATATACAGACGTTCAAATATTTGAAAGGTATTAATCCGCAAACAAACCTTCTCCAGAGGCGGGAAGGTGGTAGAACTAGAGGTCATGAATTGAGGTTTGGGGGGGGGGGGGGATCGACTCAGGAATAATGTTGGGAAGTATTCTTTTCACTGAGGGTGGTAGGTACCTGGAATGCTCTCCAGTAGGAGGTGGTGGAACTAGAAATGGTAACAGAATTCAAAAATGTGTGGGATAAACACAAAGGAATCCTGGATCCAAGGAAACTTAGCCGAGATTTGGTGGCACCACCAGTAACTGATAATCAAAGCCAGTGCTGAGCAGAATTCAGTGGTCTGTGCCCTGATCATGGCTGACTAGATTTGTATGGGTTGGAGTGGAGCTTTTCAGGGGCTTTGTTGACAAGTTCTGAAATTTTAGAACAAGGACCATGCTGTGCAGACTTCTAAGGTCTGAAAATAACAAGGACAAATCAAGATCAGGTATAGGTCTGAAAATATCACATCATACCTTATGTAATGAGTTTTATTGGGCACACTGGATGGATTGTACAGGTACTATGTCACTGTTTTGTAGCTATTTTCCCTGGATCTGCCTAATCCCTCCATACCCTTTTTTTTTTTTTTTTGTTTAAACAGCTTCCAGGTTTCATCCAAAGTTACCATGCCAAATCCTAGAATAGTTCAATTTTTAAACGAATCCACTGACCGCCCTTGCTTTCTCGCTTTACACATTATTAATCTCTCTTGATCTACAAAATATTGAAAGCAGATAATCATGTCTCTTGGGTGATCATTAAATGGGGGGGATGGGGTGGTACTAATCAGTGTGCCTTTTCTATTGGGGTGAGGTGGGAGCATCTAAGCAACTATTGAGAGTGAGTATTCTCATCCTGTAGAAACCATGGCATTTCTAGTATATGGCGTTGGGGTAGTTTTCAAGATCTTCCAACTTTGTCCTCGGCCCCTCAACCTTATACAGTACCACCAACTCTAGGCTTCGCCCTTTCTGCCTCGCTTCACCCCATGCTTGGAACAAACTCCCTGAGCCCATACGCCGGGCCCCCTCCCTACCCATCTTCAAATCATTGCTCAAAGCCCACCTCTTCAATGTCGCCTTCGGCACCTAATCACTACACCTCTTCTCAGGAAATCTTAACTACCCCAACTTGACATTTCGTCCTTTAGATTGTAAGCTCTTCTGAGCAGGGACTGTCCTTATTTGTTAATTTGTGCAGCGCTGTGTAACCCTAGTAGCGCTCTAGAAATGTTAAGTAGTAGTAGTAGTATCTCCGACACCTGATCCTCACACCTATCCATACAGATGCCCATGTAATCAGTTTGCACACCTGTCTGTTTCTGCCTTGAGTTCCTACACTTCAGCTTTTGATCTGGACTATTTACAGAAATATCCAGTTTTCATTTTGACCATCCAGGCCTGAAGATAAGCTCTAGTGACACCATCCACCTCCAGGGCTGTCTCTGATTCCATCTACTGTGCTGTTAGACTTCTGTTTGTGTGCTGGGCTCCTATAGTCTTTTTCCATCTGAGCTGCACCATGTGGTCCCAATTGCCAGACATTGTACACTATGCAGGATGCCAGTTTACCATTGTAATTCCTCTCTTTGGTTGCCATTCAGGTACCACTTGACTTTCAGCATCTTTTCCCTCAACTAGTGTACCAAGACAAAGAGGCATATTTTCAAAGCACTTAGCCTTCCAAAGTTCCATAGGTTTCTATGGAGTGATTTGGTTGAGTGGTTTGAAAATATGCCTCAAATACGCTTAACTCTTCGGGAGGGAAATTGCTCAGGCTTGCAACAGAGCACTCGCGTTAGGTTTCATCTTTCATAGTGACATCATTTCCTCCCCTAAATATTAAAATTTTATTGGTGTGCTGATGTATTAAGTTTCTTAAAGCAATTTAAGTATGACTGAACTAAGTCCACACTTTTTCGTAGCTCAGACATTGCATATTCTGATCTAAGAAAGAAGCTGAGTACAAATTGCTTGTTGAAGACCTATCTTTTGCATAATTATTTAGATCAGACTGATAGAGATACAAACTGGTAGCTGGGACTATCCAGCAGGTATCACAAAAACTAGAAAACTTATCAGAAATAAGTCACATAACTAGTCTGTTATAAGCCAATTGGTGGGCCACAAGCATGGTAATGTTGCTGGGGGTTTATTATCGAGCTCTTAGGAATAGGGAAGGTTAATGCTGGAGGGAATCATGGAGATAAATTTTGCAGGTGGTCAAACACCATGTCTGGCAGTTGAGATGTGTCCTTGGCAGCAGAGATCAACTAACTGGGCAGATCTAGTCTTTCTGCTCAATTTCTATACTGTTGCTTGTTGGTAGTTCTTGCCATGATTTTAGTGTCACAAAAAGGCCTGTATTTTACACCAATTACTTCTGCTTTTTATTACATGGGTCTATTAAATGTACAGAGTACTATAAAGATAGACATGCCTACACCTGGTATAGAGCTTTGCAGGTCTAGCTAATGCAATTTTTAATACTTTCTCTATAATCTGCATCCTCTCCCTCATTCATCTTCATGTATATTTACCTATTCCTGCAACTATATGTATCTGATGAAGTGAAGTCTGGTCCTTCAAAGCTCATACCTCCATAATGGTTAGCCTTTAAGGGGCCACCTGCTTATGTTAGAAAAAACTATTGTAGTTTACCAATAATACTCTTGTTTTCTTGCTTTCACAGGTTAGAGATGAGTATCGCACAGATTACGATGCTGGGCGAGGTGGTTTTGGAAAAATAGTGCAGTGGCAGAAGACCAGTAATCAGACTGCTATATATTAATCTGATTTAGTATATAAGAACCAAATATTTCAGCATCTACTGTTACTGTTCAGTGACTCTTTCCAGATGATCCCAGAATCTAGAACAGGACCAGAAATGCTAGTGTTCTGCATACAGACAGTCTCAGCATATAAAGAAGGTCTAGAAATTACCAGCAACAGAAGAAATGAAGAACTCAGCATGTAAACACTATCCATGAAGACATAGTATTTGCTGTTCCGAGAGCGGGCTTTCACTCACATTTCTCTGTAACAATGAAATGGATAAATTCTTTCTGCTGTGTTTGCACTGTGCTGTAGCAGCTTGTGCTAAGCCTTGCATAGTACTTGAGCAGTTGGAATTGTGGCCTGCGTTTGGTTAAGTTATAGCGAGCCTGATAATTTATATAGATGATGAGATGTCCTACAAGTTTTGGTCTGCACTGGTTTTTAATTTTTATTTCTACAGACTTCTTTGTATATGTTAAAAAAATAAAGCATAACTATGGCTTATTTGTTTGAAAGCTTTTTTTTTACTTTATAATAACTTGATATACTGCATCCATCAAAGCATTTGTTATATGACCATGGTTAAGAACATAAGGACTGCCATAGTGGGTCAGACTGAAGATCTATCTAGTGCAGTATGCTGCTTCAAACAGTGCTTAATCCTGGCATAATTTCAAAAAGTAGCAACATTCCATGCTATTTACCCCAAGTGATAAGTAGTTACTTTTCCCATGTCTACCTTAATAGCAGTTTATGGATTTTCTTTTTCTCCATAACTTGTCCAAACCTTTTTTTTAAACCCAGATATAACTGTTCTTACCACACTCTGGCAAGGAGTTCCAGAGCTTAACTATTTGTTGCGTGAAAAAGTACCCTTTATTTAAGTATTGCCATGTAACTTCATGGACTGTGCTATATATATGTTAGAGGGAATTAAGTCAAATAAAATAAATGTTCCACATGACACAGATAGCAGCATGGAATCATTATGGATAGAAATTCCATGTGTGAAGGGAAAGAGTATTCTTGTAGGGTTGTACTACCATCCACCCGGACAGAACGAACAGATGGATGAGAATGTTTACAGAGATAAGGAAAGCTGGCAAATTTGGCAACACTATAATGGTGATTTCAATTACCCTGATATTGATTGGATAAATGTTACATCAGGGAGAGAGTTTCTAGATGTAATAAACGACTGCTTCTTGGATCAAGTGGACCAGGAACCAATCTGGTGCTTGGTGGTATGCAGGGCATAATGCAAGAGGTGGCGGTGTTGGGTCCCCTAGGAAACAGTGATCATAACATGATCAAGTTTGAGCTACTATCTGGGATGAATCCGCACAGGAAATCTACTGTAGTTGCACTTAATTTTTTTTATAAGATGACTATAATAAAATGAGGAAATTGGTTAAAGGAACTAGTCACGTGATGGCAGCGACCTGACCGGACGTCGGGTGGCTGAGCTCCTCTAGCATGGAATATCAGCTTATATACCTGCTTTCGCCCCCCTTCTCTGCCCCCCCCCCCCCCCCCAGTGAATGTACACGGCGCAGCTAGAGGCAGTGAGGATATCGGGGTGGTCTGAGGGGATCCCACTGAGAATTCTAAGTGGGTATGCCTGCTAAAACTCCACGGCCTGCTAGACAGCGTGTGCATAGCAGCACGAGTAAGATGGCGTCCGGAACGCGCTGGCACCCCAAGAACCGCCCGTGATCGCGCTGCAGGAGGCAGCCATTAAAGAAATTACCAGAAACTTGGCAGACATTCTGGACGATAAACTCTCAAAAGTTACATGCCGCCATGGATGATCTCAAAGAAGGCATGGTTGCACAAAATGCCTGCATTCAGCAAGCGGAGGACAGATTATTGAACCAGCAGGACCTCACCCTGAGCCTATCTTCCCAAGTAAGGATGCTAGAAAAGCGCTGCAAACAGCTAGAGGAGCGGGTTGACAACCAGGAAAACAGCAGTCATCGCAATAATGTTCAGCTGGTCGGGCTTCCTGAGGGAGTTAAAGAAAAAGAGCTCCGGGATTTGATTATCATGGCTACCACGAGAACTGGACCTGGAAGGGCAACGCTTACACATTGAGAGAGTGCACCGCGTAGGCGTGATTCGAGACCAGAATACAAGACCGCATCCAGTGATCGCCAGAATCTTTAATTATGCTGAAAAGGCACTGCTCATGTCTAAGTTTCGTCAGCATAAAGAAGTGGTATACCAAGGATCTAAGCTGATGCTATTCCAGGATTTCTCACCAAGGGTGTCTGAGCTGCGCAGATTATTGCCATACTGCTCCCAGCTGTTCACTAAAGGGGTCAGATTCTCTCTGCAATATCCAGCTCTGGTATGAGTGTTGCATGAGAACGGCACAGTGTATATGGAGACACCAGAGGAGCTCAAATCCTTTTTAGAGCGGCTTTCCTAAGAAGTTCATGGGAGCTGCTTGATTTAACTACTTGGGATTTTTATAAAGGATATAAGCATAGATTGTGACGCTAGCCTGCAGTGCAACACAGGGACGATGATGAGTGTGATATTGATGATGGATTGCTTAGCTGATTCCTGATGGGTCATCTGCTGTGGCTGCTGAGGTTTTGGGCGCCTAGTGTGTGGCTGTGGCTCTGCCCTCTATCAACTGAGATTGACTTTCGAACATTCCTGTCTGATGATGGAGTGCGAGTTGCGAACTGTCTCCAAACGCCAGGTTGCTAATACAGCGAGCAGGGACAGTGAGTGGGGGCCAGTTTGCTTTTGGTCTAGGTCTTACAAGTCCTGCTGTCTCCCTGCGAAGCGTTTTATTTATACCGCACAGTAAAATGGGGGAATTAGGGTGGAGGAGGAAGGGCTGGCTAATATTGGTGGGAAGGCGTAGGAGAAGTGGAAAAACAGTGGTCCAAGCTAAAGGCTGCTATAAATATAGTGATGGATCTTTTTGTGAGGAAAGTAAACAAAAACAAGAGAAGCAGAAAGCCTATATGGTTCTCCAAACAAGTAGCTGAAAAAATAAGAGCAAAAGAGGCTTTGTTCAAGAAATACAAAAGAATGCAATGAGAGGATCACGGAAAAGATTATTGGATTAAACTGAAAGAAGCGAAAAGGGAAATACGGCTAGCAAAAGCGTGAGCGGAAGAAAAAATGGCTAAAGATGTAAAGAGAGGTGACGACTTTTTTCAGATATATTGGAGAAAGGAGAAGAGAGAGAAATGGAATTGCGAGGCTGAAAGATAATGAGAGTGGCTATGTGGAGAGGGATGAAGATAAAGCGAATGTGCTAAACAATTATTTCTCTTCTGTGTTCACGGAGGAAAATCCTGGAGAAGGACCGTGGTTGGCTGCCGAGGGTACATCTGGGAATGGAGTAGATACTGCGCCGTTTATGGAAGAAAGACTTTATATTCTGAAATTCTTATTCTATTAATGCGAATGTCATTGTAACATTTTGTAAGCCACATTGAGCCTGCAAATGGGTGGGAAAATGTGGGATACAAGTGCAGCAAATAAACAGCTGGAGAATCTGAAGGTGAATAAAGCTATGGGGCTGGATGGGATACATCCCAGGATACTGAAGGAGCTCAGAGTTCCTGGCGGGACCTCTTAAAGATTTATTTAATAGATCTTTAGAGACGGGATAGGTTCCGTGAGATTGGAGACGAGCGGATGTGGTCCCTCTTCACAAAAGTGGAGACGGGGAAGAAGTGGGAAACTACAGACCGGTAAGTCTCACGTCAGTGGTAGGAAAAATAATGGAGTCGCTGCTGACAGAAAGGATAGTTAACTTTCTAGAAACCGACGGGTTACAGGACCCGAGGCAACATGGCTTTACCAAAGGAAAATCCTGCCAAATTAATCTTATTGACTTTTTTTTGACTGGATGACCAAAGAGCTGGATGAGGGGCGTGCGCTAGATGTAATCTACTTGGACTTCAGCAAAGCCTTTGATACAGTCCCCCACAGAAGACTAGTGAATAAGCTGAAAGGGTTGAACTTAGGACTAAAAGTGGTGAACTGGATAAGAAACTGGTTGACTGACAGGTGGCAGAGGGTGGTGGTAAATGAAATCCGCTCAGAGGAAAGGAAGGTGAGCAGTGGAGTTCCTCAGGGTTCGGTGCTGGGGCCTTTTCTGATTGATATATTTGTGGGAGGTATTGCTGAAGGGTTGGAAGGAAAGGTGTGCCTTTTCGGATGACATGAAAATAACCAATAGAGTGGATGCCCTGGAGGGAGTAGAAACGATGAGAAGGGATCTCCGAATGTTAGAAGAATGGTCGAGGGTCTGGCAGTTAAAATGTAATCCTATTCACAAAAATGGATTTAGCTTTATATCAGAATACGATCAATACTTACAATCTACCAATAGATATTTCTGATATATATGTACATATATTAACAGTATCCCTCAGATTTCATGGGACTCATTTCTGCTTCCCTTTCACAGCGTTATCCACAATGTCAAAGCGTACTCATACATTACCAACCACACATTACATCACTAAGATTACATTACAATATTTGCACTTGAGTCCAAATTTAGTATCTTCCCTTGGCTTTTAATGATATGTCAAAATATTCCTTCCACACACTTAAATCAGAACGTTCCAAATTAGATAACACTAGCCGCTTTTACATTGCAGCCCGTGTTGTTGTAATCCCAGAGTCAAAGTAACTGTTGTTCCTAATAAATAGGACTCCCAAATGTATAGCATGACAATATGTCTTGGTGTATAGTCAAGCCTCACTTGTATCTCCTACAGCTCAATCTCATGCTTGGCTGCTTGCGTGGCAACACTTGTAGCTAGAAAGCTTCCATGAACAACCGTTAACAAGGTCAATTTAATGACTTAACTTTAGTTCCTAAATGCGAGACCGCATCTCGTGGTTTACTTCTTCATGAGGAACCACTCCCCGTGACCACCGGGGCTGCTGTCTAGGTGGGGAATCCAGAGTTCCACCCCCAAACTTCCCCCAACAAGTGTAGAGTGGTGCACTTGGGGTGCGGAAACCCAAAAGAGAGACACCGGATAGGAGGGGAGAGATTAGTAAGCTCGACTCAGGCGAGATACCTTGGGGTGTTGGTGTCGGGGGATCTGAAGGTGAAGAAACAATGCGACAAGGTGATGGCCATGACCAAAAGGATGCTAGGCTGTGTACAGAGGGGCATAACCAGCAGAAGAAAGGAGGTGTTGATGCCCCTCTACAAGTTGTTGGTGAGGCCCCACTTGGAGTATTGTGTTCAGTTTTGGAGGCCGTATCTTGCTAAAGATGTAAAAAGACTGGAAGCGGTGCAAAGAAAAGGTACGAAAATAGGATGGGATTTGCATTGCAAACCGTCTGAGGAGAGACTTGCTAACCTGTATACCTTGCAGGAAAGGAGAAACAGGGGTGACATGATACAGACGTTCAAATATGTGAAAGGTATCAATCCGCAAACGAACCTTTTCCGGAGACGGGAAGGCGGTGTTAATCCGCAAACTAACCTTTTCCAGAGACGGGAAGGTGATTAGAACTAGAGGACATGAATTGAGGTTGAAGGGGGCAGACTCAGGACTAAGGTCAGGAAAGTAAGCTTTATTGTAAACTGCCTTGCTCTTCCCTTTGGCTTTATCAAATCTGTTCAAATAAATAAAATAAGTGCAGTGAATACAAATAAGGAACAGGTATGTTCACAGCAGGATGGATAGAACATTTCTCTAAAATTCAATATTAATTACAGTACTTTTCTCTTGCAAATATTCTTACTTTCTTTCAATTTCATAGGCTTGATAGTAGCTGTAGCAATGCATGCAAGGCAATACTTTAATAAGCACTAAAGAAAATAAACTCCTAATTAAATAAGCAATATTAACTGGCTGGAAGATTTTAGTTCCAAGAGAGCCACAAAAGGCTTCATTGTTCTGCAGCACTATGCAGGTGATCACTTGTAGCAATAGAGGAGTGCCCTAGTGGTTAGGGTGGTGGACTTTGGTCCTGGGGAACTGAGTTCGATTCCCACTTCAGGCACCGGCAGCTCCTTGTGACTCTGGGCAAGTCACTTAACCCTCCATTGCCCCATCTAAGCTGCATTGAGCCTGCCATGAGTGGGAAAGCACAGGGTACAAATGTAACAAAAAAAAAATTTCTTAGAATTGCCACTCTTAAAAGTCTGCCTTTCTGGTAATGAAACACGTAGACTGCAAACTCAACAGGCAGTCTGATAAAGTCCTTAGCATATTGGTGCAAGAAATTCAGGAAAATGTTGTCCTAGTAGCAGTTACTTGCCATGGTGTGAAAGACAATTAGAAAGAACCAGGGCTGCCGAGAGACTATTACTACTTAACATTTCTAGAATTCTACTAGGGTTACGCAGCGCTGTACAGTTTAACAAAAAAAGGACAGTCCCTGCTCAAAGGAGCTTACAATCTAAAGGACAAAATGTCAAGTTGGGGCAGTCTAGATTTCTTGAATAGAGGTAAAATGGTTAGGTGCCAAAGGTGACATTGAAGAGGTGGGCTTTGAGCAAGGATTTGAAGATGGGCAGTGAGGGGGCCTGGCATATGGGCTCAGGGAGTTTATTCCACGCATGGAGTGAGGTGAGGCAGAAAGGGTGGAGCCTGGAGTTGGCAGTGGTGGAGAAGGGTACTGAAAGGAGACTAGGCTGGGCCCAGGGCAAGGTTGCCCTGCCGCCACCCTACCCCCCCAATTGCTCCCCCCGCCACTGCAGTCTGACCTGCCTGCCTCCACGGCTCCAGGCCTCCTGCATTCAAGGCAGCAGTCGCAGATCGCCTCTCTTCTGGTCTCCCTCCCTGTGTCCCGCCCTCGTCTAATGTAACTTCCGGTTTCTGCAAGGACGGGACACAGGGAGGGAAGGCCCGAAGGAAGGCGATATATGACTGCCACTTCGAATGCAGGGGGCCCGGAGCCGAGGAGGCAGGCAGGTGAAACCGGGAACTGCAACCCTGGTGCCGGGCCCCCCCGGGCCTGGAGAATTTTGTGTGTGTGTCCCCCCCCCCCCCCCCCCCCCCGGCCCTGATTACAACAACAGGGAAAACATATCTCTTTTGCTCAGAAGATTACTAGTCCATGACTGGGTGAATCAAACCCATGGCGCCTAAGCTTACCTTAGTCTGGCCCCCTTCCCGGGACCAGGCTTGTAGTAGATAGGATTTTTTTCTATAGGAGAGAAGTTCCTAGAATATTGCTAATATTTACAAGGGGGGCCCACAAAACATACCAGCAGGCTGTGCTGCTTTCAGTTCTGGGAAGGTTTGTAACCCCTTCTGGCAGGGGGCCATGGACAAGTGCCCTGTTTTCACACAACCCCCACCCTAAAACCAGTGGCTTAAAGAAAAATAGCACCAAGGGCCATATTAACCCAACACCGGCTGTATTTCAGTGTGAATACACCTGCATCAGGGGCCATATGATGACTCTGAAGAAAAGTTCAAAAGAAATACAATCACAGCGCACTATGTTGGGTAACCATTGTTTTCAGATCTGAAATGAAGATAAACAGCACAACACCACGAAACAGCATCCTCACAATGGCCCTTGGTGCTGTTTTTCTTCATTCCTATATGCACTTTGACCCTCTCTTCTGTCATTCGTTAGTGGCACCTGAATCATTTGTTCTGACATAAAGTAACAGTAGGAGGTCGTCTATGCTTGTATAAAGACCCTCCAATATGGAATTTCATCCTCATGGACTGAGCAAAGAAGACAAAGTACCACAAGGATCACCACTAGCACTGATCCTTTTCAACCTCATGATGGTCCCACTAGCCAAAGCCTTATCCACCCAAGGCCTTAATCCATTTATTTACGCTGATGACGTTACATTATACATCCCCTACAAACATGATCTGGCAGAAATCACCAATAAAATCAAGCTCAGCTTAAACATCATGAACTCATGGGCAAACGCATTCCAACTAAAACTCAATACAGAAAAAACACACGTCTCATCCCAATACAATACATACAAACCCACAAACATTAACACCCCAGGATACACCCTCCCTATCTCAGACAGCCTGAAAATTCTCTGAGTAACAATGGACCGAAACCTTTCCCTTGAGACCCAAGCGAAATCCACCATAAAGAAAATGTTTCTCTCAATGTGGAAACTCAAATGCGTGAAACCATTCTTCCCGAGGGAAATATTTCGTAACCTGGTACAATCAATGGTACTAAGCCACGCAGACTACTGTAATGGAATCTATGCGGGATGCAAAGAACAAATTATAAAGAAACTTCAGACCGCCCAAAACACAGCAGCAAGACTTATATTTGGAAAAACGCGTTTTAACAGTGCCAAACCACTCTGAGAAAAACTGCACTGGCTTCCAATTAAGGAACATATCGTTTTCAAAATCTGCACAACAGTTCATAAAATTATTTACGGCGAGGCACCAGGATACATGACAGACCTCATCGACCTGCCAGTCAGAAACACCACAAAATCAGCACGATCATACCTAAACCTCCACTACCCAAGCAACAAAGGCCTCAAATACAAATCCACTTATGCATCCAGCTTTTCCTACTTGAGCGCACAACTGTGGAACACACTACCAAAAGTAATAAAAACTACGCTCGACCACCTGAATTTCCGGAAAGCACTAAAAACAGATCTGTTCAGAAGGGCATATCACACCGCCCCAACATAAAAAACCTTGGCGTTCCAAGATGGTGGCACGTAGTTGAGTGAGCTCTGATCTCCTCGATTCGATCGCATCTTAAAATCTAAATCCCTTTGTTTATGCCTCATACTAAACATAAGGGTACGGTCCGGGGTAAAGCTTCGATACCCCGGACCTCATCCCCGCAACAGCTTTCGATCGAATAGTTCATCTCACGAACTTCTTCCCAAGACCCCGTGAGTGTTCCCGCTGTCCCCCATAGCGGGGGAGCTATGGAGGACTTGGGACTCGATGTCACTCTTTCTCCTCCGGCGCTTAAACCACCGCCCCACCCAGAAGGACGCCGGAACCAGAGAGGTTCCCTCGAATCTGAAGAGGGTGTCGATGGTGACCTCCTAATCGAAGGGGCTGGAGCGGCGATACCAGACGGGTCGCAAAGGCCTGAGGGCCTGAGCCTAGAAGGGAAGCTTTTGAAATCTGCACCTGGGTCGGTGTCGTTGGAGAACATTTGGAGTGTTCTCCAACAATTAGCGGTGAATGTGGATAAATCTACGAAAGAACTATCTTCTCTTGTAAGTACAATGAATGCCTTTTCTGAATCTCTGACTGGCATAAAAAAGGAGTTTACAGCTCAAACTATAAAGCTCAATCAAGATGTTAAAAAACTGCAAGACCTATCTTCAGAAGTGATAAAAGACAAAACTATAATAGCAAGAAAGATTGATCAAATTGAAAATTATAATCGAAGACTCAATTTGAGGATTCTGAATTTTCCAAGAGAGAAAGGAGTAACACCGTTGGATGCCTTTAAAAAATACTTAATTGAAATTTTGAAATATACCCCAGAAACTTTACCTCCAGTTAACAAAATTTACTATATAATGAATAAGATCTCCTTGGAAGCAGGATCCCTAACTGATAAACCTGTAAATTTAATGGAACCAACAAACTTAAATGTATCTGAACTGTTGGAAGCTACTATATCGGATCAATCAGAAAGAATGACTTTAAATGGTTCAATTTGTTTTCTTGCAAGATGTTGAAGCTATAAAAAGACTATACTTTCGTCAAATAAACGACTTGTTTTATGGTAAAACAGTTCGTATATTTCAGGACGTAACGAAACAAACGCAGGATATTAGGAAATCTTTTTTGAGCATGAGGAAAGAGACCCAGGAATTGGGAGCCTCTTTCTTCTTGAACTACCCAAGCAAATGTGTGGTGAAACATCAAGGTTTAAAATATATATTTTTCCAGCCAGAGCAGTTAAGAGTACTCATTGACTCTAGGAAGTTATGATTTTTCTACATTCTAACTAATGTTTAAAGCTGTAAGAAATTAAGGAAGAATGATACGTGCAAAGTCTGTTCTTTAGTTATGTTTACCTATAATTTTTCCCCATTTATTCTTAGTAACGCCTTGGTCTCATTTTTTTTTTGTGATATAAAAAGGGCATTAATGTATCTTCGTAAGAAGAATGTGATAACTTCATAATATTCTGTCTGATTTACTTAGCAAGTTTGTCTTGTATTGTAAAGTTTGGAAAGTATAAAATAAAAATAAAAAACCCTGGACACTTGCGACACAACGTAATGGACATATCCTAACTCTTCCTCTCCCTCTCTAAGTTCTCCCAAATTGTCTCGAGCATACATGTACCTCATTCTACCATAAAATCACCTTGTAATTGTTCATACCTTGTATTTGTGCATACCGGAATCGGTTAACGCTGTTTACGGTACTATGTAAGCCACATTGAGCCTGCAAAGAGGTGGGATACAAATGTAACAAATTAAAGTCACGTTTAAAAAAATCCTTTGGAGTTTATTTGTATAAAAACAAAACAAACTGTTTTACTGAGACACATTTTACATACAAATAGGCACAAAAGGAAAATACAGAGTACAAAAATATGTACCAGTACGTTTACAAGTTTCAAGTTTCTCAAGCACAACACAGATGTCAACAGCAAAAGCAACTCTGCATTTAAGGACGACTGTCCTTTAAATCAATACGTCAGTACAGGACATGAAACACTGTTGGTAAACACAATAGCCTCTATTCACCTGAACTACAGAAATATACATTCAGAAAGATTTGGTGAAGCGGACATATAAAATACATATCTCATGTTAGGCACCACCACCCTACACTTGGGAAAAATAAAGAGGTAACCCAGCACCAGTGTCAATAACTATTAGGTTGATATTCAAAACAATTATGCAGTTAAGAACTGTCTTTTAACTATATAAATGCTGCTATTAAAAATATTTAACTGCACCCCTCACCCTTCTGGCACATCAGCCACTTGAAAATAAAACTTGATTTCCTTTGTCCCAGCTCCCGTCCCACACCCTTTTTAAGCCCCAAAAGTTGCGTTCAATTCTGATAGCCATATCTCAAAAAAGGTATAGCAGAATTAGAAAAGGTTCAAAGAAGAGCGACCACAATGATAACGGAGATGGAACTCCTCTCATATGAGGAAAGGCTAAAGAGGTTAGTCCTCTTCAGCTTGCAAAAGAGACGGATGAGGGGAGATATGATTGAGGTCTACAAAATCCTGAGTGGTGTAGAATGAGTAAAAATGAATCTATTTTTCACTTTCAAAAAGTACAAAGACCAGGGGACACTCAATGAAGTTAAATGCAAATACTTTTAAAATAAATAGGGGGAAATATTTTTTCACTCAAAGAATAGTTAAGCTCTGGAACTCGTGTCAGAGGATGTGGTAACAGCAGTTAACGTATCTGGGTTTAAAAAAGGTTTGGACAAGTTCCTTGAGGAAAAGTCCATAGTCTGTTATTGAGATGGACATGAGGGAAACCACTGCTTGGCCCGGAATTGGTAGCATGGAATGTTACTATTTGGGTTTCTGTCAGGTACTTGTGACCTGGGTTGACCACTGTTGGAAGCAGGATAATGGGCTAGATGGGCCATTGGTCTGACCCACTATGGCCATTCTTATGTTACTCACCATTTGCTCCAACAGAAGTAGTACTAACATAGAAATGAGATGCCTCATGACAGAAAGGGAAAAGGGGATGGGACTTGGACTTGATATCCCACCTTTCTGTGGTTACAATCAAAGCATTTACATATGTACAGGTACTTATTTTGCACCTGGGGAAATGGAGGGTTAAGGGGTCTTTACTAAAGCTTTGCTGCAGCAGGGTGTATAGGAATAAAATGGGCCCTGCGGCAGATAACTCGAGCTAAGCTTTAGTAAAAGTCCCCCTAAGTGACTTGCAAAGAGTCACAAGGAGCTGAAGTGGGAATTGAACCCAGGTTCTCAGGCCACTACAGTGTTCACTAGGCTACTCCTAGAATAAGTCATCAGGCTGACTCAGCTAGGGCACAAGGTTAGTTTAAAAGTTTAGACAGGTTGCAGGTGGGAGTGCAAAAGAGAAGCAGAGAGAACTGGGTCTGTGTCAGCTTTTATTTTCAAATTGCAGATGTGCTGGGAGGGAGGAGGGTTAGGGATCAAGTCTTAGGAGGTGGGTTATTTCAACAAAGCTTTTAAGGTGCTGACAGGACTTTAACTGGTTAGTGCTGTAGATCTCAGTCACTAAGGGCTCAAGGAAAAAGCAGAACAGAGGTGCCCTGTGTAATAAATGCAAACACTGCAGCTCTCATGGGAACTTCCACACAAGCACTCTATGGAGCTCTACAGATTCGTGATCCGTCTATGTGTGCCAAAGATGGCTGCAAATTGTATTTAAATATAGGCAAACAGATGTAAATGAGGTCATTTCCTATTCCCTCCCAATGCTCAGAGAACAGCACACAAGCAAATCCTGCTCATCGCTGGAAAAAGAATGACAGCTTGAGCTGGCATTGGAGGGTTTGAAGAGAGAATTTCTTGTAATTTTCTCTTTAAAATCTGCTACTTTTCACTTGTTTTGAAAGTGGAAGGAAGCCCATGCAAGTCTCTTAAGTGCTGGTACATAAGAACATAAGCGTTGCCATAATGGGACAGACCGAAGGTCCATCAAGCCCAGTATCCTGTTTCCAACAGTAGCCAGTACCTGGAAGATCCCAAAAAACAAAACATGTATGAGTCTGAGCAAACCTGAAAGTGAAAGCACACACCGGTGTCTGTTTTCTGTGCTTAAATATAAGCCTTTCAAGTGAAAAAAAATTTCAGCAGCTTATATTTAAAGGTGCAAAACAGCAGCGCCGATGTGTGCTTCACTTTCGGTTTGCCTGGTGCATGTGGACACATCTATGCATGTGCCAAGCACGTTTTTTTGAAAATTTCTTCACTATAACATCTATGATATCAAAGGTGACTAAGTGCAGTCATATAGAGGGGCATAATCGAAAGGGACGTCCAAGGTTTGTTGAGGATGTCCTCACAAAACATCCCGATGGAGGGGCGGGGAAACCTGTATTAGCGAAACAAGATGGACGTCCATCTTTCGTTTTGATAATACGGTCAGGGACGCCCAAATCTTGAAATTTAGGTCGTCCCTAGACTTGGTCGTTTCTGATTTTCTGCGATACTGGAAACCAAAGACGTCCATCTCGGAAACAACCAAATGCAAGCCCTTTGGTTGTGGGAGGAGCCAGCATCTGTAGTGCACTGGTCCCCCTGACATGCCAGGACACCAACCAGGCAGCCTAGGGGGCACTGCAGTGAACTTCATAAATTGCTCCCAGGTACACAGCTCCCTTACCTTGTGTGCTGAGCCCCCCAAAACCCACTACCCCCAACTGTACACCACTACCACAGCCCTTACAGGTGAAGGTGGGCACCTATATGTGGGTACAGTGGGTTTTGGAGGGCTCTCTGTTTCCTCCACAAACGTAACAGGTGTGTGTGGGGGTGGGGGGAAATTGGCCTGGGTCCGCCTGTCTGAAGTGCACTGCACCCACTAAAACTGCACCAGGGATCTGCATACTGCTGTCAGGGACCTGAGTATGACATCTTAGGCTGGCGTAGCTGGCAAAAAAATATTTTGAAAGATATTTTTTGAGGGTGGGAGGGGATTAGTGACCACTGGGGAAGTATGGGGGGGGTTCATCCCCGATTCTCTCCGGTGGTCATCTGGTCATTTCGGGCACCTTTTTGTGCCTTGGTCATAAGAAAAACACGACCAGGTAAAGTCATCCAAGTGCTCGTCAGGGACACCCTTTTTTTTTCCATTATGGGTCGAGGACGTCCATGTGTTAGGCACGCCCAAATCCCACTTTCGCTACACCTCCGATACGCCCCCTTGAACTTTGTCCATCCCTGCGACAGAAAGCAGTTGGGGACGTCCAAAATCGGCTTTCGATTATACCGATTTGGACAACCCTGTGAGAAGGACGTCCATCTTCCGATTTGTGTCGAAAGATAGGCGTCCTTGTCTTTCGAAAATGAGCCCAATAGTATCACTTATCTGGCAGCAAGATTGCTTGTGAAAGGAACCTCCGCCGACAAGGCAAAGTTTTGTGTCTTCATCAGGGAAGAGGTTCACTAAGAAAAAAGCTGCCAGATTAAATGCTGGAACTTCAGAATCTAAAGTACTGCAACAGTAATTGTAATTAAAGCTGCCTCTCTGGCTCTGGATAACTTACATATACAACTACAGTAAACTTCTCACCTGCAGGTAAAATGGCCACGGCATTTCCACAACATGCTCGCAGATAAATACATATCAGCTGACTATTGCTAAACTCATTCTGATAGGTTATCTTACAGCCGCTTACTCATCCAATCCGATCAGAGACCACCAGTCCAATTCAGAATTTAACCCCAAGGGGTGAAGAGTTTTTAGTAGAAAAATCCACCGCTGTCCTTTAACATTGAGTAGTTGTTCAGAATTCCCACCCTAACTGGACACTATAGCACTCACCATCTAATGTCACTTACTTGATGTTTCAGCTCCAACCAATGTTGAACAAGTGCAGCTGTCAAATTCTGGATTTATGTTCAGTAAGTTGCACTTCAATAGGGCGACTAGAACGTCCTATGTACAGTAATTGGCAAGGACAAATAATTACATAACCACATTTCTGGTTAAGCAATTGGAGAACGTACGCGAAGTGATGCACCATGAGGTCAGAAGGGCTAGCGCACCATTGGCATTCCCCACATTTGAAATGACCCAAAGGAGATATAGCCAGAGAGGAATAATGAAGACATTTCTAGGATAATAATTTTCCTGTAGTTCTACTGCGTCGAAATGCACAGATGGGGTGATCCTCAAAGCAATCATGGACCTGTAAAATCCTCCAATGTGTGTGGATGGCATTACCGATTCTAGAACTGATGGCAGAATAAGGTATCACAGCTACAAGTCTGTCCTCTTCTGTATGTTGTTTGTATTGTAAAAGTACATCACACTGTGAAAATTTAGCTCTCAGATACACTTTTTTGATCACTCTCATAGGATACCCTCTTTCCATAAACTGTGCTGTTATGTAGGATGCCTGGTCCTCAAAATCACTCACATTAGAGCAAATTCTCTTACGATGTAGAAATTGGCTGATAGGCAGACTCACTTTCAGGTGATAGGGGTGAAAGCTAGAGAAGTGATGTGTCGAGCTACAGCTTTTTGAAACAAGGTGGTATATATTTTATTGTTCTTCCTATAGATCCAAACATCTAGGAATTCAAGTCCGTTCCGTTCACAAGCAATCTTGCTGCCACATAAGTGATACTATGCGACTGCACTTAGTCACCTTTGATAATATAGATGTTATAGTGAAGAAACTTAAAAAAAAACATTTAAAATTTAAAAGATTTTGTATATAATAATACTGTGGATGAATGAAGAGTTGCACATTGCTGCCTAATGACAAGTTCAACAAACAGCCCTGATGCATTAGACTCCGATGATCCCAGTAATTACAACTATAAATATTAAAAAGTCATCACTTTAAATTATCAGCGTTTTGCCTACTCTGTCATTCTATGTCAGGATAATATTTTGTGCATGGGACATATTGAGGGGGATAATCGAACGGGGACACCCATCTCCATGGCCGCCCATCTCCGAGGATGGGGGCGCAAAGGGGGGGGACAGATCGTATTATCGAAAAAGGTAGGTGGTCATCTTTTCTTTCAATAATACGGTTGGTGCTGGCCAAATGCCTAGGATTTGGGCGGATTTGAGATGGTCGGCATCGGTTTTCAGCGATAATGGAAACCGAAGCCGGCCATCTCAAAAACGACCAAATCCAAGCCCTTTGGTTATGGGAGGGGCCAGGATTCATAGTGCACTGGGCCCCCTCACATGCCAGGACACCAACCGGGCACCCTAGGGGGCACTTTTAAAAATTAAAAAAAGAACATTAAAATACCTCCCAGGTGCATAGCTCCCTTACCTTGGGTGCTAAGCCCCCCAAATCCTCCCCAAAACCCACTCCCCACAACTACACCATTACCATAGCACTTATGGGTGAAGGGGGGCACCTAGATGTGAGTGCAGTGGGTTTTGGAGGGTTCCCATTTACCAGCACAAGTGGAACAGGTAGGGGGGGATGGGCCTGGGTCCACCTGCCTGAAGTGCACTGCACCCACTAAAACCTGCTCCAGGGACCTGCATACTGCTGTCATGGAGCTGGGTATGACATTTCAGGCTGGCATACAGGCTGGCAAAAAAATGTTTTTTTAAAGTTCGGTTTTTTTTGGTGGGAGGGGGTTACTGACCACTGGTGGAGTCATCCCCGATTCCCTCCGGTGGTCATCTGGGCAGTTTGGGCACTTTTTGGGGACTTGGACCTAAAAAAAAAAAAGGGTCCAAAAAAAGCGGATCAAATTCTCACTAGGGCCGCCCTTCTTTTTTCCATTATCGGCCGAGGGCACCCGTCTCTTAGGCACGCCCCTGTCCCGCCTTCGCTACCCTTCCAACACGCCCCTGGGAACTTTGTTCGTCCCTGCGACGGACTTCAGTTGGGGGCGCCCAAAATCGGCTTTCGATTATACCGATTTGGGCGCCTGCGAGAGAAGGGCGGCCATCTCCCGATTTGGGTTGGACGTCCTTCTCTTTCGAAAATGAGCCTGATTGTCAGTTTTTAGAGTCATGCTCCATGACTGGCAGCTGGGATATAGGACAGGTTCAATGAGCCAGCTGTTCTTTTCCTGATAAACTAAATAATATAAAGTACTGTAAGTATAGTTCTAATAGCCCAAGGTGTGTGATAGATTAAGATGAGCACTGAAATCGGTAAAGTAAGCTAATGGAACTGACTGTATGCTGGTCTTACTATTGAAGTGTAAATATTGTAAAAAGCGATAAAACATTTTTTGCAAAGTATAAGAGTGATAGAAAAAAGGGAAAAAGGACGAGTGAATGAAAGAAATATGTCCACTTCAAAGCACTTTGGGGCCCTTTCACTAAAGCAGGTGCAGGCGGTAGTTCCACCCCCCAGGGCACGGCAGGTAATCGGTTACTGCCACCTCTATGGGTGGTAGTAAGTGCCCCCCCCCCCCCTCCCTGCATGGCCACGCGGTAACTGCAGTCTTACCGCACGTCCATTAATTTTTTCGACCTTTTTACCCGCTGTGGTAAAAAGGGCCTCAGCACATGATAAAAACAGCCACTGCCTGTAATCACAGCTTAGTAAAAGGACCCCTTAAAGAGCAAGAGAGAGGGGAACCTTCAATGATTAAAAATGTGGGAATAAGACAAATATAGGAAAAGTCAGGAAAGATCATAAAATTCCCCCTTGAATAGAAAGAGGCTGCAGGAGTGGAGGAGAAGACAGGAACTTGGTGCTCTAGGCAACCCTTCAACCTTGCGTCCCCTCCAATTAATTTGTAGGCCCTTTGGCCCCAAAACAATCATAATCACTCCTGTCAGAATGATCTTGGTAAATGGGCTATTTTGATCACTGCCCACCCTCCAGAAGTAACTCCTGTTATTTTTTTCAGCTTGTGTGGCTGTCAAGACCTATTTTGACTCCAGCTGCTCTTTGCTGCTCTAGGCGATTGCTAGTGTTGCCTAATGGTTGGGCCAGTTGCTGAAAGACTGCGTCTACATTTGGTTGTAGAAGGAAGGCATGCGGGCAAAATCTGAAATGTTCATTTACTATGCATGATCACCCCCAACTCCTATTTACAGAAATCTATTTACAAGGCACTGGACACATACTTCATTTTTCAGTCAAATATCTAATTTCTCTAACAATTAATACTCATCAAAATACAAGATTATGATATTTAACTGCTGAAGGAAAGAATACACATGGAGTCTTTGTCTACGTGGCCTGCCCTATCTTCTGCTCAAGAGCGACGCCCTACTGACCTGTGGTGGTACTACAGCAGCCTCTGCACCTTCACTTTAGAGATGCTCTGGGTATAGAGGGCTCAGGACCAGCACAGATCAGCGGCAGGCTCATCCTGACCTGGAGTACTGTGTCAGAACTGCTCCTTCAGATCGCAGACATCTCACCACCACTGCAAACAGGCGAAGTGGCTTTCAGAGACCTGCTGCATTTCTTGCTGCTCAAACCTTCTGCACTTTTCCGTATTCCATAACCAAAATAGATGGTATATCCTGGAAAAATAACATTAGTATTATCGATAAAAGCACCATCCAGACATCCAGCACTGTACAGTCACAGAGTAATTATTTAATAAATCAATAAAACCCAGAGGGGAAATAATAAAAGACAGAAAAGCCCCCAAAATGTAATGTTCAAAGGGGGATCACAAACACCTCTAATAAATCAAAAAGTGTTAAGACCACAATTTTTGTAGAAATCAGGGTCTTTATACCACTGAGGCCAAAGCTGCATAACCACAAAGTGCCTTTCTGTGAAACTCTCTCTCTCTCTATAATACACACTCTCAAAGGGTCTCCCATGTAAGAGTGGCCTGCACTGAGATTCTCAAGGTCAAGCCTTACATATCTGTGACATCATTCAAGGGAGCCTGTGCAGGAACGCTTTCCGGCTTGTTTACAATAACTTTTTTAAATGCTGCACCGCGTACGTGTACACCCTCTCACCTGCTGCTTTTGTGCGGGACCTAGCCAGTCGCTATTTTTTCTGCAAGCAAAACGATTGCACTTGTCTATGCTCCCCTCATCTTGCGACAAAATTTAATTACTGTTATTCTTACGTTTTTCGGCCATTCTAAATTTCCTTTTTTTTCCATGGCTCATCCAGGCCTTGGGCACCCAGGTGGATAAATTTTTCAAAATAGAGTCATTTGATTTCCCTGCGGCTAATTGTCCCAATATATCTCAGTGTGGTAACGTGAACCAGGAGGAATGAAGAGGAATGCCCAGAGTTGGGAAAAACAGAGATGAAGGGAACAGAGCATGTCCTTTCCAACCTGACAAAGTTACCTTCCCCAATTTGCTTTCCATCTTATTTACAATAACTTCAGAACGTTGCACCATGTATGCTCTCTTGTGTAATTTACAGCCATTGCCATCATCGCAGAAGTCCAACTTCCCTACTCCAGTGGAATAAATCATGTTTCAAGTAAGACTTCCTTTTCTCTCCATGGTCCCTCTTTCACACATCATTTCTCCTACTCCACAGTCTTCACCATCCATCTTCCCATCTGGATTTACTTATGTGTGTGTGTTTAGGGGGGAGGGATGGTGGTGGTAGAAGGACGGTAGGAGTCAAGCAAGCAGTGCTTCTCACATCCTGCTGCTGCTGTCAGCTCTTCTGCCAGATTCCCTCTGACTTCGGAACCATGTGAGGTCCAGTAGTCTCATGACACCCGATGGCTCTGTGCAGTTCTGACAGCAGAAGAAACCAACAAAGGAGGAAACACTGGCTGTGTGTCACTCGCTAGCAGGACCGGCACAGTCACCGAGATTCTTAGGGTGGATATTTTAAATTCCCTCTATCCCCTGTAGATCTCCTCCAGCAACTCAGTCTCCACAGCTGGCAGGACTGCACATTGCGGCTTCCTCTGCGTAGCAAAGTCAATCTTGTGATATCAGCTACAGTAATACCAAACTCTGGGTTTCAAATGTACAAATGGTTTAAATATTCAAAATCTACATTACAAAATAGCATTACATTATTATAAAACCAATTTTTATTGCTTTAATTCTTTATTCAAAATCTCACGCATACTCTTCAATAAAACAAACACACACCATCCCCAGTCCTTCAGCGGGAAAGCTGTTATCTGCGTCACTGTTAGTCCTTCGACTTCAGAATCCACTGCCTTGAGCTTTAAATTCAGTTCTTATCTTGTTTTGATGCGCTGGTACCAAATTCTTCTCATCAGATTTCAGTACTACAATTACAGTTGTCCATTGTACCATCAGCGCCTTTTGACCGTACCGGATTGTATTTAGAGAGGCTTTTTAAAAAATTGAAATTGTGCATCATTTTTGGCAATAACACTGACCAGGACAATATAGAACATTTACAATGTAAACTTTCTGATGTGTATCGATTACCGGCTACATGGTGCCCTCCAGGCCCTATAGATTTTGTTCTAGATACTTTTCAACGCCTGGTCTTGAGGGACATCATAAGTCAGGAACAGCAATTTATAACAAAAAGACACAATCTTATTAAATAGCAAAGAAAAGCTTTGAAAGAATTACAGGATGATAAAGGGTTGTTATTCAGGACAGGACACAGTATAGTAACATAGTAGATGACGGCAGAAAAAGACCTGCACGGTCCATCCAGTCTACCCAACAAGACAAACATATGTGTAAACCTTACCTTGATTTGTACCTGCCTTATTCAGGGCACAGACCGTACAAGTCTGCCCAGCAGTACTTCCCGCCTCCCAACCACCAGTCCCGCCTCCCATCACCGGCTCTGGCACAGACTGTATAAGTCTGCCCTCCACTATCCTATGAGAATGAAGCTTAGAATCAGTTGAGATATATTAGGGTTTATAGACAATTATCTCGGGATCTAACAATTCAGCTATTAGAGATGCTATTGCAGCTCAGAATCAAGGAGTTATATCTCCTAAAGAATTTCAATATCTCTATAGATCTAGTCCAGTGACACCTATGATATATTTTGTCCCAAAAATTCATAAAAGATTACAAAATCCCCCAGGTAAACCTATAGTATCAGGGAAAGGATCACTTTTTGAACCCTTATCCCAGTATCTAGATTTTTTTCTTAAAACATTTATGAGTCAGGCACTGGAGGAGTAGCCTAGTGGTTAGTGCAGTGGACTTTGATCCTGGGGAACTGAGTTCAATTCCCGCTGCAGCTCCTTGTGACTCTGGGCAAGTCACTTAACCCTCCATTGCCCCTGGTACAAAATAAGTACCTGTATATATGTAAACCGCTTTGAATGTAGTTGCAAAAACCTCAGAAAGGCAACATATCAAGTCCCATTTCCCTTTCCCTTATGACATCACAATATCAGAAGTGAGCCAAGTATCGGCCAATCAAGCCATTGTGACATCACTGATGAGGTTGGCTCTTATTGGTGGAATGAGTGGAGTGGTAGCCTAGTGGTTAGTGGACTTTGATCCTGGGGAACTGAGTTCGATTCCCACTGCAGCTCTTTGTGACTCTGGGCAAGTCACTTAACCCTCCATTGCAAGACTCAGCCCAATTACTTCAGGACCTAGAAAAAAATAGATTTTCTAAAAGATCAGTCCATAGTATTAATGACACTTTATGTGAGTGCGCAAAATACCGAGAATTTCAATAGGTGGCTCAAAGTCTGGTGTCATCAAGAAGGTTTTAGGTACATAGGAGGATGGGGCAATACATGGAAAAACAATGAAAACAACAATCTTAGCAAATCACTTCTTAGGTACACAGCAGGAAGTGAGACTAAAGAAGAAACTAAACAGAAGATAAAAATGCCACTGAAATGCATCTGGAAAGCGATGACCACAAATGCTTGCAGTCTAAGCAACAAAGTTCATGACCTGTAAGCCCTGATGCTAGAGGCAGACTTAGACATTGTTGCTATCACAGAGATGTGGTTCGATGATGCAAGCCTACCAGGCTATAATCTATTTAGGAAGGATAGAGATGGTCGTAAAGGTGGAGATGTAGCTTTGTATGTGAGAAACGATATTGCAGCCAGAGGCCTGGGGAAAGGAAGAAGAAATACGGATTACCTTGAAAAGAAATGATGGAACCTCTGTCCACATGGGTGTTGTCTACAGACCTCCGACACAATCGGAGGAACTAGATAAAGATCTGGTTACAGAGATTCAAAAGTTGGGAAAGAAAAGAGAGGTGCTGTTGCTGGGAGATTTCAGCCTGCCAGATGTGAATTGGAAAGTTCCATCTGCGGAATCGGAAAGAAGGAGATTGTGGATGCTTTACAAAGTGCTCTGCTCAGACAAATGGTGACAGCACCCACAAGGGAAGGAGAGACGCTGGATCTGGTACTCATAAATAGGGAAAGTGTGTCTAATGTCCGAGTGGGTGCCCTCCTAGGCAGTAGTGATCATCATACAGTTTTGTTTGATATTAACAACTAAAGTGGAGGCAGCCACTCAAAACTCAAAGTCCTGGATTTCAAACATGCTGACTAGCAAAATGGGGGAATACCTGAAGAAAGAGCTGACAGGCTGAGAGGACATATGAGAAAAGGAAAGGCAGTGGTGAAAGGAGCTATAAATATGGCTACTAACATTTATGTAAGGAGAGTATATAAAAGCAAGAGAAAAAGGAAACCAATATAGTTCTCCAAGCAAGTGGCTGAGAAAATAAAGGCTAAAGAGTTGGTGATCATGAAATACAGAAAAACTCATGAAGAGGTACAGTGGGGGAAATAAGTATTTGATCCCTTGCTGATTTTGTAAGTTTGCCCACTGACAAAGACATGAGCAGCCCATAATTGAAGGGTAGGTTATTGGTAACAGTGAGAGATAGCACATCACAAATTAAATCCGGAAAATCACATTGTGGAAAGTATATGAATTTATTTGCATTCTGCAGAGGGAAATAAGTATTTGATCCCCCACCAACCAGTAAGAGATCTGGCCCCTACAGACCAGGTAGATGCTCCAAATCAACTCGTTACCTGCATGACAGACAGCTGTCGGCAATGGTCACCTGTATGAAAGACACCTGTCCACAGACTCAGTGAATCAGTCAGACTCTAACCTCTACAAAATGGCCAAGAGCAAGGAGCTGTCTAAGGATGTCAGGGACAAGATCATACACCTGCACAAGGCTGGAATGGGCTACAAAACCATCAGTAAGACGCTGGGCGAGAAGGAGACAACTGTTGGTGCCATAGTAAGAAAATGGAAGAAGTACAAAATGACTGTCAATCGACAAAGATCTGGGGCTCCACGCAAAATCTCACCTCGTGGGGTATCCTTGATCATGAGGAAGGTTAGAAATCAGCCTACAACTACAAGGGGGGAACTTGTCAATGATCTCAAGACAGCTGGGACCACTGTCACCACGAAAACCATTGGTAACACATTACGACATAACGGATTGCAATCCTGCAGTGCCCGCAAGGTCCCCCTGCTCCGGAAGGCACATGTGACGGCCCGTCTGAAGTTTGCCAGTGAACACCTGGATGATGCCGAGAGTGATTGGGAGAAGGTGCTGTGGTCAGATGAGACAAAAATTGAGCTCTTTGGCATGAACTCAACTCGCCGTGTTTGGAGGAAGAGAAATGCTGCCTATGACCCAAAGAACACCGTCCCCACTGTCAAGCATGGAGGTGGAAATGTTATGTTTTGGGGGTGTTTCTCTGCTAAGGGCACAGGACTACTTCACCGCATCAATGGGAGAATGGATGGGGCCATGTACCGTACAATTCTGAGTGACAACCTCCTTCCCTCCGCCAGGGCCTTAAAAATGGGTCGTGGCTGGGTCTTCCAGCACGACAATGACCCAAAACATACAGCCAAGGCAACAAAGGAGTGGCTCAGGAAGAAGCACATTAGGGTCATGGAGTGGCCTAGCCAGTCACCAGACCTTAATCCCATTGAAAACTTATGGAGGGAGCTGAAGCTGCGAGTTGCCAAGCGACAGCCCAGAACTCTTAATGATTTAGAGATGATCTGCAAAGAGGAGTGGACCAAAATTCCTCCTGACATGTGTGCAAACCTCATCATCAACTACAGAAGACGTCTGACCGCTGTGCTTGCCAACAAGGGTTTTGCCACCAAGTATTAGGTCTTGTTTGCCAGAGGGATTAAATACTTATTTCCCTCTGCAGAATGCAAATAAATTCATATACTTTCCACAATGTGATTTTCCGGATTTAATTTGTGATGTGCTATCTCTCACTGTTACCAATAACCTACCCTTCAATTATGGGCTGCTCATGTCTTTGTCAGTGGGCAAACTTACAAAATCAGCAAGGGATCAAATACTTATTTCCCCCACTGTACATAAGAGAGAAATACCGGATGAAACTGAAAGAAGCCAAGAGACAGATACTTCTGGCAAAAGTGCAAATGGAAGAACAAATGGCTAGAAATGTAAGGTGGGGAGATAAGAATTTTTTCAGGTATATTAGTGAAAGGAGGAAGACTAAAAATGGAATTGTAAGACTGAAAGGTGCTGTGAACCGCTATGTGGAGAACGATGAGGAAAAGGCAAATGTGCTAAACAAATACATCTGTTCTGTGTACACAGAAGAAAATCCTGGAGAAGGACCACAATTGACTGACAAAGGTACATAAGAGAATGGAGTGGATATGGCACCATTCACAGAAGAAAGTGCTTATGAACAACTTGAAGGTGGACAAAGACATGAGACCGGACGGGATCCACAAATCCACAATTCCAGGAATAACATGTATAGAATGTTTGTACGTTTGGGAAGCTTGCAGGTGCCCTTGGCCTGGATTGGCCGCTGTCGTGGACAGGATGCCGGGCTCGATGTACCCTTGGTCTTTTCCCAGTGTGGCATTACTTATGTACTTATCATCCATCCCAGGATATTGAGGGAGCTCAGACAGTTCCTGGCGGGTCCTCAAAAATTTGTTTAATAAATCCACGGAGATGGGGGAGGTTCCTTGGGATTGAAGAAGAGCGGTTGTGGTATATTTAGATTTTAGCAAAGCCTTTGACATGGTTCTACACAGGAGACTTATAAAAGCAGTGTCCTCTGTAAGGACTCTAAAGTGACTGACTAGGTAAGAAACTGATCAAGTGGAAAGTAACAAAGGGTGGTGGTAAACAGTTCATTCTGAGGAAAGGGACGTTACCAGTTGTGTGAAACAAGGATTGGTTCTTGGTCTGCTTCTTTTTAACATTTTTGTAAGTGATATTGCTGAAGGGCTGTCTGGTAAGGTTTGTATCTTTTTGGCCAATACCAAAATTTGCATTAGAAGAGGAGGAATCTAGCAAAGCTTGATCCCTGGTCTAGAATGTGGCAACTAGGATGTAATACTATAAAATGCCGGATCATGTATTCGGGGTGCAAAAACCTGAGGGAGTGGTACAATACAGGGGGGGGGGGGGGGGGGGGGGGGGGGGGGGTGAAGTATTTCTATGCACAAAAAAGGAGCGGGATGTGGGAGTGACCGCATTTGATGATCTTAAGATATTCTGACAAGTAGAAAAGGCTATGGCAAAAGACAGAAGGATGCTTGGGAGCACAGGGAGAGGAATGGCCAGCAGGAAAAAGGAGGTGATGATGCCTCTGTATAAGCCTCTGATGAGTTCCCATTTACTGTGTACAATTCTGGAGACCGGACCTTCACAAAGGTATAAACAGGATGTCATAAAGTGTTTGGGGTCAGACTTAAGAAAGGTGGGAGAGGGGACATATGATAGAGACATTTCAATACCTTTGTGGCACAAACGCACAGGAGGTGAGTCCCTTTCAAATGAAAGGAAGCTCTGGAATGAGGGAGGTAGAATGAAGGTGAAAGAGGACAGACTCAGAAGTAACCCAAGGAAATACTTCTTCACAGAAAGGATGGTGGATGCATGGAGTGGTCTCCAGGCGGAAGTGGTGGAGATGAAGACTGGCACAAGCACAGAGGATCTCCATGAGAGAGGACGAGATTGCAGATAGTGTGGAAGAGCAGACTGGATAGGCCATAGGGTCTTTATCTGCTCTAATTTTCTCTGTTTCTAGTTATAAAGACTTCACATCACATTTTGTTTCCAGCAGGACTTTTATCCTGTTTTACTCTATACCATCTTTAACATATACTACCATCCTCTCTATCATTTTGATATGATTTGTACCCTGGTACTCAGAGTCCCATTGTTTGTCCTTCTTCCTCTGGGTCTCCAAGAGGGGCATAATCGAAAGGGATGTCCAAGTTTTGCTGAGGGCGTCCTCGCAAAACGTCCCGGTGGAGGGCAGGGAAACCCGTATTATCAAATCAAGATGGATGTCCATCTTTCGTTTCGATAATACGGTCAGGAACGCCCAAATCTTGACATTTAGGTCGTCCTTAGAGATTGTCGTCCCTAGACTTGGTTGTTTCTGATTTTCGGCAATAATGGAAACCAAGGACGTCCATCTCAGAAACGACCAAATGCAAGCCCTTTGGTCATGGGAGGAGCCAGCATTCGCAGTGCACTGATCCCACTGACATGCCAGGACACTAACCAGGCACCCTAGGGGGCACTGTAGTGGACTTCAGAAATTGCTCCCAGGTACATAGCTCCCTTGTGTGCTGAGCCCCACAAAAACCCACTACCCACAACTGTACACCACTACCATAGCCCTTACGGGTGAAGGGGGGCACCTAGATGTGGGTACAGTGGGTTTCTGGTAGGTTTTGGAGTGCTCACATTTACCACCACAAGTGTAACAGGTGGGGGGGGGAGGGGCCTGGGTCTGCCTGCCTGAAGTGCACTGCACCCACTAAAACTGCTCCAGGGACCTGCAGACTACTGTGATGGACCTGAGTATGACATTTGAGGGTGGCACAAAATATTTGTAAAGATGTTTTTTGAGGGTGGGAGGGGGTTAGTGACCACTGAGGGAGTAAGGGGAGGTCATCCCCGATTTTCTCTGGTGGTCATCTGGTCAGTTTGGGCACCTTTTTGTGGCTTCGTCGTAAGAAAAAAAGGACCAGGTAAAGTCATCCAAGTGTTCGTCAGGGACGCCCTTTTTTTTCCATTATGGGTCAAGGACGCCCATGTGTTAGGCATACCCAAGTCCCACCTTCGCTACGCCTCCGACACGCCCCCGTGAACGTTGGTCGTCCCCGCGACGGAAAGCAGTTGGGGACGCCCAAAATTGGCTTTCAATCATGCCAATTTGAGCGACCGTGTGAGAAGGAGGCCCAATTTGTGTCGAAAGATGAGCATCCTTCTCTTTCGAAAATGAGCCTGCAAGTCTTCTATTATTTATATATATTCATTTAATGCTATTCTCACACTTCTGGCATTCAGCAAATTTTCTTTTTTATGTTTTTTTTACTTGTAATCACAACCTACCAAGCAGTTGATGGAGTAATTTGGAAGTATTTCTCTCTGCCTGTTCAAAATGCCAATGCACTGGGCTATTTCGTCCTTTCTGCAACATCTGTACTGGGATACTCTATATTCAGCATTTTCAAGACCCTTTCCTTTGAATGTCAGCTTTCCCCCCTTGTTGGAGTATACCAGCTGTACTATCTCCTTTTCAGACATTCACAAATGTAGTTAATGTGGAACCCATCCTTTCAAAATAGGCTCCCAAAATATTGCCCAGTTTCTAACTAAATCTAAACCCCCTTTTCCATTCACCGTCATCCTACTCTGCATTTCTACCGTTGGTGAATGAGTAAAAAGTTCTGCAACTCACTGTTATACAGACAAAAATCTTACCTATCAGCATCCACACCCCAAACCGAGTCCAAGTTCCAGCTTCCAGTTGCATCATGAGATAAATGTTAATAAACACACTGCAGAGGGGTAAAACAGGCAGCACAGGAACCTGCGCAAGAGAGTTCAAATTTAGTGAGTATCTTTCAGTGCGTTAACTGCCTTTCATACCAAGCACGAGAGCAGCTTCTGTTTAAGAATGGAAGGCTCCGTTACTTCACTATAGAACCCCCGCCTTCCCTGAACAAAAATGCAAGAGGTAGTTGGATTTGGATAACGGATCTTTACTTATTCTTTAAATGACCCATCCAGTTATATTACAAATTCATCACTAGAATGTTATCAATAGAAATCAAACAAAATAAAACATGGAAAAGAAAATAAGATGATACCTTTTTTATTGGACATAACTTAATACATTTCTTGATTAGCTTTCAAAGGTCTCCCTTCTTCCTCAGATCGGAAATAAGCAAATGTGCTAGCTGACAGTGTATATAAGTGAAAACATTCAAGCATTGTCAGCTAGCACATTTGCTTATTTCCGATCTGAAGAAGAAGGGCAACCTTCGAAAGCTAATCAAGAAATGTATTAAGTTATGTCCAATAAAAAAGGTATCATCTTATTTTCTTTTCCATGTTTTATTTTGTTTGATTTCTATTGATAACCTTAAGAGTGGACTAACACGGCTACCACACTCCTCTATCACTAGAATGAAATGTGCCCACAAAAAAAGGACCCTCAGAACTGCTTCTGCTGCTCACAAATATTGCCATAGTATTTTCTCTCCCTCACCTCTGTAGTACAGCTGACCCTTGCCGGATCTGTCCAACAGAAGGCAAATTTCCAGCATCCACTGGGATAGAAATTGGCACTACCTTGTTACGTTGCTCGCCAACTCTGAACACCCAATTCTCAGCAGCTATAGTTTCTTATAAAACCTAGATAGTTTTGTTAGATGCCGTATGGGGTAAAATCTAGTCAGCTACATCCACTTGAAAATCCATCACAGAGTATGTTGAATTGCTTCCAGGATTGCAGATTTGAGTATCATTGTTTATTTATTTACAGCATTTATATCCCGCTCGATCTGATTGTACTCGGTGGGTGCTATGATGCATTTTCAGAATGTGACAGCAATACTTCCAATGAATAAATACATGGCCTTCAGGAGCATAGAGAAAGAAGAACCCGGGGCTGCCTTCCCCAGCTCCTCAGGAAAAGGGAAAGGAGGCCTAGGTTTCATCCCCTTATCAAAACTCCCTCTACAGAAAAGATAGAGGGAGCCCAGGTGCTGCCCATTTCATTACTTGCACGCTCAATTAGTAACTCTACCTCCCCCCCCCCCCAAAAAAAAAACCGATAACCAAGTCACAAAGCAGGGATACTTACCCGTAGCAGGTATTCTCCAAGGACAGCAGGCTATTCATTCCCACATGAGTGATGTCATCCACGTCACCCGGCACGGAACGCTTAAAAACTAATACAGCTATAAAGACACATGACAGAGTCCCCACCACATATGCGTGAGTGCCTTCCTGCCTGCCGCGAGAGCACGGGACCAGCAGGACAATAGTATAGCTATCAGGACAGGAGAAAACTCCAAGGGGAGGCGGGAGGGGTTGTGAGAATGAATGGCCTGCTGTCCTCGGAGAATACCTGCTAAAGGTAGGTATCCCTGCTTTCTCCAAGGACAAGCAGGCTATATTCTCACATGTGGGAATCCCTAGCTACCAGGCTCACTGAAAACAAGAACAATAGGACCTCATAATGGCGAGGTAAAAAAACAAACAAACACAAATTACCCTGAAACGATTTATATACTGTGTGAGAGTGCAGCCTGGAACAGAACAAAACAGACCTGGGGGGGTGGGGGGGTGGAGTTGGATTCTAGACACCAAACAAATTCTGTAGAATTGTCTGTCCAAACAGTATCTGCTATCCTGCTCTAGGCAATAATGAGATATGAATTTGTGGACTAAAGCCACGTCGTAGCCTTGCAAATGACCTCAAGTGGGCTACTGAAGCAGCCATGGCTCTGACATTATGAGCCTTAACATGACCCTTAAGGGTCAGCCCAGCTTGAGTGTAAGTGAAAGAAATGCAATCTGCCAGCCGATTGGAGATTCTGCATTTCCGGATGGCAACCCCAATCCTGTTGGGATTAAAAGAAACAAAAAGCTTGGTGGACTGTCTGTAGCGCCTAGTCCACTTCAAGTAAAAGGCCAATGCTCACTTGCAGTCCAAAGTGTGCAGTGTGCTTTCGCCAGGATGGGCACTAGGTTTGGGAAAGAATGTTAGAAGAATGGTTGGTGCAAGCACCCCAGACACCAATGCATTCTACTGAAGGAGCCCCACCAAATGCTCATGGAGCATAGCCTGGATGCGCTTATTGGGAAATACTGGGGCATCGGTTCAGAAGCACCCTGCTGAACTGTTGGAGTCAGTGTGGGTGCCTTGTGCTGGCAGTATGGAGACCCACGTGTCAGCATCTCCACAGTGGAGGGAAAGCAGTCTTCCTGGTATCGATGCTTCTCAGGGCCTTCAGTGCCCCGGTGCTCCCAGCACCGTGCATTGAGGGGGATCGATGGTGATGCTTCTTGGCCTTCACCCAATGCTGATCATAAATACTCCTCGGTGTCAAAGAGGATGATGTTGAATCCCCACTTCCCCTTGGTGTTGGGTCTGATGCTGACCGGTCCCGGGGACCCTGCAGAACAATCCGAGGTAGGTGGAGACCTGCTTGATACATGCCCACTCCCTGTGTTTGATAAGGACCTAGCAGCTATAGGGACCAATGTACCTGATGCTGGCACAAGACTCAATGTTGATGTCGACATCAAGGATTCGGACCAGGCTCCAAAATGTTCCTCTCTCTGAACCTCTCTGGCCCACTGAGTCCTTTTCTTCATAAGAAGACAAAGAATACAGCTGGAAAGTGTATGTTCAGGCCCCAAACACTGGAGACACCAAGAATGGGTGTCCTTGCCAGAGATGGTCCGATTGCACCAGGCACAACGCTTAAAGCCACTGTGTACCTTCGATGACATGGAAGGGAAAACAGCTGTGGCCATCAATCTTGTCTCTTTTCTGTATTGCGAATCTATCAATATGTACACTATCTGTAGTTTATTTGCTAATCTGTCACTCTCAGCCACTTCACCATACTACTTCACTATTGTTAAAATTCAAACTCTGTATTTTGAATCTAAACTGTAAGCCACATTGAACTCGAGCTTGTTTTCGGGATAATGTGGGATATAAATGTCATAAATAAATAAATGACTTAATGGTGACCTAAAAAGGTGCAAATCCGCAAGAAATATAAGGAAGAAAGCCCTGCCGGAGCTCAGGCTTAAGACGGCCTACTGAAAAAATAAAGAAAACTTTAAAGTGGGGGGGGGGGGGGGGAAGAACTAAAACGTAAGGGGAAAGAAAAACCCCCAAAAGAGGAAAAAAAAAACACCAAAGAATACCCGGGAAAAAAATCCCACAGGGAAGGCATAAAAAAGATGTTTTATTAACAAACTGCACCAGACGCAGTGAGGGAGCCACGAAGCTGTGCATCTTCTCCTCACAGCAGATGGAAGAAGACTGCTGGTCCCACGCTCTCATGGCGGGTGGGAAGGCACTCGCACATGCGAGGTAAGAATGCTGTCGCATGTCTTTAAAGTTGTATTATGCTTTTAAAGTGTTCCGCGCTGGGTGACGTGAATAACATCACCCACATATGAGAATATGATTTGCTTGTCCTCAGAGAAAATAATTTTTCAACTTGCAGAAATCTCTAGAGGATAAATTTAAGTATTTTTAAATAAATCCTTTCCCCGCACTTGGATGAGCTATTTTCCCCCAAAAAGTGATGACCATGGTACTATAACAATGGCCTTTATTGAGCAGTGCTGAAGCCTCCAACTCTCAGGGGCATAGCTAGCCCTCCAATTTTGGGGGCATCCAGGGGTAGACTAGGCAGGGCAATGCATTGCTTCCTCCTCTTTGTCCCCCACCATATGCGCCAAACTTACCTTTGCTTGCGAGGACGCTGAGGTCTTGCCAGCTAAATAAATGCAGTGTTGCTGCTCCCCTCCTCCTCACGTTGCTTTCTTAAGTCAGCCTGTGCCTTCAGCTGCCAAAACGAGACATCTTGTGTATCGACGTTGGGGGCTGAAGGTATGCCGCTGTTTGCCTTAAGGAAGCAGCATGAGGGGGAGGGGAGCGGCAGCGCTGTATTTATTTGGCTGTTGGGGCTTTAGCATCTTTGCCAGCAAAGGTAAAGGGATGCTGCAGTTCTGGATGGGGTCTGAGATAAAAGTGGAGGGGGCCCAGACATCCAAGCCCCCCCCCCCCCACCGTGACTACACCACTGCTCTCATCAACCCATCTGACATGGTCAAGACCACATAGGCTCAGTAGATAGGGCTTACTTTAAATGAAAGTTGGCAATCACTTTCTGGCTGTCTCCAGATGATGAGTGTGGCAACTGCAGAAACAATCAGGACTATGCAGATAATCATCCAACCCACACTTGTCTCCAACAGCAATAAGCCCTTTGCCAAGATTGCACAAAGAATGGTGAAGGTAATGACTGAAAGGCAAGCAAAAGATGCATCAGCTTATGCCATGCTTCATTGACTACTGGATTTATTTCATTACAAGTTTATATACCACTTTATCTGAGAGCCTAAGTAGTTCACAAGAATTCACTCATAAAAGTATCACTTTGTCAAACAAAGAAATTAGAATGAGCCTAAAAACATTTGCTTTAAAACTGATGCATAAAATTCAGCGTTGTTAATCAAACACCATCAACAAAAACCTGTCTAAGAAAATATACCTTATGACTTTATTGCACATCGCCATTCCAGGAGATAGATACAGTTGGTGTTACAAGATCATGGATGAGGAAAGGAAAGGCCTAAGTAGAGTTGTAGAAAGATAGGTATCGGAATAGGGTGAAGTGGTGAAGTGTTATAATTAAGCTATGGGTTCCCGCTGTAGGCCTTGTTGAAGAAATCGGTTTTCAGAGATTTACGAAAGTTAGTTATGTCGTTGATTGTTTTCAAGTCAGTTGGTAGTGCATTCCATAGCTGCGTGCTCATGTAGGAGAAGCTGGTCGCATGTGTTAGCTTGTATTTTAGTCCTTTGCAGTTGTGGAAATGTAGATTAAGGAATTTGCCGGGCTGACCTTTTAGCATTTCTGGGAGGCAGGTCCACGAGGTCTAGCATGTAGCTCGGGGCATCTCCGTGGATGATTTTGTGAACAATCGTGCAGATCTTGAATGCGATACGCTCTTTCAGTGGGAGCCAGGGAAGTTTTTTTTCGTAGGGGTTTCACACTTTCATATTTTGTTTTTCCAAATATGAGTCTGGCTGCAGTATTCTGGGCTGTTTGAAGTTTCTTGATAGCCTGTTCTTTGCAGCCAGCGAATAGTGCATTGCAGTAGTCCAAATGACTTAGCACCATTGACTGTACCAGGGTACAGAAGATGGATCTTGGGAAGAAAGGTTTTACTCATTTTAGTTTCCACATGGAGTGGAACATCTTTGTTGTATTCTTCACGTGGGTATCGAGCGTGAGGTTTCGGTCTATGGTCACTCCCAGAATTTTCAGATTGTTTGAGACTGGAAGAGATAGGTTTGGTGTGGATATGGTGGTGAAGTTACTTGTGTTATGTTGTGAGATGAGTATAAGGCATTGTGTTTTTTCTGCGTTGAGTTTTAGCTGAAATGTATCAGCCCAGGAGTGCATGATTTGGAGGCTTTGATTGATCTCGTTTGTGATTTCCTTTAAATCATGTTTGAACGGGATGTAAATCGTGAAATCATCTGCATATATGTAGGGGTTGAGGTTATGATTAATTTGTGTGGTAAGGAATTCACAACAAAGGCTTTGCGACTGAAAGCATTCTGTGGCAAGAGGAAGTGGCCTCACAGCCCTGAACGGAGGGTTGAAAGTGAAGCTCCTGTAACCCTCATTAAAATCTAACATTGGTGATATTTGCACTCTTACCACCTTCAAGACAAGCATCTTTTATTAGTGATTGTTGAAGAATGTCTCAAAAGGCTAAATCGTCACATCCAAAGGAAAGCGGGAAGGTGACATGACCTACGAGCAGGGCCACCTCGCACCATGCTTCCCCGACTCAGAATCTACTTGATCAACTAGAGAAGGTGTTGATTCCGGTATACACCCTGGTCAAGACTGCAGCTTTAAGCACTATTTGGCAGAACTTAGAAAGGACATTAGTGTAATGAAGAATGATGACAGGCTCCATAGTGATATAAGGAGATAGATGGTTGTGTGGAAGACCTAGAAGAATGTGCTGAAGAGCAGTCTAACTCTATAACAACTCTGTGTGAGCGAAATGATGCTCTCTCTACGCAGTTGGACAAACTGGATGACTTGGAAAATTGGGGCCGGAGGAAAAATCTCTGGTTCCAAGGTATTCCTTAAGTTGCGAACTCTGTGTGACCAATTGTTGGACAGAGAGGCAAATCAGATTATCCCAGAGACAGAGAAAGTACATAGAGCACTGGGGTCTCTCCTGAATAATAAACCCACAGACAAATTAGTGCTGTGGTTCCCAAACATCATGAGTCATGGCACCCCTAGGCAGGGGTGCAGCCAGACCTCGAGGTGGGAGGGGGCCAGAGCCCAAAGTGGGGGGGCACATTTGAGTCCACCGCCCCATCGCCGCCTCACCACCCCCCCCCCTCCGCCGCCCTGCCACTTCCCACCCACAGCGCTTCAGGTCAGTAAAAATGACCAGAACTGACCATGTGCAGGGGGCTGTCGGGGGGGGGGAGCGGGTGGAGAAGAAATGCGGCGGCGGGTGGAGAGGAAATGCGGCGGCGGCGGGTGGGCGGGCAGGCGGGGGGGTGGAAAGAAAAACCTCAGAAGCTGTTTGTAAACAGTGAAACAGCAAGAGGAAGGGGGAAAGGGGGGGAAGGGAAATGGGACTTGATATACTGCCTTTCTGAGGTTTTTGCAACTACATTCAAAGCGGTTTTACATATATTCAGGTACTTATTATGTACCTGGGGCAATGGAGGGTTAAGTAACTTGGCCAGAGTCACAAGGAGTTACAGTGGGAATCAAACTCAGTTCCCCAGGATCAAAGTCCACTGCACTAACCACTAGGCTACTCCTCCACTCATTCCACCAATAAGAGCCAACCTCATCAGTGATGTCACAATGGCTTGATTGCCTGATACTTGGCTCACTTCTGATATTGTGATGTCATAAGGGAAAGGGGGAAAGGGAAATGGGACTTGATATACCGTCTTTCTGAGGTTTTTGCAACTACATTCAAAGCGGTTTACGTATATTCAGGTACTTATTTTGTACCAGGGGCAATGGAGGGTTAAGTGACTTGCCCAGAGTCACAAGGAGTTACAGTGGGAATCAAACTCAGTTCCCCAGGATCAAAATCCATGCATTAGCTTGGATACAGATATAAGATAGTGACTGTAAGGCAAGTCCTGTGCATGCTCAGAAGAATCTCAGCTGTTTCTGAGCTCTAAGACAACTAGGCCGTGTGGGCACCACCAAATGACGCATCTATCAGGGTGGTTAATTTCATCCTGCTCGTTGACAAAAAGCTACTCCCTAGCCTAGGGTCCTGCTAACTTTTTTCTTTGGTACTATGTTTTTAGTTTCAGTTTTATAACACATGAAGAGAAAAAGAAAAGAAGTTATCATGTTATATTAATGTTTGTGACTTTGTGTATGTTGTGAACTGTTTTTATAGTTAAGAGAGATTGGTTTGGGGTTTCCTTTTTCCAGAGATTCTGTGTGGTTGAAGTCCTCATAGGTTTCCAATTTTGTAGGCACAGTGATCCTGGGTATAAACAACTGAAGAGCAGTAACAAATCTCATGCAATATATGAACTTCTAAGCATACACTTACCAATGATGGTGACACAACAGTAAACGATACGTCCTGATAATGGACTGGGGTGGCTACTATGGGGGTGGAAGCAGCTTTTTAGAGAGAAAGTCTCACTGCTCTTGGAGTCTGATGCTGCCAGGTAGTCAGCAGGGTTCATGGCCAACTTTTCCTCGGCTCTATTCATCTCTGCCATTTCTGTACCCTTACAGGAAGAGCTCAACTGGCCTGGTTGGTACCTGCAGCAAAGGGGAAATGAGGTGGCAAAGTAAGCATGCCCTGCCTCCTTTCTCTCCTCCAGAATCAAAAAAATAGAAGGGAAAGGACAGCACTTACCTGAGAATTAGCACACACACGGCCACCAGAGAATACGCCAAGAGAGTTCCAATGGACATAAGATCTACCAGATGTTTCAGTTGAAACAAGAACGCCATCAGAGCTAAAACAGACCAAAGATCCATAAGTATGTCTGTGTTACTGTACATGTAGCACATATGTGTGGGAAGGGTCAAGGAACAATGACAGTATGTATGAGTATCCTTTAGGGGAAGGAGTGGAAATTCAGTATACAAAGGAAGGTTAGGAGGAGCAAAGCTGAAGACAGTTTGCATATATTTAAAATGTGCCTTTTTCCTATTTGACCAACCATTTCTATGAAAAAGAAAGGGGAATCCATGAAGTACTGTGGGAAAATATATGAGGGCGGGAGAAGAGTGAGAGGTACCAGGAGCAGCTCAAGATAGTATGGGGTTTCTGGAGATTGGGTGTCCTGATCTCACCAGCTATAATGCCGGACACAATGGTAGCAACCAAGGGCGTTTTTGTCTTCAGGTTCACTTTGGAAAGAAATCTGAAAAGAAGTCCATCTTCAGCCATAGCATAAATCACACGAGGCATAGGGAACATGGAGCCCAGTAAACTAAAAAGACAGACAGAGAGAGGAGGCAGATGAATTACACAAAGGTCTTTGAACAACATGTGAAACAGACAGGCCCTTGCACAGAAACACCCACACTCAGCACAAAGATGACCATTCAGGTGACGTATTACTTCCTTCCTGGTCTACAAGCCTTGGCAGAAGCTAAACAGATGGATAGGTGAAGGAGGTGGTTGTAATGGCTCCAGGGAATAAATAAGTGACAGGTTCCAAGGTGAAGAATGAGGGAGACAGCTTCAAAAGTATTGCTAAAACACTGCAACAGTCATGCTTCCTTGTTAAAGAGGTTATTTTGTTAGGCATGATGACTTCTTAAAAACAATGTCAACTCTCTTAACAGCTGAAAATATTGCTCAAAGGCAGAAACAAATGGCTTAAAAATGATACGGACTACGGAGAAATGTTTCACACTGATTGAGTGAGTAATTTTCAAACTAGCTAGACTGAAACAAAATCTACCGGTACTTTTAATCAAGGGAACTTACATGCTGGGAGATCCCAAAGAACAGATCTATTCCTTGCAGCTCCATCTCAGACCTGAGCAGCAGCCTTCCAAGGCCTGCTTGGTTAGTAATGGCTGATAGACTTTTCCCTCTAAGAATTTGTCCAAACCCCTTTTAAAGCCATCTATGCAAGATGTCTTATTATTCACTGCATGAAAAAGATATTTTCTCACTTTGTTTTAAATCTAATTGGGGGTCTAAATGATACTGAGAAATCTGATAATCTCCCCCTCCCTCCTCATAAAAAGGAGCAGAACATTCATACAGTTCACCCTTTGGCTTCAGGGTTAGAAGACTATGCTTTGAGCATGCAGACATTTAAAGTAATGACTGCATTATGTTATTCCAAACAAAAAAAAAACAGCACCACGGGCCTTTAAAAATGGAACACAGTTCTTTAATGAATGAGCCTTGACAAGGCTCATTCATTAAAGAACTGTGTTCCATTTTTAAAGGCCCGTGTTGCTGTTTTTTTTGTTTGGACTTTAGTTTGTACTTCGTTCCCTCTCTTGCATTATGTTATTCTACATCTAGAAGAAAACACAGCTGAACATTTAGCAATCCATACCAAAGCTTTCAACGTGTAATTAGACTCTGGAATTCGTTGCCGGAGAACGTGGTACGGGCGGTTAGCTTGACGGAGTTTAAAAAGGGGTTAGATAGATTCCTAAAGGACAAGTCCATAGACCGCTATTAAATGGACTTGGAAAAATTCCGCATTTTTAGGTATAACTTGTCTGGAATGTTTTTACGTTTAGGGAGCGTGTCAGGTGCCCTTGACCTGGATTGGCCACTGTCGGTGACAGGACGCTGGGCTAGATGGACCTTTGGTCTTTCCCAGTATGGCACTACTTACAGTATGTACTTATGTACTTATGTACTTATGATCAATAAATTTATTTGTTGCATTTGTACCCCACATTTTCCCACCAATTTGCAGGCTCAATGTGGCTTACATTATGCCGTAATGGCGATCGCCATTTCCGGGAAGAGAATTACAAATGGTATTGCATTAAGGCGCATAAATGGTACAGTAAAATACAAAGTGGTATTGCCTTGAAGTCCCTGAATGATAGAATGAATTATAAAATAAGTTAGATAATCAAATATAGAAAGTTCAATTCCGGCATGAGAAAGAAAGTTCAATTCGGCATGAGAGATAAAGTGGTAGTGTGTATTGTGTAACTTTCTTTAGTGGCAGCGAAGGTTATCAATCTAATGTAAAGAGTTTGTTTTTGTCTAGTTCATGTAACGTCTAGTTATCTTTTATTTAGGATTGGTCATTGTGGTATGCCTTCTTGAACAGGTTGGTTTTCAATAGTTTTCGGAAGATTGTTAAATTGTTAAATGGCCGAAGATCCAGTGCTCAGAAAAAAGTCTGTGAACTCCCTTAGATGGTTTGTATCTTAGGACAATTTACACTCAAAATATGCTTGGATACTAACTTACGGACGTTGATAATCAAGAAAGATAACCCCATTGAATAAATGTCAGACTCAGAGGATATATTTTCATTATTCAACAAAAACATTCAACAAGTACTCTTATGTGAAACTCACTAAGCAGCAATAACTTCTATAAATGTTTCCTGATTAGTCTCTCGTGTTTCCCTTGAGTAATTCTGGCCTGTACTTCCATACAGCTCTGAAATTTCAAGGCTTCCTGACATGAACAGCTCATGTTAGGCATTGCCTCATATCTATAGGGTTTTGGGTCAGGATTTTGGCTTGGCCAATCCATAACACAAAATCTTGTTCCCCCCAATATTCAGTTAGCGGCAGTCAGCATTTTTTTAAAAGCAGATCGTTGCCGACTGTATAATCCCCCGATATTCAGTGCTGGGCCACATCTGTTGTGCCTATCCAAAATGGCTGCCGCAACCTCTTGAGGTACCGCGAGCTGCTGTGAGAGGTTATGACATTCCGGGGGGGGGGGGGGGGGGAGGGGATTCTTATTGCCGAGGCCTTGGAGGAGGGTGGGAAGGAAATAATGGGCATTTTAAGGGAGGGTGGTAGGGGGATCGGGGGCTCTTTTTTGCTCATCAGTCATCCAGATTCTATTTGTTGAACCTGAGGTGGACAATAACGATTTTAAAGAGTAGTGGTTTCTTCCTAGCTATCCTTTCATTCAGTTTTTCCGTGAAAATTGATGTAGGAACCCTCAAATCAGCTGAAATGAAAAAAAAAAGGTCTGCAGAAAATTAGGTTATAATCTAGGGTTATTTGTGATTTCATGAATGAATTTACGGTTTGCTCTTGGGATGATGTTGAGAAGACCACCGTTCCTGGGTTGAATCACTTCACTTAAAAACATAAGTATTGCCATACTGGGACAGCCCGAAGGTCCATCAAGCCCAGCATCCTGTTTCCAACAGTGGTCAATTCAGGTTACAAGTACCTGACAAGATCCCAAAACAGTACAATACATTTTATGCTGCTTATCCTAGATATAAGCAGTGGATTTTCCCAAAGTCCATCTTAATAATGGCTTATGGACTTTTCTTTTAGGAAGCTATCCAAACCCACTAAGCTTACTGCTTGCTTTTACCACGTGGAGGGGCATAATCGAACGGGGCACCCAAGTTTTCATGAGGGCGTCCTCGCAGGGCGGCCCCGCGAAGGGGTGGGGAAACCCATATTATCGAAACAAGATGGGGCTTCCATCTTTTGTTTCGATAATACGGTCAGGGACACCCAAATCTCAACATTTAGGTCGACCTTAGAGATGGTCGTCCTCGGTTTTCGGCCACATGGAAGATCCTAATCCATCTACCTATGAAAAGAAGAGCATCCTCAAGGGACCATGGCTCAGATTCCTCTTTGGGCTAACCAGTAGCCATCTTCTGGAGGTACAGAATACTGGAGGCTGGTGGCTTCACAGGCACCTTACATAAGGTGATAGTTTGTTCCTTGCCTCCATATGCTAGGATGGAAGCATAACCCCAGCGTCTGGACTGAAACTGGTCAGGATGAAGAGGGAATATCCATCTAATCATATCTAAATATCTTTAACTGAATGTTGGTCCGCTGAATTAGCCCCAGGGCTTATAACACAAAATAAGCAAAACTTCTGGAACAGAGTGTCATTCTAATTTTTGTTGATTTTCAAGCACAAGACCCTAAATCATCCTAGATAACCTTTAACTAAAGATTAGCTCGAATTGTCTGCAGCAGGTCCCATTTTATTCCTATGGGCTCTGCTGCAGATAACTCAAACTAATCTTTAGTAAAAAGACCCCCCTAAGATTTGATCTCTTTGTTGGTGTTGGTCCCGAGGCTGGAGAGCAGGACTGCTATTGCAATCACTAACTTACTGATAAATACTCAGACTGGAAAAAAAGTTCCATTTACTCCTGATTATTTTCTGATCTGCGACTGTGAAAACTGCACAACAGAAGTCTCTGACAAAGTGTCATGTCTCACCTGGTGGAGAGGGCACAGAGAGAACCAACTGCTACCACATAACGGGCTGGCTCCCAACCCACATATTTGAAGGCATCAGGAAGAGGGCTCTCTTTGTTCAGGAGGTAATAAGGTATCATTAGGGTGAGCGCAGCTGATACCCCAAAATATGCCACAAAACAAATTGAGAGGGATACAATGATGCCAACTGGAATGGAACGTTGTGGGTTCTTTGCTTCCTCTCCTAGTTAAAAGAAGATAAAATTAGAGACAAGACCTTCAAAGCAGATTATTCTCCTTACCCAGGATGGTTGGGCTTATATTGTTTTTCCCTCTCATCCCACATGTTCCTTTATGCAAATACCCATAGGCATGTCCCTCCCATTTACTGACTGCACACCTGCCAAGCAGGAGCCCCAACAAAGCTGCCTCATACTCATTGACCATATACCTACCCAGTGGGTCTGCGCCTACTGCCTGTGTGCCTTCTGGTCAGTACCTCACCCTCACCAAGTGCAGCATCTCTCCTCTGCATCCTTATCTTGACCTGTCCTGCAGTCTATATCCCTTCCTCTGTGATCAGCATCCCCTCCAGTGTCCAATATTTTCCCTGTGTGTCTCTATTTCTCTCTGTCCAGCTTTGCTCTTGTGTTCCTATCCCTATGCTCCCTCCATGGCCAACATCTCTTCTCTGTCTTCCTGTCCCTCCTCTCTCATTTCCCTTCCTCCCACACCCTACCCCCTACTCTGGGGCCAATATCTCTCTCCTTTACCTTCTCTCTTCCTCTCCCCCCCCCCCCAATATATCTCCCTCTTGAGTCCAGTGGCTTTCTCCCCTCTCTTTCTCTCTTCCAGTCTCACTCTCTCTCCACCTCCCTTTTACTCCCCCCCCCCCCCACTGGGCCAGCACCTATCCTTCTTCCTCTCCTTCCATCTCCTTGATCCAGCACTTCTTCCTGTTTGTCTCTCCCTCCCCTCTTCCCTCCTGTAAAATAGCACCTCCTTCATCTTTCTATCCCTGGGTCCAGCATCTCTCTTTCCCTCTCTATGTTGTAGGTTCAATGTCTGTTCCCTTTCCTTGCCCCTTCCGGTTCCAACATCTGTCCCATTTCTTTTCCTTCTCTTCCTCCCCCCCTTCCCAATTCCAGCGTCCCTCCCCCTTTCTCTCCCCCCTTACTGGTTCCAGTGTCTGTCCCCCTTCTCCTTCCACCCACTCCTGGTCCAGCATTTGTCCCCTTTCCTTCAAGCTCCCAGTTCCAGCATTTATCCCATTTCCTTTCCTTCCCTTCCTCCCCCATCCCAGTTCCGCGTCCCTCCCCTTTCTTCTCCTCCTTCCCAATTCCAGCATCTATCCCCTTCTCCTTCCACCCTTTCCCTTCCCCACAGTCCCTGTCACTTTTTCCCCCCTTGTTGCTAGTAACAGCACTGCTTCCACTGGATCAGCCTGCCTTAGGGCTTCAGGCCTTCCTGTAACACGACCCACCCTCGTGAAAATAGGAAGTTGCATCAGTGAGGGTGGGATGCATCATAGAGGAGGCCCAAAAAGCACCAAGGCAGGCTGATTCCATGGAAGCAGTGCCGCTAACTGGTCTGGTGGCAAGAAGGAGAAAAAGTTACAGGAACTGGGGGGGGGGGGGGGGGGCGTTGAGGACAAATCCTGGAACCGGGTGGCGGTGGAGGAAAGGGCGCCTGCCAAATTCGTCTCCTCTCAATGCATGAAAGGAGGCGGCTTTGGCATGTGAGCTGGAATTGGGGGCCCTATGTGTGTGTCACATGCAAACTTGGTATGTCTGAGAACTCAAGAACAGGAAATTAGCAATTAAGAACAAATTTCACCATGTGTGATAAAGAAAAGGAAGTCAAATAAAAAAGGCACCACCCTATTTCCCTTTCTTTAGTTTTATTTCTATTTATTATTTTTTATATTTAAACTGTTTTATTGATGTCACAGTCAACAACAAACATAGTCAATAAACATTTACTTAAGCCAAGTCTTTGTCTGTTTTGTTTCTTAACATAATCATAACTAAAGTGTCATCAAAAGTTTTAAAGGTACCCTTCCCCTTCCCCCCACCTCCCTTCCCCCCCTATACCTGAACCGTATAATTCTCATATCACCATTAATCAATAAACATATATATCATTAACTTTCCTTCCCTTCCTTTCCCGTGAGTGTGTTCACCAATAAGCTACGAGCTCTGCTTGATAGAGCCTGTACATATGGTTCCCAGACTTCCCAAAACCGTTGTCTACTTCTAGGGCTACTGGACATAGCACGTGCTTCCATTCGCACCAGGGAGTGAAGCGAGCTCCTCCATTGCCAGAAGGATGGTCCTATATCTTGTGTCCAATGTTGTAATATACATTGCTTCCCAACAATTAGTACCTTATAGATAAATAGACTTTCTGTATGTCGCATTATTGACCCTCGTCCCCTTAGTCCAAGCACAACAGTTTTAGTCTCTAGCCGAAGCTTCCTGTGCAGCAAGGCCTCACAATATTCCAGCACTGGACCCCAAAATTTTGTATAACCAGACATCCCCAGAACATGTGATACAGTGTTGCTCTCTGAAAATTACATTTACTGCAATGTGTTTCTTGCAATCTACCTGCGTAATAAGCCTGTATGGGAGAAAAATACGCTCTCATAATGATTCTAAATTGTATCTCCCTATATCTGGCACTAGCCACTTTATGTACTATCTCCTTTAGTGATTGGACTATATCTCCACTGCTGATCTCTACCTTTAAATCCTCAGACCATCGTCTTGCCACTGCTTCATAACTACGATGCTTGGCAATCAAGCTTAGCTGTTTATACAGTGTGGACACCGTAGTCTGTTCTCTTCCCTGAGGCAAAAACAAATTCACCAGCAACTCATACATTCCTCTATCACATTTTTCTCTAAGTAATTTCTCAATATAGCTGTGGATCTGGCAGTAAGCATACCATGTCACGTTCTCTACTCCCACCAAGTCCTCTAAAGCCTCTCTTGATATAATCTTTCCCGTATCTTGCATAACATCTGCCACTAATACCACTCCCTCCTGTGCCCACTTAATAAATTTCGGGTAAGCATTCCCTGGTTCGAATGCTCCATTTCCTACTAGTGGGAGGAGGTCCGTACATCGTGGGTTCTTATTTAATCTCCTCAATATGTACTGCCATATACATCTCATTGGGTGCAATAAAATATGATGTTTCCATTCCTTTGGTAACATTTTACTCTCAACGTGCATCATATAATAGGGATGATATGGTCTAAACAATGCACACTCAATATTCCATGCCGTATGCTCTTCTGTTTCCATAATCCAATCTGCTAAGTGTCTAGCTAAACAGGCCCAATTATATTGTTTAATATCAGGCAACCCCAGGCCTCCCTCTGTTCTTTTCCCATAGAGATATTCCAATTTAACTTTAGCCTTTTTCCCACTCCAACAGAACCTAGTCAACATGCCTCGAATCTTCTTTATATCTTTAGTCTGTAAAACTAGTGGCAACTGTCTCAATACATAGAGCCATTTTGGAAAAAGTATCATCGTAAATAAACCCACTCGCCCACTTAAAGTTAAGGGTAGTCCCTCCCATATTGCTAGTTTGTGGCGCGTATATTGCAATAACTTATCAATATTCTGTCTATATAATCTACTCGGATCACTTGTTAGAGTTATGCCTAGGTATTTAAATTCCTTGTTCGCCCATCTCAGTGGGAACCTACCCTTCCATTTCTCCCTTACCTGATTAGTTGTGGGCAATCCCTCTGACTTTTGGAAATTCAATTTAAATCCCGAAAAGGCCCCATATTCTTCAAAAATCTCCATCAATACCGGTAGCGAGCTCTCCGGTCTAGTTAGATGAACCAAAATGTCATCGGCAAACGCCGAGATCTTAAATTCTCTGGTTCCCAGATTTATACCTTCAATCTCAGGGTTATCTATGATTTCCCTGACCAACGGGTCTAGCGTAATAGCAAACAGTAAAGGGGACAGAGGGCATCCTTGTCTGGTACCTCTATTAATTACAAAATTTCGAGAGTACGCTCCATTAACCAGCACTCTCGCCATAGGGTTCTTATATAATATAGAGATTGCTTGTGTAAAGAAGCCTTCAAATCCGTACGCTCTTAATGAAGCGAACAGGAACTCCCACTCTACTCGATCAAACGCCTTTTCGGCGTCGAAGCTAATCAATAGGGAATCTCTACCCCCTCTGCACACATTCTCCATTGATGCCAATATCAGTCTAATATTTTTCCCACTCTGTCTCCCTTGTATAAATCCCACCTGAGGAGTTGCAACTATGCTGGGAAGCACTTTTGCCAATCTCGAGGCCAGTATTTTTGCTAGCAGCTTAGCTTCATAACTAATCAGTGAAATTGGTCTGTATGAGTCTGGTATAGTTGGATCCCTCTCAGGTTTTGGAAATACCACTATATCCGCAAGTCGCAAAGACTGTGGAAGTTCCCCTAATTCAACTGATCTATTAAAGGCTTTAGTTAAGGGACCTCCTATGTCCTGCATTAATATTTTATAGAATTCAGCCCTATATCCATCTGGCCCCGCAGCTTTATGTAAAGCACTAGCTTTAATTTCTTTAAGGACCTCCTCAGTCTCAATCGGTGTATTTAGCGCCCTTTTCTGTTGTTCTGAGATCTTTGTCTTGTTGATATTCTCTAAATATATGTCAGGGTCTAAATCGTCTTCGTCTTTTTTGGCATATAGCCTAGCATAATAATCTTTAAATACTTCTCGTATCTCTGTATCATCATGTACTAGGTTCCCCCTCTGTGTCTTGACCGCCAGCACTCTCCTCTGCCCCTTCGCCTTCCTCACCAGCCCTGCCATCATCTTCCCTGGTTTATTTCCAAATCTATGCAATTGATATCTATAATATTCAATAGATTTACTGGCTCGCTGATGTAGCAGTTCATTTAAATTTACCTGAGTGGCTAACAATTGCTCTCGGATATGATTTGCTGCCCCTTGTCCATATGCCCTCCTCAATTGCACCAACTGTTCCCCCAATCTAATGATCTCCCGATCTCTCTGTTTTTTCTTTCTGACACTGTATGCTATAATCTCTCCTCTTAACACAGCCTTCCCAGCCTCCCAGTACAATATTGGTGTATCAGTATGAGCTGCATTGTACAGTGCATATTCCTCCCATTTTCTCCTAATATATGGTCTGAAATCCTGATCATAATACAGATCCAAGGGAAATATCCATCTAAGCTGTCTGCTTTGTGAATTCAGATCTTTAAATTCAATAGATATTGCCGCATGATCCGATATTATCGTAGGATCAATTGCTGCCTCCATGATATCTGCAAAGCTGTCTTCATCTATCAGTATGTAGTCTATTCGTGATTGCGTGTGGTGAGCTCTAGAATAGTGTGTATAATCTTTGGTATTTGGGTTAAGAACCCTCCACACATCAACCACTCCCAGAGCTCCACATATCAAATTGATACCTTTATCCATCTCCCCTCTCGCACCTGCTACATTATGTGATTTATCCATGGTGGGATCTGCTACTACATTGAAATCACCCCCAATTATCTTCTTCGAAACATTAAACTGCTGCATCTTGCTTATGAGAGTATGGAAGAATTTCTTACTGTACACATTAGGGGCATATATGTTACTAATGAGGTAGGCTGTGTTATTCACCTTGACCTGTGCCAGAATGTATCTCCCTTCAGAATCAATACACAACTGCCCCACCTCAACCTGGAGTGATTTATGGAACAATATCACTACCCCAGCCTTCTTCCCCACCGCAGGGGTCTCCAATACTGTCCCCACCCACCAGGTTTTGAGCTTAAGATGCTCCTGAGACGATAGATGTGTCTCCTGGAGGAGTGCTATATCTGCTCTTTTCTTTTGAGACTATGTAATATTTTCTTTCTCTTAATGGGAGATGTGATACCTCCCACATTCCAGGAGTATATCCTTAATCCCATCAGTCTCCTAAATCTCGCTCATGCATCAACCAATATTCCACATCCACATAAGGGCAGTCATGGTGTCCCAGCAGCACCACTCCTACTATTTGTTCAAGCAGCCGCTCATCATTCAACTCACTCATATTTCTCTTCTGACTCCATGTATCTAATTGAGAATCTGTTAGCCAAGTTCTATATGTCTCCCTATCTCCCATCCCCCCCCTCCCTCCCTCCCATCTCCCATCCTTCAAATCCTCCCTCCCTCCCTCCTGTTCAAAGAACTAGTCACTTATTAACACCTGCATTCACCCTGCAGTTATCATTTACCCCTCCAACTCTTCTCAGTCCTAACGACCTACTCATTTACAAATTAACAGGTCACTTTTCATATACCAGTCTTTGATCATCTTCTGTTGCAACCACCTTTCAATAGTTCAGCATACTGTGCTGTGGTTCAGTTCTGTGTGATCTTTCAGCCTTATTTGCATTCCGCCTCTCAATGCTCGTACGACCTTGAAATTCCATATTATATTCCACAGTCCATGTCTGTTTCCCCTATTGTCATCTATGTATTGTATCGTTAATAAGATCCCATATATTCAAGCATTGAGCATGTCTAATTAAATCTCTGTTTTCATCATCCAATGTTCAATCTTTGAGAGATCATAATGTTTCCCACGGGTGGTTTTCCATAGCAAAATAGTTTCAATTAAACCTCTGTCCTGTAAAGCTCCAGAAAAAGCTTCTGTAATTATATCCTTCCTCTTAGAGGGTCTATTCACCCCCATGTTGTTGAATGTATGCTTTAGCTGCTTCAACTGTGTCAAAAAATTTGGTGATTCCATTGATCGTGAGGCGCAGCTTAGCCGGATATAGGAGCGCAAATTTTATTTTTCTATTGAAAAGGTCCGTACATATAGGTGCGAAGGACTTCCTCCTCGCCTGCACCTGCTGGGAATAATCCTGAAAACATAGGATCTTCCTATCTTGGTAGGTGAGGGTATTGCCTCCTCTTATCGCTTCCAGAATATGTTGTTTATGTCGAAAGTTCAGAGATTTTAGTATGACTACTCGCGGCCTGTTCTCATGCTGTCTCGGAGGCCCAACTCTATGAGCCCTTTCAATACAAAAACTCTGTAATTTGTCCTCTAAGTGCAACGATTTCGGCAGCCAATCCTCCAAAAAGGTAGGCAGATCTTTATCCATGAGCGATTCTGGAAGCCCAACCAGACGCAGGTTATTTCGCCTGCTCCTATTCTCCATATCATCGATCTTTGTCTCCAGATCCTGTACTCTCCGCTCCAATTTCTTGTTGATCTCTTTCTGCGCCCCTACCGTCTCCTCCATCTCTGAAATCCGCTGTAAACCTTCATCTAGCTCCATATTTATACTATCAATACGCTCATGAGCTTCCTCCGTCCGATCGAGCAATTGCTGAAGTTTTTTGTCCAGTGCAGCTTTGACCGCCGCTGTAACCTCGGCCGTGATTTCCGTCAGCCATGCGGATCCCACCGCAAATTCTCCAGGATCTCGCTGGTCGGCCATCTTGTTTTCTGGTAGTTTCGATTTGTCTCGCTCTCTCCTCACCGATTTCGCTGCCATTCTATGTTTCTCCACTCGATCTCCACTCGCCAATCGCTCTCCCACCGATTATGAGTAAAAATGTGGCGTTTCGCTCCTTGGGTAAGTCAAATTATCTGATTTCCGGGTGAATGTGCGCGGAGCCTAGCTTTCCAGCGTCAGCCCTGCACCATGGCGTCACGTGACCTCTATTTATTATTTTTAATGTAGACTTAACATGGCAAACACATTGGAAACCTATTACTGTGTCTCTCATGCAGGCCTAGAGAGTGATGCTGTTCCTGAAAGCTGGTTGCTCTGTATTCAAATCTGTTATGCCTCTTGGGCCTAGGGACTGATGCTTTCCAGCTCCAAATCTTAGCACTGTCCCAGGCTGCTTCAGCAGACAGACAACACTTTTCTCTTATGGTGATCTTTGTCCCTTAGGCACTCAAAGACTTGGGAAAATCCACTGCTTATTTCTAGGATAAGAAACATAAAATGTATTGTACTGTTTTGTGATCTTGTACTTATCATTAGCCACTGTTGGAAACATGATGCTGGGCTTGATGGGCCTTTGGTCTGTCCCAGTATGGCAATACTTATGTAAAAAGCATAGGCACCCCGTATAAGAGGCTTGGGGAGGAACCGTGACCTGCTTCCCCTGCCTTCTCCTCTAATTCAGGGCAGGAACAAAATTGTACTTTTTTTCTACCCACCAACACTGGCGCTGGCGCCCCTCCCCCCCCCCCCCCCCCCCCCCCCCCGGCTCATTTCTTTTCTTACCAGCTGCCTGCCGACGGCAGAAAAAGACCTGCACGGTTCATACAGTCTGCCCAACAAGATAAACTCATATGTGCTACTTTTTGTGTATACCTGACCTTGATTTGTATCTGTCATTTTCAGGGCACAGACCGTATAAGTCTGCCCAGCACTAGCCCCGCCTCCCAACCACCAGCCCCACCTCCCACCACCGGCTCTGCCACCCAATCTCAGCTAAGCTCCTGAGGATCCATTCCTTCTGAACAGGATTCCTTTATGTTTATCCCACGCATGTTTGAAGTCCGTTACCGTTTTCATCTCCACCACCTCCCGCGGGAGGGCATTCCAAGTATCCACCACTCTCTCCGTGAAAAAATACTTCCTGACATTTTTCTTGAGTCTGCCCCCCTTCAGTCTTATTTCATGTCCTCTACTTCTACCGCCTTCCCATCTCTGGAAAAGGATCGTTTGCGGATTAATACCTTTCAAATATTTGAACGTCTGTATCATATCACCCCTGTTTCTCCTTTCCTCCAGAGTATACATGTTCAGGTCAGCAAGTCTCTCCTCATACGTCTTGTAACGCAAATCCCATACCATTCTCGTAGCTTTTCTTTGCATCACTTCAATTTTTTTACATCCTTAGCAAGATACGGCCTCCAAAACTGAACACAATACTCCAGGTGGGGCCTCACCAACGACTTATACAGGGGCATCAACACCTCCTTTCTTCTCCTTTCTCCAACCTTCTAGCTACGGCCACCGCCTTGTCACACTGTTTCGTCGCCTTCAGTGAACCTCCCACCTGTAACTCATTTCCTGCCTGCTGCCTTTCCCGCATCAGAGCCTGGCTGTGACTGAGTGTTGCAGCACGTGGCGGCTCTTTTCAATCAGTGACCGACACCAACCGAGCCAGGGAGGGAGTCAGCAGATCGAGCAAGCAAGTGGTAAGGAGTATTTGGGCCTCTTATTGCTTTCTGTTGAACAGGAGACTGGTGAGGGGACGGGGTGATGATGCTGGATGTTGAAGGGAGGAGAGAGAGATGGGGAGACATAGGGGCAATGTTGGATGCTGGTGGGGGGCAAGACAATGGGGCAATTTTGGATTGGGGCAGAGAAAGAGTGACATTTTATAAGTTAAAATAAAAGTAAATATTTTGTTTCATGCAGATCTCTTTTGTTTAAACATAACTAAATGGGTTTTAAGCCCCTAATGCAGTCCATTGGTTTTCTTATATTTTGTTCTTGTGATGACTTATACTGTGCCGAAATTGAAAATTCTTATCTCTATCTGGTCGTTAATAAAAGGAGTTCATTATGAACACTATCCACCTTGTTTTGTGGCTGTACATTAGGAATTGTGATATTATGATCCCTTGTGTCATATTGTTGACAGGCTGTGTTTTCCGTATTGGTGGTATATTGGTGTATTAGGGTCTGCCCGGTGTAATATTTACAGTGCTGCCTTTTCATGCATAATGTTACTTCACTAATGTGACCATTTCATTTTGGGATTTTCCATGGATGGAAATAGCAGTGTTTAATAATTGATAACATTTTTTGAATAGTATACATTGGTTAATATATGCTTTGAACAACCACTTTATTCTTTGACATAAGATATATATCTAATATCTAAATTTAATAAAAGTTAGTAATTGTGACTATTTTACTTTTACTTATTTTTTTTTTCTGTGTGTTGTCAGACAATTTTGGATATAAGCCCCACCCTTGGCACCAACCCTAACTCTGCCCCCTTTAGCCTCCCCAAACAGTTGGGCCACCGACTGCCTATGCTTAAAAGGGTCCCCACCTCAAAGGTAGGGGAGAGAGCCAAGGCACAGCCAGATCAAGCTTGCTCTAAGGCAGTAACCTCCTGAGGGGGAGGGAACGGACACAGACAACAGGGTTAGATACCCTCAAGAGTAAACAGGCCAGTCCAACCTTTTAGAAAGTTTTTTTCTCTAGGGAATCATCCCAATCCTGGATAAAGATATTCCCTAGCCTACTAGACCAATCAAGGTTGCACAGAGCACTCACCTTCCATCTCCTGGAGACTGAGAAATACTGACTAGTTAGGTGGTGCACAGGATACTTATAGCGTGACATCATCAAGTCAGTGGGTCTCAGTCTCCATCTGCTCGCAAGACAGAACAACAAACCTGTGCGTCTGACTGGTTTGGAGGGACAATGAGGAATGAGCTTTTTAATGGGTGGGGGGGAGGGTGTAATCATAACCTCTCCATACTCCACAGATCTGTCTTGGTCATGATCTCAGTGTATTTCTAATACATTGATTTGTATATAGTCTTTTGATTTACATCTCTATCAAACAGAAGTGCCTTGATAGTTATTAGATGCTGGCTTTTTAAAACTATTTTACCTTGTTTCAAGGTTAAAAAGCATAAAATATAGATAGAAATTATCCTCTACTGTGGATGAATAAGCAGTTCTACAGGGCTGACTGACTACCCGTTCACTGGAGAATTAACTTCCTAGGAAGCAGACACTTCAAACAGACTCAGACTTTCATCAAGCATCTACTGTTAATTGCTGCCAAAGACAAACTGGCTTTTTGTTATATTAAATAGCTAAAGAGCTCGGTAATCTTTTTTTAAATATATATATATTTATTTATTCAAATTATTAACAAGAATACACTTGTCATGCAATACAGCCAAATCAAAAAGCTTACAAGATTAAGAGAAGAGATAACATAGTTAAGAGGAAATATGTAAAAAATATATAAAAGACATTTTCTTCTAGGTAAATTATACCAAAGAGGCATCCTTATCTAATCATAAAGAATGTCATCTCTTATCTAAATTCAAACAACAACTTTACGCCTCCTCAGATCACAATTTAATGATAATGAACAGAGAAGATTTCAAATCACAACTTAATTTATCTAAACTTAGTGCTCTGTAATCTTAAACAACAAGAATGTGATTGTTGCAGTTGTCTGGGTCTTATCATGGCTGAGTAAGTGGAACTGACATTTCAACCACTGTGTTGTGGCTTTCTTCAAGGTATGAAGAAAGCCAAAGCACAATGGCTAAAACGTCGGTTCCACTTATTCAGACTCGGCAAGACCCAGACAACTGCAACAATTATGATGCCAGCTACAGAAGCTACTACTACTACTACTATTAAACATTTCTATAGCGCTACTAGACTTACGCCTAAGAGAACAACAAGAATGTAGTTTGGCCCAGTAAACCAAAGATATTCATACATCCCGATAATTTGGGGAAGAAGAAACAATAACCTCCCCATCCAACTAAAGGACACAAGAGGCAAAACACCTATCTAAACCTACACAAACATCTGCCTCTCACCATCAAGTAACCCCCTACAACTAACAGCCCACTACATGGAAATTTGGGCCTAGTGAATGCCACATCAGCCAATAAACATTTTGTTATTCATGTTGTCATCAGCAAATACTAGTCCCACTGGCTGAACTATGTCCCACAGGATTCACTATCCTGCATCAATCCATTGTTAAAATCATCCATAGCAGCTGAAGATTGGCGGGTGGCCAATGTAACATAGATTTTTAAAAAGGGTTCCAGGGTTGATCCAGGAAATTACAGACTGGTAAGCCTGACTTCAGTGCCGGGCAAAATAATGGAAATTATTATAAAGAATGAAATTATGGAATCATAGACGAACATAAATCAATGGGACAGAATCCGTATGGATTCAGCCAAGGGAAGTCTCCCCTCCCTAATTTGCTTCATTTCTTTGAAGGCGTGAATAAACATATGGATAAAGTTGAGCCGGTTGATGTAGTGTATCTAGATTTTCAGAAAGATTCTGACAAAGTTCCTCATGAGAGACTCCTGAGAAAATTAAAGAATCATGGGAAGAAGACGTTCTGGTGTAGATTAGGAATTGGTTATTGGACAGAAAACAGAGGGTTAAATGGCCATTTTTTTCAATGAAGGAAGGTGAATGGTGAAGTGCCACAGGGATCTGTACTGGGACTGCTGCTACTTAGGAGGGAAGGTTTAAGATGGTTGTTGTAGTTGGTGATTCAATTATTAGGCATGTAGATACCTGGGTGGCTGGTGGACAGAAGAATCGCTTGTTTGTTGGTTGATTATGAATTTTTGGTAGGATTTGGGGTTGTATGGGCTGGATAGTACTAGGAATTTGGTTTTGAGTTTGAGGTCCAATTCTTCCATGAGGTCCAATCCTTTTTTAATTTTGTTCTGTATGTTTGTGATATTGTTTAGGAAAGGTATGAAGATGGTAATGTCGTCTGCATATATAAATGGGATGAAACCCATTAATTCCAGTTTTTTTCTGAGTGGCGCCATCATTACATTGAACAGTATTGGTGATGCTGGCGATCCCTGTGGTACCCCACACTCAGAGATCCATGAGGCTGATGTTTGGTTGGACATCTTTACAATGTAGGATCTGATCTTAAGGAAGCCACTGAACCATGTTGCCATTGTACCGCTGATTCCTATGTTGTCTAGCAGTGTCGTTAGTGTGGTGTGGCCTATGAGGTCAAACGCACTTGACATGTCGAATTGTAGTAGTAATATGTTTTGTTCTTGGCATATTATGCTTCTGAATTTCATCATCAGGGTGGTTAAGACCGTCTCAGTGCTGATTCAGTTTCTCTGACTCATCAGCTTTAAATACCATTTCTGGCATGGGTATCTCTCCCACATCTTCCTTGGTGAAGACCGAAGCAAAGAATGAATTTAATCTCTCCACTATGGCTTTGTCTTCTCCGAGTGTCCTTTTTACCCCTCGGTCATTTAGCAGTCCAACTGATTCTTTTGCCAGCTTCTTGCTTCTAATATACCTAAAAAAGCTTTTACTATGTGTTTTTTGCCTCCAACACAATCTTAAGAACATAAGTATTGCCATACTGGGACAGGCTGAAGGTCCATCAAGCCCAGCAACTTGTTTCCAACACTGGTCAATCCAGGTTACAATTACCTGGCAAGATCTCAAAACAATACAATAAATTTTGTGCTGCTTATCCTAGAAATAAGCAGTGGATTTTCCCCAAGGCCATTTTAATAATGGCTTATTTCAAACTATGTTTGTTGTTACTATTTACATCTTGCTCAGCAGTTGAGCAATGTTTCCAACTTTGAGCCATAGAATTTGCATTTGTTCATTTGACCATTTTAGCTGTGACCCATCTCGTCTGTGGTTTTGTCCAAGTCTCAGTTTTAGATTTCAGTTCACCTCTCCTTAACCATTTCTGTTTTGATCTACTTATGATTGCTGAAGTTTTTGTTCAATCTCTGCAAGAAAGTATGAGAATTGTAAGCTGAATGGCAGCTTATATCTTATTCTGTGCTATTACAGCAGTTTTCAGTATCAGTTTCAGGCTCCTATAAGTACATAAGTACATAAGTAATGCCATACTGGGAAAAGACCAAGGGTCCATCGAGCCCAGCATCCTGTCCACGACAGCGGCCAATCCAGGCCAATGGCACCTGGCAAGCTTCCCAAACGTACAAACATTCTATACATGTTCTTCCTGGAATTTTGGATTTTTCCAAGTCCGTTTAGTAGCGGTTTATGGACTTGTCCTTTAGGAAACCGTCCAACCCCTTTTTAAACTCTGCTAAGCTAACTGCCTTCACCACTTTCTCCGGCAACAAATTCCAGAGTTTAATTACACGTTGGGTGAAGAAAAATTTTCTCTGATTTGTTTTAATTTTACTACACTGTAGTTTCATCGCATTGCCAATCTTTTCTCTCAGTGATGGGTACATAGTTGTACTTTCCCCTGGATATTTATATATGCCTTCCTGGTCAAGTTATTTTATATTGCAAAGGTATTTTCAGTGTTGCTTAGTTTTCATTTAAGAAAGGTTCCTTTAGCACACTTACCAAGCCAAAACTCATCCTAATGTTTGTATCTGAGAAAAGTTTTGCTACTCAAGCTGTTCCACTAAATGATGACATAATTGTGAACCTTCAAATGTATAAATAGTAGGTTTAATGTTATATGGGTGATTAGTGTCCCAAGGCAGAAGTTGGTCTCCAAGGCATCAGTATCTTGCTATCCTATTGGATTCTGCTCCCTTGGATTTCTGCACCTCAAATGCAGGATTATAGAATGTGTTCGTATCTGCTAACTTTTTTCTTGAGTCCCATCACATCAGTCCAGAACCAGTGAGTTGTGCTTATCTACCAGTAGATGGACAGAGACAAATCACTTGTGAGCTCTGCCCTATAACGGGCCCCATGCAGACCAAGCTTTCCAGTTTGCTTGATTTTACAAAGCAATGAGGTCTACTTCTTTATCTTCCCCACAGAAGGGAAGTATTCAAGGTTCTAGATGAAACTGAAAACTCTAAAACTTCAGCAAAAAGTTCAAACTTCTCTTTTCATCAGAAACGTGAACAAACAGAACAAAAGGGAGGTAAGACTGGACTGACCTGATGGTACTCGAGGAAAGAAAATTAACAGATAAGAACACATTTTCTCTTTCCATTTATCCACAACAAACCAGTCTAGAATCAATGGGAAAGAAACAGAAACTCCTGCTCTAAGAACCCCAAAGACTGCCATTTCCCTGGCAACTAAGTCCAGGTGACAGTGCATGAAGGTCTGAAGAAGAGAGGACCAAGTTGCAGCCCTACAAATATATTCCAGAACAGCATGAAGCTCAGCCCAGAAGTTGCAACTGCTCTAACACAGTGCGCTCTAGGCTCCTTGACAGCATTCTGCCCCAGTGGCGATCCTAGCTGGCATGACACCCGGGGCGGAGCGCCGATGCGCCCCCCCAGGTGCAGCGCGGCCCCCCCGGTGCACGCTGCTTGGGGGGGGTGCCGCGGCAAGCACCTGTCAGCTGAGTTCGCTGACTTTGCTGCAGCTCCCTCTGCCCCGGCCGGAACAGGAAGTAACCTGTTCCAGGGCAGAGGGAGCTGCAGCGAAGTTAGCAAAGTCAGCGAACTCAGCTGACAGGCGTGCGCCGCGGCACCCCCCCAGCGGCATGCACCCGGGGTGGACCGCCCCCACCGCCCCCCTCTTGGTACGCCACTGTTCTGCCCTTAAGCAGAAGAAATTGTCTCTTCAAGCCAGTATGCAACAGTAGCTTTAGAGGCCACGGAACTTCTGAAAAATGTCACCAAAGAGAACAACCAACATGTCTGAATTCCTGAACTCATTAGTAACTTCTAAGTACCTACAGAGAATCGGACAGACATCTAGCAACTGGATAACTATAAAATCCTCCTCCAAATTCTCTTTCCTAAACATGGGAAAAGAAATCACCTGATTGATATTAAACTGAGAAACCACTATAGGAAGAAGGAACTGATTGAAGAGAAACCCCAGCACTGGTAAAGCATAAAAAGGGGTCCTTACAAGAAAGCACTTAGTCCAAATTCTTTGAGCTGAAGAAATGGCAACACGGGGAACCATATTAAGAGTAAGATCTTTAAGCACTGCTTTCTTCAAAGGCTCAAAAAGCAGCAAACCCAGACTCACAAAACCAAATTCAGATTCCATTCAGGAAAATTTGGGCTGCTCTAATGGTCTAAAATGGGTCACACCTTTTAGAAAATGATGAGAAGCTAAGGATATTCTTTGTGCATGACCTCTATAACAAGCAGGGGCTATAACTTGAATTTTTAGAGAATCAAGAGCTAAACCTTTCCGATGTCCCTCATGTAAAAAGGCAACCAACCCATTAAGGAGAGGACCTTGAGACAAGAGGAAAACTGCATTTGGACAAGTTCCATTTTATATATGATTTCGCTTGTGCATTACTCATTGCTGAGTTATTTATATAACTATCAAAAGTTGGCATTATTTGATTTCCCGAGTCCCCGGGGTATTACTTCAAAAAAATGTTTTAATTATCTGTTTGCCTTTCAAGCTGCTAAAGTTTGGAAATATCACTAATTATATTATGCAGTGCTTTTTTTGTAAAAAAAAAAAAAAGGTGCCATACTCATTATGGGTGGGGTCACCACATATGACTCCACCCCTACGATAGCCACACCCACATTAGCCACAGCTCTGGCGCATATAAACAGACATCGTTGAAAATATTATACTACCGTAGTATAGGAGAAAAAAATAATGTGATTTTTTTTTTCATTATAAATAATTTCTGTAAGCTGTTACAGCTCCAGTATACCCAGTGCAAAATAAGACAGCAGATGTAAATTCTCAAATTGGACATATTTCAAACACTAAAATGAAAATAAAATGATTTTTTCTTTATTTATTTATTTATTTATAAGATTTCTCAATTTCTTACAAGCATATCACTTGTTACAGAAAAACAGCATAATACAAGCATAAAAAAAAATTAAGCAAAAGGAAAAGTTATACATGCTTCCTTAGACCTCAAGTTAAGGGGGGAATTACAGCTTAGTGGAGTTATATACAGGTATGTTAACACAAATATAGAAAATGCGGTTTATGTGTGTAATTCATCACGTATCATTTAACTAATTCTACATTAAGCTGTTTCATATCCAGAAAGGATTTTAGCTGTTCTGAGTCATAAAATACATACTTTATCCCACTAAACCTGACCAGGCATTTGCAAGGATAGACTAACAAAAATGAGCCACCCAATTTAAGAACATCCTGTTTCAATGCCAGAAATAATTTTCTACGCTCTTGGGTTACTTTAGTAACATCTGGAAATATCCATATTTTTGTTCCATAAAAAGGAACCTTTGAAAATTTAAAGTATAATTTTAATATTGCATTGAGGTCTTGTTCAAATACCAGCGAGACCAGAAGGGTGGCTCTTTGCGGAACTATTTCAATAGATTGTTCTAGAATTTCAGACAGATTGTTAAAGTCTATACCATCCAAACCTTCTTTCTTTCCTTCTTTTCCACCTGAGCTTGTCGGAAGATAATAAGTTTTATTTATAGGAGGAATAAGTTCTTGAGGCATTTTCAAATTTTCTTGCAGGTATTTTTAAAAAATGATTTTTTTCTACCTTTGTTGTCTGGAGACTTTCTTTTTCTATCCATATTGGTCCCAGTCTCTGATTCTGCTGCTCTCTAACTGTTCCCTTAACTCCATTTCCAGGGCTTCCTTTCCGTTTATTTCTTTACTTTCCTCCTTTCTTCTTCAATTCTTGCCCTACATCCATAAGTAAAAGCTGGGTGCTCCTCTGTGGAATTGACTGGAGGAGGTACAACGTGGATCCAGCTTTTGCCTATTTTCTCCATCCATGTGCAGTTTTTCTCCTCTCTTCCCTTTCCCTCATCTCCATCCATGTGCATCTTCTTCATTTTTCTTTCCTCCCCTCCATCCATGTCCAGTACTTCTCCTCTCTCCTCCATCCATGTCCAGCATTTCTCCTCTCTCTTCCCTCCCCTGTATCCATATAAAGCAATATTTCTCTCCCCCCCCCTCCTCCTTCCAGCATTTCTCCTCTCTCCCCGCTAACCCCTCCATCCATCCATGTCCAGCAATTCTCCTCTATCTCCTGCTCTTCTCTCCATTTATTTCCAGCCCTCCCCTCCCATCCATGTGCATCTCCTTCCTGTCTTCCCTCCCCTCCATCCATGTCCAGCATGTCTCTAGTACATCTAGTAGCGCTTTAGAGATGACAAGTAGTAGTAGTAGTTGTCTTCTCTCCCCTGCCCTCCCCTCCCATGTCCAGCGATTCTCCTCTATCCCCTGTCCTCCCCTGCCATCCATGTCCAGTGATTCTCCTCTCTCCCCTTCCCTCCCCTCCTATCCATGTCCAGCGATTCTCCTCTCTCCCCTCCCCTCCCCTTCCATCCATGTCCAGCGAATCTCTCTTCGCTGACCTCCCCTCCCATCCATGTCCAGTATGTCTCCTCTCTCCCCTGCCCTCCCCTCTCATCCATGTCCAGCGATTCTCCTCTGCCCCCTGTCCTCCCCTGCCATCCATGTCCAGCGATTCTCCTCACTACCCTGCCCTCCCCTCCTATCCATGTCCAGCAATTCTCCTCTCTCCCCGCCCTCCCCTCCCATCCATGTCCAGCGATTCTCCTCTCTCCCCTGTCCTCCCCTCCATGTCCAGCGATTCTATTTTGCCCCCTATCCTGCCCCTCCCTTCCATGTCCACTGACTCACCCCAGCCTCCACCTGCCCCTGAGATTGTTCAAACCCCAGTCCCACCTGTCCGTCCTCAGCTCCCCGACTTTCCGTTCATGCACCCGTGCTCTCTGCGTTGAAATCTTCTGTTTACCTGAAGTCACGGCGAACCGGCAGTGAAAGCAGCAGGCAGGCAGGCTCGCCTCCTCGTCGCTTCCCTTCTCTCTCAGTGCGTCCCGCCCTCGCAGAAAGGAAATTACATCAGAGGAAGGTGGTACGCTGAGAGGGAAGGGAAGCGACGAGGAGGCGAGCCTGCCTGCCTGCTTTCACTGCCGGTTCACCGCGACTTCAGGTAAACAAAAGATTTCAACGCAGGGAGCACGGGTGCATGAACGGAAGGGAGCGGGCAGATGAACTGGACCTCACAAAAAAGGTGCTATTACGCCGTACTGGTGTGTACCGGCACAAAAAAAGCACTGATATGTTTAAGAAAGGTTTAAAGGCGTCATTTTAGATATATGTGACTAAGAAATAATTGATTGCAGATACTTTTATTATCTATTTTTCTCTTATGATACTGTTTAGGTTCAAATACATCTTGTAATCATACTATGTAATTTCCTAGACTATTGTGTTCTAGAATCTTGCTATAATCCGCTGTGAACTATTTATATGGGAACGACAGGCTATAAGTGAATTAACTGTAACTGTAGGTGGGTCTAGATCCCTGTCCTTGCATTTCCTGTCAACTCAAAAGGAAAGATTAAGAGACTGCTACCGAGAACATTTAAAGCAACTTGGCCATCCAGGATGGTAGCACTTAACATGATAGAATTTTGATTTAGCTACCACAGTAAATAGGTTTGTCCTCAGGTAATCAGTGGGATTTAGAATCTCTCAGATCTTTAGCCAACTCTTCTAAATCCTCACCAAAGAGCAGTTTACTCTTGAAAAGAAGCCTACAAAGTAGAGCTGTGTCCACAGACCAATTAAGTATCCATAAAAGGTGCCTAACCAAAACTGAGAAGCCATACTCCTGGCTGAAGACGTGACAAGGATATACAGAGCACAAGCTACATAAACCAAACCTGCCTCCAAATGAGCGGACAACCTAGGAGCCTCTGGCTTCTCTACAGCAGATCCCTCTTGAGACTGTTGGACCAACAAAAACATTCCCTAGAGGCATAGAAATTACAATTATCAGCATTAAGAACCAATCCTTCCACCCCAAAAGCCTACTTTAAAGGAAACTCCAAGTTTCGATCTTGGATATCTTTCATCGCAGAGCCACCTTCCATTAAATAGTGATTTTCTTGGTACCAGCTGTAACAACATCCACCTTAGGTAGCTTTAACTTTTCCTTTTTGGTCATAGCCCTGCATCAAGAGAATCCCATTTCCCAGAAACGAAGGCCTGAATGGCCTGATGTACAGGGAAAGCCTTGGTAGGCTTCCTAATCCCCTTCAGCATTGCATCCCCTAGAGAAGGAACTTCAGAAATGGAAGCATCAGAAAGACTTATAGATTCCAGTAACTTAGTTATGACTGGGGCAGCTGTTTATGCCAGCACCACTGGATGAGGTCACACACTTGTGTGCCTGACTCAATCCTGCTTGTTGGTGGAAAAGCTGAATGTAACTCACCTCGAACTTAGATTTGGAAAGGCAAGAAATAGATCAAAGATCCAGATCCAAATCCATTATGAAGAGGAAAAGAAGCTCCAGGACAAGGGGTCATATGAGGCTACCACTCAGAAATAACAGACATTTTTTTTTCAGAGATGGGATGGTGACTACATAGAAGAAAGAAAGTGGTGGCGGACAAAAACTGCACTGAAATGGAAGAAATCCATGGCTAGGAAAGGGGATCTTTAGCTGCGAGGAAGCAAAAGGAGGGGATCACAGAAAGCAGAGAAAATGGAAATAATGGCCATTCCTTAAGTTCTTCCTGCTCTAAACAGCCTCTGTTCTACATAAGTTTTCTTAGAGCTTTCTTGTTTATCTATTTGCTTACCTGTTGTAGCAATACAGTCAAATCCTACGAATGCATAAAAGCAAGTAGCTGCTCCAGCAACGATGCCCCCAAATCCAAAAGGAATGAAGCCGCCTGACCCAAACTGGCCCAAGCTGTAAGAAGAATGGGACCTTATTATTGTAACGTGATCGCAGAAAGCATCAGGACAGACATGCGTCTTGTGCCACAGTCCTGACCTCCCAAGACCAGGCCCCACTACCTTGCCAAACAAGATCAGGCCTATTCTCCACTACAACATGCAACTGCAGAGACAGAATCAGCAACACAAAACGAACAGACCAAAGCCATCACTGGGCTGCTCAAACCCTAGAAGCAATGGCAACCATACCTGACTGAGACATTCGAAGTAGCATTTGCATAGTCCTCCTCTGTTAGGCACCAGTTCTTGATGTGACCCTTCACAAAACCAGCCAGGATGACAAAGCACAAGACCAGCAGGTTCACAGCAGTGAAGATTTTATTTATCAAAGCAGACTCGCTGACGCCAAAGGCAAGAGGTGCTGAGAAGATCAAGAGAGAGAAGTCTCAATATACTATCACCAGATGAAGAACTGAAAATACTGAAGTTCCTCCACCCCACCCCCACCAGTCCAACCACAACAGTTTTTCTTCCCTCTCATCAGACAGACTCAGGCACTGTCACCCCATCCCCAAATCCCTAGCGCAGCACATTCAGATTTGAATTTTAGATTTGATTACTAGCCTTTCCTAATCCAAGTCAATTTGCAGGTACATACAGTAGTTATTTCTCTGCTCAAGAGGGTTTACAATTTAAGGGCCTCATCTACTAGTGTGTGTTAGTATTAACATGTATTAACATGATTTAATGAGTATTAAATAACATAAGCCCCTGATAAATGACTTGGAGGTTCAGCCCCGGACACACTGGTACAAGGACGTCATGAGACAAGACCAGAGAGGATAGGCGGGGAAAGGGGAAGGTGGGGTTGAAGGGGAGGGATTAGTTTGGATGTTATTTGTTTTCTCAAGTATTACAGGACTATTCTGTATTCTTTATAATGCTCTACGTTGTGACAGTCCATTGCCTATCATTAATGGGATGAGTTTGAAATTTCAATAAAAAACAATTTACAATAAATAACATGAGCCTCATTAGTCTCACCGGGGCATTTTGCTAATTATACTCTTAACTTGAATCTTTCTTTTGGGTTGCTCATCCTGCTGTTTTGCCAGTGGCTGTTCACTCTTTGTGAAGTAATTCCTGGTAACACCCCCTCACTGCCACCGGGGAAACAATACCGACAGAGAATCACCACACAGGAGCCAAGGACATATACAAATTCTGAATAGTACTAAATACTTCTGCAATGCCTTCTCGTGTCATTTAAGAAGACACACTACCATCAACGTTGGCCCCGAGCACCGTTAAGGAGTTTGTGTTCTCACCTGTAAGCAGAACAACAATCAATAAAGCAAAGAAATCTGGATATTCAGCGAAAACATTCTCTATTTTGATGGAAACATGAGCTCTGAAGTAATCAGAAATTCTGTTTTCAATAAGATTGTCAAACGTAGAACTCCAGGCTCGTGCTACGCTGGCTGTACCTAAAGCACAAGAGAAACAGAAGATGCTGAATACAACTCAAACCACCACCACCCACTGAAATGCAAATAAAAACCAGACCATCTGCCCCCTGCCCCCTGCCCCCATCCTGGATCCACTCAGCTCATTTGTACCTGCCTACTGGGCTATTCATGGTCTTCCTCCCTCTGCCATCCCAGTCTTTTTGAGGGCAAACATGGCTTAATGGGAAGGAACTAGCATGAACTTAGCAAAAAGTTCTGTCTTGCCATTAGGCAGTGTTTTACCCATGGAAATGACCCACTTGAAAATTGCTCAGCTTGCGTAAAAAGAAAATCATGCATGTTGTTTAATGCGTATTTACTATTACAATAGAATTCTTTGAAACTTTGAATAAGCATTAAACATGAATGCCTTTCCCTTCATGCAATTTTCAACTGTGTCATACTGTGGAATTGACTTAACTTCTCTTTGCTAAATCCATGCTGGTTCCCTCCCATTAAGTCACGTTTATCCAACGCTTAGGGCTTCTGGACTTGGTGATTGATCTGCACTCTGTGTAGGTTGAAAGCATGAGGAGTGAACAGTATTATGGGTATTTGTGCTGTTATAGTTTTGATGTATTACATTGACTGTATATGTTTATTTGTAGTCCACCCTGGATAAAGGCAGAATATACATTTTAATCAATGGAATGAAAATATGTCTAGTAATTTTCCGGCCGATTTTCAGAGCGGTTTACGGGAGCAAGAGTCTCTCCTGCCTGCTTAAATCACTTCGTGCTGCCTAAGTGGGGATATTCAGTGGAACTTAACTGGAGAGTGCCGCTATCTCCACAGAAGTGCGCAGGTCAGGGGCGGCACTGGGGAGGAGCTGGGGGTTATGCAGGTGCCAGCAATACTCAGTGCCAGCACCTGCATAGCTAAGCAGCTCAAGAACTATCCTAAAATTAACCCGCCTAGCTATGTAGGCCCTGGTAATGAATATCAGCCGCAACCCACATAACAATCTGGCGATCTAAAGTCCCCCGATCCCCTTCCCATCCCTCCTATCCTCTCATCCAGCTCGCTAGACTGAAAGTGCTCCTGCCCCCCATCCAACCCCCACTCTGAGGTCAGCTAACCTGATGTCCCTGGTGGTCTGTGGGGGTTGCGGCAGCCATTATGCAGAGGCCCACCACAAAGGGGCAGGAGCCCCCAACGACATCCATAGACCAAGGGGTGGGGGCTTCCTTGACCTGGGGGGGATAGGAGGGATGGCAGGCTATTTGGGGGGCCGTGAAGGGGATTGGGGGGACTTCAGAAGCACCAGATTGTTATGCGAGTTACAGCTCTTATTCAGCCAGGGCTGCATAACTGAGTTATGTGGGCCTCGGCTGAATATCAGCCAGGACACTCATTAGGCTCCAGTAGACAGCCCACCCACATATAGCCCTCAATATTCAGTGCCGGTGCCCAGACATGGCCCGGAACTGAATATTGTGGGCTACTCTAGCTGGCCACGGTCAGTGTTTTAAAAAACCACTGACTACCACTGACTGAATATTTGGGGATTTGTTTTTAACAATAGCTTCCAGCATTTTAGCAATCGCCCAAATCAAGTGCACCAGTGTTTAGTTTTCTGGATCACCCTAAGCCCTTTTTAAAAGTTGTCATTTCATTGGCCATCCTCCAGTCCTCAAGTACAGTAGCAGACTTATGATAGCAAGTCTACAATTTCAGAACTCTGGAGGGGATAGCCATTGGGTCCTGATGATTTCCTACTGTGTGTTTAGTTAGCCCAGAATCATGATGATTTGTTTCAATTTCTCTGGAATGTCACGTGCAAAGAATGCTTTTAAAGCACACAATTTAGGAGGGGGGCTTGGTCTTACTGGACATCTAAGGCATAATAGCGTTGCTTGTAATCTGTAATTTGTACGAGATTGAATTCTTCAAACTTCTACTATTGTGGTGTTGCTTTTGAGTCCACCACATCTGGGGAACTGTCTCTGGCTAATATTGTCCATGCTTGAGCTCATCAGCTCTCTTCACGAATGAAGCGCCATCCCTTGCTCAAACGCTCGCTATGGGCCTAGAGCCTTGGTCTGACCCAATATTGCAATTCTTATGTTCTTATGCCAATGGGGGGGGGGGGGATTTTCATCACATGCCCTCTGTCCTCCTGACTTATCCCCCTCCACGTCACTTCCCCAAGAACAACTCATTCCTCACTCCTTCAGAGCCATCTCCATTGCTTGTCTTTCCCCCTGCAGCAGCTGAGCTCATCCCACAACAGCCCATTGCTCTTCTATAACAGCACCTTAAGGAGCTTTTAATATTGCAAGATCTGCAACAGAAGTGTCAGCTCATAAGGCTGAAGATTGCTTGTGGTGCCGGCAGAGAGCAAAGCAAGCAGTGAACTTCCATGCGCCACGTTCCTAGTACTCCTCTGCTCCTCCTCCCAAGTCCTGCATTTCATTTCTCATGCTGGAGTGATAGACACCCACAACAGGAGACTTCAGAGCATACAAGATGGCTCTGTGGGTGCTGTGAGTGCTTGAGCACCCCCAATACTGAGAAAATTCCTTGTATGTGTCCAGGAAGGGGTTAATTCCACTGAGCTTAGCACCCCAAAAAGTTTTGAAAAGTTGCCTCCTCTGATTTGCATTAATCCATTTGCAACACAGCAATTTCAATTCAAACCTAATAAAATGCATTAGAAATATATTTCCAGAATGCAGGTTACTGATTTTGATTTGTTTATTTTAATTTTATATTGATGCTTTCTTTATTTGATGTATACCAAAAAAACAAAAAGGCACACAAGTGCTTACAAAACAGTAGATAAAAAACAACAAAGCAGTGGAATCAAATGCATTTATTTGGAATAATACCCGACGTGGCCACGTTTCGCCCTCAGGCTGCGTCAGGGGTACAAACTATCAAAAGTGTATATCAGTATATCATATACACTAGTAGTGAGATGAGAACAGTTATTCCAAAAATCTAGTTCCACTTTTCTGCTACTTCCAACTGAACTGATATGCATAATGCATATCAGTTCAGCTGGAAGTAGCATTTGATTCCACTGCTTTGTTGTTTTTTATTTGATGAATTACATTTACGATACATCAAGAACGATTTTCCTGCAGAAAGGAGTGACCCAAACTGAAACTAAACTGCAGACTGTAGTATACTCACAGCACCTCCAAGATAAAAGATCACTTACCTAAAACATAGGAGAGTATAAGGTTCCAACCCGTGGTAAAAGCCCAGATTTCTCCCACCGTAACATAGCTGTACAGATAGGCAGAGCCAGCTCTGGGGACTCTGGCGCCAAACTCTGCATAGCAGAGTCCGGCCAGCACAGAAGAAAAGGCAGCAATGAAGAAAGACAGAACAATGGAGGGTCCTGTCGTATCCTTTGCCACTTCTCCTGCCAGGACATAGACCCCAGCTCCTAGAGTGCTGCCGACCCCCAGAGAAATGAGGTCCAAGGTGGTAAGACAGCGGGCAAATACACTGCTCTCTGTGCTGAGGTCCACAGCTCTTGTGCGAATCAGCTTCTTTCCAAATCTGGAGAACTTATCCATTTTCTGATAGAGTTCAAAATTACCTTTAGTCTGTTGAAGAGATTGAAAAAAAAAAAAAGAGATTTTATATTTTAAAAACAAATAACAAAAGGTATGAAGACAGTGTTACCAATCTAGTGCCATGTCATCCTGACACTTCAATGCATCCAATAGCAGCACGTATTAGGAAGCCAGAACTCTAACGTGTCAGGGCACCGTGCCTGCTTATTTTAACAATAATGTGTGGGGAAAAAATTAAGACAAGTAGTGGTGAGGAGGAGGGGCACCAGGTCAATTATGCCACAGGGAATCCCCAGTCTGCCCAAAGTCTGAAAGGGTCATGGGTCATGGATTTCATATACCACCTTTCTGTGGATACAACCAAAGTGGTTTACATATAGCAAGGCAAACAATCCGCAAACTACAAAGTGGAAATCAACGAAGCAGATCAGTAGTAAACATAAAAAATTTTTAGTAATAAAATAGAATATAGAGTATACTGCCCGACACAGGCCATGTTTCGCCCAGCAGGGCTGCGTCAGGGGCTATAAAAATTAAATAAAACATACAAACAAATTAAAAACAAATATATAGAAGGAATGTGTTGAAACCAATATCAACTGAAAGTACAATAACACCATGACAAACACACACATATATATATATATATATATATATATATATATATAAAACCCTTATAAGTATACAAAAATATATAAAATATACATACTATAAAAACAAAACATAAATATATCAATAAGTTACCACTAGATAAAAAAATTTACAAATCATATCAAAGGAAATCTAAATCAATGTATCAAACAGATGAATGCATCCATATCTCTCAATGGACTAGAACTAAAAACTTGTAAAATCCAAAAAGAATAGAATGCATAACGAAGAACATAAGACATAAGTAATCGTATAAAAAAATTGATATAACATGCCTCTCAAAGGCATACAAAAATACACAAATAACAAATCATTCCATACATATAGAAATAATTAACCACTAGATAAATAAATTAATAAATATATCAAACAGATTAATACATCCATATCTCTCAATAACTCTCAATAGACTAGAACTAAAAACTTTGTACATAACTCATATGAAATCCATAATAAAGAACATAAGACATAAATATACTTATAAAAATAATTGATAAAACATCTCTCTTAAATGTATACAAAAATACATAAATAGCAAATTATTTCCATACATATAAAAATACTTAAAAACAGAGACAAAAGATAGGACACCTACCTACTCAGTGATCCTTACTATAAATACCTTCTAATGAGTGTGTGTTCCAGTAATGGTTACTGAAAGAAAATAATGAAAAATAATATAGCCATGAAAACTGAAGGAAAAAAATGTTCTTTATTATGGATTTTATATGAGTTATGGACAAAATTTTTAGTTCTAGTCTATTGAGAGTTATTGAGAGATATGGATGTATTAATCTGTTTGACATATAATACAAACAACTACCCCAACATAACCACACCATACTGCACACTTCCCATTTCTGAAAATCTGAAAATTCTTGGAGTCACTATTGACCGAAACCTCACACTTGACACCCATGTGAAGAATACAACGAAAAAAATGTTCTACTCGATGTGGAAACTCAAAAGAATAAAACCTTTTTTCCCAATAAATATCTTCTGCACCCTAGTACAGTCATTAGTGATAAGTCACCTGGACTACTGCAACGCTCTGTACGCAGGTTGTAAAGAACAGACCATTAAAAAACTCCAAACAGCCCAGAACACCGCAGCCCGACTCATTTTTGGAAAAACTAAATATGAAAGTGCGAAGCCCCTAAGAGAGAAACTACACTGGCTCCCGCTCAAGGAACAAATTGAGTTCAAGATCTGTACGACCGTACACAAAATCATTCATGCAGATGCCCCACTCTACATATTAAACCTAGTGGACTTACCGCCCAGAAACGCCAAAAGATCAGCCCGCAAATTCCTCCATCTGAACTTCCCCAGCTGTAAAGGAATTAAATACAAACAGGCATATGCTACTACCTTTGCGTACAAAAGCACAAAGATATGGAACGCACTACCCATGGCCCTGAAAACCATGGACAACTTAACCAGCTTTCGCAAATCTTTGAAGACACATCTCTTCAACAAAGCCTACAAAAGACATCCTAATGAAACTAATCCCTCCTAAACCACACAAGTGCTTCAAAAACACCTCTCACACGACCTTACCTATCACCTTTCCATTTAAATCCTCATCTACCTTTAGCTTATTACCGACTGTATTTAAGATCATGTAATGACTATATCATAATAACACTCTGTAAGCCACATTGAGCCTGCAAAAAGGTGGGATAATGTGGGGGTACAAATGCAATAAATAAATAAAAATAAAATATTTATTAATTTATTTATCTAGTGGTTAATTATTTCTATATGTATGGAATGATTTATTTATGTATTTTTGTATGCATTTGAGAGACATGTTATATCAATTTTTTTATACGATTACTTATGTCTTATGTTCTTCGTTATGCATTCTATTCTTTTTGGATTTTACAAGTTTTTAGTTCTAGTCCGTTGAGAGATATGGATGCATTCATTCGTCTGTTTGATACACTGATTTAGATTTCATTTGATATGATTTGTTAATTTATTTATCTACTGGTAACCTATTGAGAAGTACATATATAGAGAGATACATATATATGTTTTGATTTTATAATATGTATATTTTATATATTTTTGTATACTTATAAGGGTTTTTATATATATATATGTTTTTTGTCATGGTGTTATTGTACTTTCAGTTGATATTGGTTTTAACATATTCCATCTACATATTTGTTTTTAATTTGTTTGTATGCTTTATTTAATTTTTTATAGCCCCTGACGCAGCCCTGCTGGGCGAAACACAGCCTGTGTCGGGCAGTATACTCTATATGTTAGTTTATTAATAAAATTTGTTTACGTTTACTACTGATCTGCTTCGTTGATTTCCACTTTACATATATTATATGTAGGTACTTTTTCCTGTCCCTAGTGGGCTCACAATCTAAGGGACCCTTTTACAAAGCCCAACACGGACTTAGCACTTGCTAATCTGGAGCCGGTGCTGGCGGTAGTTCCAGCCCTAGCGCAATGCCATTTTCTACGCTGGGGAAAATAGGGCTGTCATTTTTAGTGTTGCGCTAACCCGGCGGTAATCGGGCAGCGCTATGTACATCAGAACGGGAGCCCTTAATGCCACTTCAATGGGTGATGGTAAATGCTCCCCCTCACATGGCTATTTTCAGCATTTTATACCCGCTGCGGTAAAAAGGGCCTTGTCACTAACACAGGACCCTTTTTACTGCAGCAAGTTTCGTACCTGGGGGAATGGAGGGTTAAGTGACGCCCAGAATCCCAAGGAGCTGCAGTTGATAACACCCTCATCGTCCCCGTCTCATCTGCCCGCAACCTTGGAGTCATCTTCGACTCCTCCCTCTCCTTCTCTGCACATATCCAGCAGATAGCCAAGACCTGTCGCTTCTTCCTCTACAAAATTAGCAAAATTCGCCCTTTCCTCTCTGAGCACACCACCCGAACTCTCATCCACTCTCTCATTCCCTCTTGCCTTGACTACTGCAACCTACTCCTCACTGGCCTCCCACTTAGCCACCTAGCCCCCCTTCAGTCTGTTCAGAACTCTGCTGCACGTCTTATCTTCCGCCTGAACCGGTACACTCATATCACCCCTCTCCTCAAATCACTTCACTGGCTTCCGATCAGGTACCGCATACAGCTTCTCCTACTCACCTACAAATGCACTCAATCTGCAGCCCCTCCTTACCTCTCTACCCTCATCTCCCCTTACGCCCCTACCCGAAACCTCTGCTTTCAGGACAAATCCCTCCTCTCAGTACCCTTCTCTACCACCGCCAACTCCAGGCTCTGCCCTTTCTGCCTCGCCTCACCCCATGCTTGGAATAAACTCCCTGAGCCCATTCGCCAGGCCCCCTCACTGCGCATCTTCAAATCCTTGCTCAAAGCCCACCTCTTCAATGTCGCCTTCAGCACCTAACCACCATACCATACCATATTGTGGAGGAATGGCCTAGTGGTTAGGGTGGTGGACTTTGGTCCTGAGGAACTGAGTTTGATTCCTGGCAGAGGCAGCTCCTTGTGACTCTGGGCAAGTCACTTAACCCTCCATTGCCCACCGCATTGAGCCTGCCATGAGTGGGAAAGCGTGGGGTACAAATGTAACAAAAAAATAAAATATTCAGGAAATCTAGACTGCCCCAACTTGACATTTTGTCCTTTAGATTGTAAGCTCCTTTGAGCAGGGACTGTCCTTCTTTGTTAAACTGTACAGCGCTGCGTAATCCTAGTAGTGCTCTAGAAATGTTAAGTAGTAGTAGTTCTGCAGTAGGAACTGAACCCAGCCCACTGCACTAACCATTAGGCTCCCACAGCCTGCCAGCAGGTTCTGCGAGCTGCCATCCAATTTTCTGCTCTAAGCCCCAGCATATATTAATAGTTTCTGAACAAGAAATTGCTATTTTGCAATACTCATGCAGGTATTCCAGAAATCAAGGGAAAACAAGTAACAAAAACTCTACAATTCATTTCTCTTTAGTTCTGCCAGTACTGACGTAAGCACAGATTAATTGCCCGCTAAGAAATTGCAGAATATCCTCTTCCAGTCATGAGGGTCAGAGCTGCTTAAAACACCAGCAGAGCAGCAATGAACGACCCATTACCTTCCATTTTTAGATTTACCTTCACAGTTCCATATTCTGAGCAGAAATCTCAAGGCTTATTCTATCATGAAAATTGCAAAGCCCTGTTCCTTAGGGAAAAAAAGGGAAAGTGTCTTGTACAAAGCAAAATCTGTAATTGCAGTATTGAAGAGAAGGAAAGGATAAATGAAGTGTCGAAAGCCACATCCTCTCCCATTTATATCACTCAACACAAAATCTGAGCTTCAACATATTACCAGCTTTTCCAATGCAATACCATGACAAGTACAGGAACAAAATCAATGCTTTGATAATTCACATGTATAGACTGCAAAACTGAAAACAGACCCATCTAAACCTAAATTTTGGATATACAGCAGTAAGGTATTTGTCTGGCAGAATTGAAAGTGCAAGAATTTGTGGAAGGTCAGCAGGGGTAGCATTTGCATTCAATACATTAGAGGTTGCCAACAGCCCAAAGGAAAAGTCCAAATTAGTACATGTAAGACAGCCATCCACATGCCTCGCCAGCTGCAAGAGCCCCAAAGCTCAAAAGTCACTGTTAAATACGGTAGCCACAGTTCAACTTACCAATTCCTAAATAGCGACCAATGCTGAAAGGGAATCACATGTAAATGAGATGCACCAAATTTCAGCAAACAGCTTTTAGGGAAAGCACCTAGCACATCTGCAAAATGGTTGCTTGGTAAGCATCCATATTTTGCGCATACCCAGGAATCATTTTGTCCTGCTGCTACACACTCTGCGGTCCCTGCTCCAGCCTCTGCCTGCCAAATCCGGGGTTCACTTTGCCACCGTTTCCAGGATCCGAGGATCAGAACCTCCTGTCTGGGGGTGTGCAGAATCCTGGAACTAGACCCTGCCTGTATCTGTATTTCTTTGAAGTCAGCGCTCTCCGTTTTAGCTTCTAGGGTACAATGAGGGTTCAAAGAAAAGAAAGAACTCATTTCAAAGGAGTGTTTGAAAAGAAGGACATGTAACAGACCAAAGATTAAACTGGGGAAGTGGTTTGAAGAAATCTTGTGGCTCTAGGATTCCAGGACCGGTGAAATCAACGGAGAGCAGTGTTTGTGCTCCTGCTGGTGGGAAAAGGGCAGAGTCATCCTCACGCAAGGACAGTTCCAGACCCATCAGAAAAGTCTGCTCGTTAAAAGGTAGGTGCTCCTTTCTGTGCATTGCGCTGAATGCTCATTATCATACTAATGAGCTCACTGTGATACATTTGCATGGGATTCTCGGTAGCTACTATGCCACATGGTTAAAGCATTAGATACTAGTTTAATAGTTTACAGAACTTGATGTACCACTTCTCTTATAATCAAAGTGGTTTACAATAAAATTTTAAGACATAAAAGAAAGGAACGCCATGAAATAGAAAAGCTCATACACCACAAGATCAATCACTCGTACTCTAAAAAGTCTCCCAAGATACGTCTTAATTACAGAATGCCCTAAGTTAATACTAAGTAAATACTAAACTCCCCCAACAGCTTCATGGAAATAAAAAAGCTTTTAATTTCCCTTTAAATTCTTTCTAGGAGATCTCCATATGTAACGTCAATAAAGAATCCCATAAAGCCAGCGCCTGCCAAAACAAAGCCATATCTCTAATGCCCTTGAATTATTAGGAACTGCAAGCAAATGAGAAGTACCTGATCTCAAAGTCCTTCCTGAGACATACGACTGAATCATCAGCTTTAAATAAGGAAGCAGACCCTCACAGACAGCCTGATGTACAAAGACTAAAATCTTATACGATGTCCTATATTCAACAAGCAACCAATGAAATTGTTTATACAGTGGTGTTACGCGTTCTCTAGATCTAACTCCCCTCAATAATCTTATAGCGCTATTTTGCAGGGTCCTCAAACGCCTCCACAAATATTGCAGCAGTCCTAGATATAATACTACATTTCCATAATCTAATCCAGAGATTACAAAGGAATGCAATGAAACATGCAAAGACGCTGAATCACTTAATGTTACACTTAACATCCGCAATGTAGTAAAACCCGTGATATCTGCTGCCCAAACCATAGTTCACTATTTAATACGACCCCTAAACAAAGCAAACTTTGCAACCACGGTAACCTTTGTGCATCAGGCCCCTGAGTCATATTTTGTAAGGGGGAAAAATTCTTCCTGTTAATTCTATTCAGTTCTGTAGAGATCACTACCCATAATGTTTGCCATGGAAGAAAATGACAATCTTACTTTAACTTTTAATCTAACATTCACTGAGATGAATTTCCTGTGCATTTTCTTTCACACAAAGCCTCAGAGCCTGTGACATGGAAATCACGCATCACAGCACAGTGACAGCAATCAAAAGCTGTTGACATGAAGCACAAGCTATGTCAATCCAAAAAGTCATTCATACTGATGAAAATTAGCTGCTGAGTATATGGAATGGACACTACACTACAGTAAATCTCAGCATCTTTAATATCATGCAATTGAAGGGCAAATAAACAGCCAGGAGTTCTCCCAGAGGGTCGAACAGCAGCATCTTGAGAACATCCAACTAAGGAACTTTGCATTCACAGAGCAGAGGTTCCGGTTACTGTATACCAGCATTTTCCTACTTCTTTAAGCCAAGGATGGGGACACATGGTTAAGCACGGGGACAGGGCAGGGATGGGGACAGGGACAAACTTTGTCCCCGTGTCATTCTCTAAAAGCTTGAGACTAGCCTTAAACAGGCTGTTCCAACTAGATGAACCAGCATCTATAAAATGTTAGTATCAATATGTAAAAACTTGACACATCTTAGACCAGTGATGGGCAACCTTTTGAGCTTGGTGTGTCAAAATTCGCCAAAAAACCGAGCATAACTCGGGTGGTGTGTCACTTCGAGAAAAAAACCATAATTTCGCGATATTTATAGTTTAAATAACAAAAATGTATAATTGTAATATATAACTGTATTTAATAAACCAAAACCTATTTATTTAACTTACTTGCTTAGTGACTTCTTTGTTCATCTGTCAGTCGGTTTCTTTTGTTGGTCTTGATATTATTTAACTTGTGTGGGGTGCCGTGAACTAAGATAAGTGAGGGGGAGGGGGAATTCTTTAACTAATCTGCCTATTAGTGACTTTTTTGTTGCTGAATTTCATTGGCTAAATCTTCAATTGAAGGTTGGTATTTTGTACACTTCAAGCCCAAGCAAGCACTACTAACTTCATCTTTCAATCTGTTTCTTTCGTTGGTTTTGATATTATTTAACGCTGAGAATAAGGTTTCACAAAACTACATAGAGGGAAAAATTGTGAGTAAAGCCATTGCTATATTTTTCAGGGTGCTAAAAATGTCTGGTAATCGGATCCAGGCACTCCAAATTTCCTGGTAACTCAGATATTCTCTTAATAATTGCATCTTTATTCTGCATATCATGAAATAGAACTGGTGCACATCTTAGGAGAGTTTCTTTAATAAATTCTCCCTCACTGAGTGCTTTTCCATGCTGAGCTATGGAGTGAGCAATGCTCAAACTTGCAGATGTTAAATTTGTAGAACCTTTTACAAATTTAAGGATGGACTTAGATTGGCTCTTATAAAAGTGTAGCTGCCTGGAAATGTATTCCTTCCTTTCATCCTCACTTTTTTTCAAGAGCTGGGAATGATTAGTTTCAAAATGTCTATTTATGTTCCACGTTCTGCTTACTACCGTTTCAGTACATAGAACGCAAAATGATCTGCCATTTTTTTCTATAATGCCATACATCTCGGTCCATGTCTCTTGAAAGGGTCGGCTACTGCTACTACCACTTCCTTTACTTAACCTTGGTTTTTTATTTTTTGAGTTCTCCATCAGGGGGGCAGAGACAGAAGATAGAATTATAGATAGCCTGTTAGCCCTGCAGGCAATTAGGGGTTAACTAGCCTAACTGACCACCTTATGTAAATTAAGATGGCTGCCGCTATTTCTAATGGCGGGAAACGGCACCCATAGCACATGCCCTCGCCTCTCCCAGCCTCCCCCTCACCTATCTCAGCAATGATGGTCAATTAGAAATCCACGACACCCCAGAACAGTAGATTGGATGATGGTTGCTGTGGTTATGTGGTAATGGCGATCACAGGGCCCCCAGAGATGCGTCCCCCACGGCATTCCGCTGCTCTCTGCTCCGCCGGCCGGAAGTGAGGTCAAAGATCCCCTAACGGCCGTGCATGAGCCGGGGCAGAGGGAGCAGCAGGGAGGGAACAAGCGGAGGACTCGGAGGGAGCCAATAGGAGCGCACACGGCACCCCCCCAGCGGGTAAACATGCACCGGGGGGGGTGATTTCGCCGGGGGGGGGGAGGTCGCACTGCACCTGGGGGGGGGGGGGACGCATCGGCGATCCGCCCCGGGGAATGCCGCTGCTTCTCTGTATGCGGCCACATGCGGCCGCGTGTCACCGAAAATGGCTAAGCGTGTCAGTACTGACACGCGTGTCATAGGTTCGCCATCATGGTCTTAGACAATTGATAACAGAATTCAATGATAAAATAACTGCAGAAGCTGCTTTTGGATTTAAATGAAACACTGTTAAATGACATCGCTTGTGTCTTGTCTGTCTTTGGTGTAGCAATGTGTCTTGTCTGCTAATCAGACTCCAACCATCTGCAACGTCCTTCCATCATATGCCCAGTTGCTCAAGCATCTTACTGTTATTACAACAGATGTATCCATTGTTGATGACGTCAAGGAGCATTTCCAACACTTAACACTTATTTTCCTGTTCATCCACTACACAGTATTGGTTCTCTTCTGCCCCCCCCCCCCCGTCTGAAAGACAATCCAATTATCTTCCCAGATGACGTAAAAACACAGGCTACCAAATCTTTGAGAAGGCTGTACCAAAACTACTACTACTACTACTATTTGACATTTCTAAAGCGCCACTAGGGTTACGCAGCGCTGTACAATTTAACATAGAAGGACAGTCCCTGCTCAAAGAGCTTACAATCTAAAGGACAAATGTACAGTCAGTCAAGTAGGGGCAGTCAAATTGGGGCAGTCTAGATTTCCTGAAAGGTATAAAGGTTAGGTGCCGAAAGCAACATTGAAGAGGTGGGCTTTGAGTAAGGATTTGAAGATGGGTAAGAAGGGGGCTTGGCGTAAGGGCTCAGGAAGTTTATTACAAGCATAGGGTGAGGCGAGGCAGAATGGGCGGAGCCTGGAGTTGGCTGTGGTGGAGAAGGGTACTGAGAGGAGGGATTTCTCCTGTGAGCGGAGGTTTCAGGCAGGAACCAGATCGAAATGGAAGGCTCGATTCCCTCATCATCAACAACTCAGGTTCCTCCACAAACCGCATTCTCAGAAAGCGTCAATCTGTGAAACAGCCTCTCTCAAAAAAGAATGAAAATGGATGTCAGCAGTTTTATGAGTGACTTTTATGGAACAACTAGTAAAAAAGGCCCATTTCCGAAACCAATGAAACGGGCGCTAGCATGTGGTTTTTTTTTTTGTGTGTGTGTATGTGTCACAGAGTTATTTTTTGTGTGTGTGTGAGTGTGTGAGGGTGCGGTGTGTGTGCAGGTTGTTGATGATGGAGGTGGTGTGTCGGTGTGCGGTTGTTTCGTTAGTTTGGCAGCCAGTCTCCAGCGATTCCTAGGCAGGGAAGGAGTACTCCTCCCCCTTCCTTGGTCGCTGTTTGCTGCTGGCTGGGTCGCGGGTAATCCTTCCAGCTGGGCCGCAGCTTGTCCTGTTCGCCCACGTCCCAGATGGTGACGGGCATGTTGTTTTCTGGCTCCTCTGACTCCATGTCAAGCGATCCCAAATATAGTCTGTGCTATAGTCCCTCTGGCACTCTTCAGTACTGGCATTAGGCATTTAAAAATTTCTCCCCCCCACCCCTTCCCCGGTCTATTTTTGCACATACCCACAGCAGGAATATTCTTCTCTCGTTCCAGCGGTGGTTCTGTGCTCTCCGTGCTGCACAGATAATGAGCCATTCTGCTGGGGAATGCTCCTCCCTTATTGTCACGTAGTTTCCTCTGATTGGTCCGTCTTACGTTGCCTAGTGTTGCCTGGGAACGGTGTTGTGATGGTCCTTTGTGTTTCAGAATGTTGAGGGTGTTTTTTCTGATTGGTCCGTCATGCGAGGACGGGGCAGAGAGACATGGTCAGTGTTGTGGCTTCACCACCATGAATCCATGAACCCTTCAGTGAGTGACTGAGTGACTTCAGAACGTTGTCTTCAGAACGTTGAGGGTTTTATTATAGTAGATGCCTCCTTTGAAGGTTATTGTTAACGAATTGGACAGTTATTTATGTTTGAGTGATGCAGATGACAGTGTTTTGATTTTTTGGAAAAACAAGCAAAAATGTTGGTCAAAACTTGCATGGGATCTCTCGTGCATTCCTGCTACCAGCATGATTTCTAAGAGGACATTTTCTATCGTGGGAAGGACTGTGGAAGACAGGAGAGCTAGACTGAATCCTGAGATTGTTGATGACATTATTCATCCACACATTAAAATATCATAACTGTGCTTCGCAGGGTATGTTTCTCCCCCACTGGAACATACAGAGCGGGTTGTATTTTGTCCTCCTGGACATTTTAACAGTGTGGATTAGGGTTTCTTGGGGTAATATTGTTGGGGTTGGAAGAGAAGAGGAGGGTGGTGGTTATTTTAGTTGCTCATTATTATTATTGTTGTTTTCTATCTCTGATTTATAAATAACAGCTGTACAGAATATTGTTCTTTTTATAGCTTAATAAACAATTTAAAAATAAAATCATAAGTGTTTGAGGCTTGTGCAGATGAGGACAGAGCTCACAGGAATGTCATTCTCTACCAAGTACTCCCTAATAATACCTAACATTCTCGTAATTCTGAGAGCTGTATGAATGGGTGGAGATGGAAGAAAGGAAGCTTTATTGCAAAGGTGAGAAAGTAGTCACGTAGATGAAGGTAGTTCAGAGATGGGGTGCTGGGTTTGTGCAATACCTTGAGAGAAAGAATGGACAAGGTAAGAAGATGAGTTCACTGTGTGTGAGGGGGAGGGTAGCAGGACATGTGCTGTCTGAAGCAAGATGGAGAAAGTCTAACCTCATGGGCCGGGGAGGGGGTCAAGAAGAACACCCACATGCCCAGGGCAGAGAGAAAGAAGGACCAATAAGGACAGCGCCTGAGATCAGGTAGCAGAGGTGGTCACAGAGGGCATACCCTAGCTGGGCCATCAGATAGTAAGAATAATCAGGAAATGACAGTAGGTAGACAAAGGAGCCAAGCTTGGCTGAGAAGGAGAAGGTCTTTGTAGGAGAATAGACCACTAATATCAAGCTTTATACAAACAAGCAGGGGTGACTGTATTACATGTGAGACTACATTACACACAATGCATTGCTCATATATCTTTGCAGTGAGTGACTGCAGCAGTAAAAATCCTTAAAAGTGAGAATAACAGTAAAAGTATTAAACACATTTGAGGGTTACATTATAAAACTAGTGTAAGGCTGCTGGGGGGGGGGGGCAGAACAGGAAGGTAGATGATTACAGATTGGTTAAATCACTAGCAGGCTTATTTTCGAAAGAGAAGGGTGCCCATCTTTCGACACAAATCGCAAGATGGGCGTCCTTCTCCCAGGGTCGCCCAAATCGGTATAATCAAAAGCCGATTTTGGGCATCCCCAACTGCTTTCCGTCGCTGGGACGACCAAAGTTCACGGGGGCGTGTCAGAGGCGTAGCGAAGGCGGGACTGGAGCATGCCTAACACATGGGCGTCCTCGACCGATAATGGAAAAAAGAAGGGCGTCCCTGACGAACACTTGGATGACTTTACCTGGTCCTTTTTTTTCTTACAACCAAGCCACAAAAATGTGCCCTAAATGACCAGATGACCACCGGAGGGAATCGGGGATGACCTCCCCTTACTCCCCCAGTGGTCACCAACCCCCTCCCACCCTAAAAAAAAAAAAACTTAAAATTTTTTTTTTTTGCCAGCCTCAAATATCATACCCAGCTCCATGACAGCAGTATGCAGGTCCCTGGAGCAGTGTTAGTAGGTGCAGTGCAGTTCAGGCAGGTGGACCCAGGCCCATCCCCCCCTACCTGCTACACTTGTGGTGGTAAATGTGAGCCCTTCAAAACCCACCAGAAACCCACTGTACCCACATGTAGGTGCCCCCCTTCACCCCTTAGGGCTATGGTAGTGGTGTACAGTTGTGGGGAGTGGGTTTTTTTTGGGGGGGGTTGGGGGGCTCAGCACCCAAGGTAAGGGAGCTATGCACCTGGGAGCAATTTCTGAAGTCCACTGCAGAGCCCCCTAGGGTGCCCGGTTGGTGTCTTGGCATGTCAGGGGGACCAGTAAACTATGAATGCTGGATCTTACCATAACCAAAGGGCTTGCATTTGGTCGTTTCTGAGATGGGAGTCCTCGGTTTCCATTATCAGCGAAAATCAGGGATGACCATCTCTAAGGTCGATTTAAATTTAGCGATTTGGGCGTCCCCGACCGTATTATCGAAACGAAAGACGGATGCCCATCTTGTTTCGATAATATGGGTTTCCCCGTCCCTTCGTCAGGACATCCTGCGAGGACGTCCTCAGAAAAACTTGGGCGACCCTTTCGATTATGCTCCTCCATGTGTCACTGTATATAACAATCATTAAGAAAGCTTGATCTTTTCATGCCAATAATATATCTGTGACCGTAAATGCTTACCTTATTTCAGTTACCATATGGCAACAAGGGACATGAAAGGGTTAAAATAGAATTCATATTCTACTTCACCCATTTAGCTTCAAGCTGAATCTCAAGATAACAAAAATGTATTGTTGCACAAAAGCAATTTACTAAACATTTCCCATCAAATCATTTAAATTAAAAACTGAAATAGGCATTCCTCCTCCCTTCCCAGGGATGGCAACTCTTACCCTCAGCATCTCCTTTTCTCTTTCCATCCCTCTGCCTACATCACCAAGCCCCCAACCAGGGACATGGGTGGGACACCAGCCTGGCAGCCTATGTCCGCACAAGGTGCATACACCGACAGTTGGCTCCGGGTGAAGGGCTGCAAATTAAGGTTTGTGGTTTGAAAAATGTCTCAATAACTCGCTTGCTAGGCATGAAATAAATTTACCATGTGCTTCTTGCTCTCCCAACCCCTCCCAATTATTTTGTTTGACAGGACACAGTCTGACCCCCTTCTTTACACTCCGCCCCAGGTGCAGTTCCTTTTGTGTCTCCCCACTTTACTTCCTCATGTACAATTCCCATCCACTTATCTTTTCTTTCTCCCACCCCCCCTCCCCCATCACCCCACACACAAACACTGTTCTCCTGTCCCAAGCCACTTCTTCCTGCTTCTACTACTACTACTACTTAACATTTCTAAAGTGCTACTAGGGTTACGCAGCGCTGTACAATTTAACATAGAAGGACAGTCCCTGCTCAAAGAGCTTACAATCTAATAGATAAGAGTGAGACAAATATAGGACAATCAAGCCATTGTGACATCACTGATGAGGTTGGCTCTTAGGCATTGGTGGAATGAGGCATTATGACATCACAATCTCAGCTCTGGATACCAGAGACTGAAACTCTTCACACTAAGGGGGGAAGTGGGCCAAGTATAGGACAGTCGAGCCATTGTGACATCACTGATGAGGTTGGCTCTTAGGCATTGGTGGAATGAGGCATTATGACATCACAATCTCAGCTCTGGTTAAATCACTGCTATATGTAATACTACTACTACTACTTAACATTTCTAAAGTGCTACTAGGGTTACGCAGCGCTGTACAATTTAACATAGAAGGACAGTCCCTGCTCAAAGAGCTTACAATCTAAAGGACAAATGTACAGTCAGTCAAAATGGGGCAGTCTAGACTTCCTGAATAGAGGGAGTATCATATATCACTTTTGGGATGGTCTACCCTTTTTTTCTCTCTGCTCTAGTGAATTTTTCTCAGAAATCGAGGGTCATTGCTCTGGTCTAACACGGGTGAAGTTCTGTCAGTCAACCAGAAGTCCCTCTGACAAACTGTGACCCTGTATCGTCAAGGGTGAATAGTACTAAGCATTTCTTGGTTTGTTTCTCGTCTCTGCTCTGATTAGTCATTCACAACATACCGCAAAGAATTGCTTTACATTTTTTTAATGATACATTCATATATTACATACCAAAACAGTGCTATGACATGAAACAGCAAAGTAATGTAATCACATATCATCACTTTAGCACTAATGATATATCTTCTAAATTGTTGACAAATGATTGTTGATTGTATCTGGATCTAAGAAACATATACAGGGTAAAGGACTTGTATAGTCCCAGAATGGTATGGTTTGATAGCACTATGTGGTGTACAGCAAAACAAGTAATACAGTATATGAACATACCAGGAAAAAATGTAATAATTAGGAAAAAAAGTTCAGATGTATGGAATTGTTTTTATTTCATTTAAGTTTAAAGCTGAGAAGGAACAGGCCTTTTAACTCCTAAACCTAACCTAACCCTTCAACTGTCCCCTATCTCTGATATGTCCTGTCTGTCCTAACCCTTATCCCTTACTTGTCCTCTCTGTCTGTCATAATTAGATTGTAAGCTCTATTGAGCAGGGACTGTCTCTCCATGTTCAAGTGTGAAGCGCTGCGTACGTCCAGTAGCGCTATAGAAATGATAAGTAGTAGTAGTAGGCCTATTCCTGAACATCTTTAAATTGTGGTAACTCTCCACATTCCCTTTTCTGAGCTGCAGTTACAGATGCTGACGGCATTATTTAAGCTCTCGTTGAGGATTTTTCACTGACCTGATAAAGCAGGAGTGGGCAACCACGGTCCTCAAGGGCCACAACCCAATCGAGTTTTCAGATGTGGGTTTAGACTCGGAGCCTCTGGTGGAGGAGGAGGCACACTCCCCCTGTCAATCAGCTCTTTAGGAAGAGAGAGATACCCCCCCCCCCCCCAGTCTGATTGACACTCTCAGGGAGACGCTGTGGCTGTCTTCTGGTTTTGTTCTGGAGCCAGATGGTGGAGCCCTTCGAGGGAGGAGGGCAAGAAGGCTGCACCAGGCACCTTCTTTGGTTCAAAAGGCAGCAGAGTGGGGCCACATCACCTCAGATCAGTACTGATCGGTTCCTTTTTTTTATTGAACATTTGAGGCTAAACAATTGTTCCATGCAAACACTGGACTCTACAGTTTCCATCTTGCTGTGTTGTAATTGCCTGAACAGATCTTTGTGTTGTGCTTCTTGCTCCCTCTGTCTCTAATCAAATCTCTCCCCCCCCCCTTTTTTTTGCAGTTATAAAATTGATTTAACCATGTTTTAAATATAATAGACTAGCCGTTAAGCCCGTTAAAACGTGCAAGCTTTTTGTTTTTAAAAATGTAATGAAAGAGCGAAAGGAAGAAATGAAAGCTGAGGGGCGAGTTTTCTGTTGTTGTAAATTTAATAATTCTCACCTCCATCCATCCATGTCCAGCAACCCTCCTCTCTCCCCTGCCCTCCCCCCATGTTCAGCTACCCTCCTTGCCGCCGCTCCCTCCCCCCTCTGTGCCGGGCCCCCTGCACTGACATGACAGCGCCTCTCAGCTCCGTGTGAAAGCGCTGCAGGCAGAAGAGCAGCGGTGGCAACTTCGGGGAGGAGGGTGGAGGCTGGTGCTTCGGCGACATCGGAGAGGGTGGTGGAGGGGGTAGCGCCGCCAGCAGTGACCTCGTGGGGGTGGAGGGGTGGGAGCGGCGGCGTAGTTAGGGGGCCCGGCACGAATGGGGGCAGAAGCGGCGTCGGGGAGGGGGGTGGAGGTTGGTGTGCCGGCGACCTCAGGACGCCGGGCTCTCAAAGGCGGTTCCCACAGTGGACTCTGCGGCCGTCCGGTTCTCAGGGAGGGGGGCTGCTGCTGCTCTTTCTGCTGTCTCCCTCCCCTTAGCAATGCACATAGCCTCCGTCGGTGGAAGGGGCAGGACAGCGACGCCGGCAACGGATCACTGTGACCTGCTGCGCATGCGCGGAACATTGCTCTCTGAATGCTCGGCCTGTACTGCTGGTGGAGGCGGGGCTTGGACTTTTGCTCTCTCAACGTTCGGGCTCTACTGCGCATTTGCGGGTGAGTTGGTCCAAGCTCATTTATATAGATTGATTCCTTGAAGCCTCGAATTTGTCCTGACCACCTTGTCTGTACAGTATTATCGCACATCTAGCAGTAACTGATGGAAACCCAGACTTCACGGTGTGTCATTTTTCTGTTGCACTGGCTACCTGTTCCTAAGCATTGCTAGCCTCAGCCAAAAGAACTATGAAAAGTGGCTTGTAGCAATAGTGAGCAGCCACAGAAAACGTTCAATGACAACATGCCATAATTTTATCAGGTGTAGGCCATTAGCAAACTGCAGAGCACTGAGTCCCCCAAGTCAGTCAGCAACTGGGAACCTCAACACAGTAAATATGAATTTAAATGTCTCTGACTAATTACACTAAATTCCAATTAAAGCTTCGGCCACCTGCTCTTATAATTTGTTTGTTTTTTTGCTTGGGATTTTGCCAGGTACTTGGACCTGGATTGGCCACTGATGGAAAATAGGAAACTGGGCTTCATGGACCTTCTGTCCCATTATGGCTACACTTTTATGTTCTTATATATTCTAAGCCTGGAACATCTAGACATTTTGTTTTGCTCTAAGCAGCATGAAAATTTATAATTGAAAACTAGAACAGAAAAAGCTACTCACATCATTATAAATCATCCTGTTCTTTGCTTACTATCTGTTACGCTAATTAAGACTGAGGTTTTCCTGAGCAGATATGGTTTGATTTAATAAAACATTGCTAACAGAAAACAGATGACTGACTAACCAACAGCTGTGATTAAGATGGCTCAATAATTTAGAAAATATTCCTACAGGACGCAGATCTAGTTAGACGTAGTTCATGTTGTCAACACACAAGCAGTGGCGTTCCTAGGGGGGCTGGCACCCGGGGCAGATCGCCGATGCGCCCCGCCCCCCGGGTGCAGCGCCCCCCCCGATGCAGCGCGGACCCCCCCCCCCGGCGAAAGGACACCCCCGTGAAGGAAAAAAAAACCCCGCCGGGTGCATGCCGCCGGGGGGGGGGGGGGGGGGGGGTGCCGCGCGTGCCTGTCCTCCGTTGTTCCATGCTTCTTCTCTGCCCCGGAACAGTAAGTAACCTGTTCCAGGGCAAAGAAGCATGGAACAACGGAGGACAGGCGCGCGCGCGGCACCCCCCCCCCCCCCCCCCCCCCCTCCGGCAGCGTGCACCCGGGGCGGACCGCACCCACCGCCCCCCCCTAGGAACGCCACTGCACACAAGGTACAGGAATGAGGATCAATCCCACATGGGGACTCCTTTGGATAGAAGATGTGGTGTCCCCTCAAGCTACAGCCCAAAGGCATTCCAGATCTCTACTGCTTCATGCTCTTCCCTGTAGGCAGATAAAGACCATATGGCCTATCCAGTATGCTTATCCATGCCATCTTCTCTATCTATCAAGATTCAAGGTTACATTTATTTGATTGATCACCTAAGGCCGAGGCCATCAAACCGATTTACATATAATAAAAATTCAAACATACGGCATAATATGTTGCATTTCAAAATTGTTAACAACATAAACAAAATATATCAAGCACATACATAAAAGTAAAATAATAACATAGGCAAACAAAATTTAGTAAATGCAAGCAGAGTCTAGAAAACCTGCTGTATCTCACGTTATCCTAAGACCAAGGCAAATCAATGGTTAGAGAACTAAAACTTAGTTAGGGAGAGGTGAGTTTTAAGCATAGCCTTAAATGAAAGAAGAGAGATCTCCAAACGTATTGGATAGATTGTTCCAGAGTGTTGGTCCCACCACATTGAACATCTCCTTCTGAAATGTTGAAGACGGTATGGTGCGTAACGAAGGAACAGACAGTAGTGATTGCTGGCTAGAGCAGAAAGGCTGTCCAGGCACATAAGGCTGCAAACTAGGTGACAAGAAAACAGGTAGCTTTGTATGAAAAATCTTGAATATCAGAAGCAATATTTTACAGGTAATGCGATGTTCCACCAGTAACCAGTGTTCAATTTTCAGTAAGGGAGTCACATGGTCATATTTTGTGAGCATGAAAAAGTAGCTCTACAGCAACATTCTGCATCAGTTGGAGTCACCTGGTCTCTCTCTGACCTATGCCCCTAAAAAGAACATTATAGTAATCCAGCCGTTGCATAACTAAGGCATGAATTACAACGCGCAAAGCCTTTTTATCAAACAGATGCTGCACAGAGCGTATCTGACATATCCTAAAAAAACATGCTTTGACCACTGCAGAAATATGAGTCCTAAAAGAAAGGGTAGAATCCATCAGCACACAGTAAGAGAAGAGATGAAGATTATTAAGTCACCCCCTTTCTTACCCTGTCTGTTCTTATAATGAGCAGAATAGCCAGGCGGAATTGAATGATTTAGATACGCCAGATCTGAATCCTCCAACCAAGTCTCTACAAGACATAAAATATCAAGATAAGTGAGCAATAGTTCTTTAACTAAATGAGACTTACCACGCCGGAATCGAACGTTCAATAAGCCTACCTGAAGATCTAACAATTCTACCAATGGAAGCTGAATTACTGGAGTTCTGATGCTTGGTAGAGGAAACAGAGTTCTCAGCTGAGGGTGAGCGAGATGGTGCTGCAAACCATCTGTTGGCCCCAAATTAATGGAATGGAAGTCATAGAAACTGCTTGCACAAATAATAAAAGAAGAGGGCAGAGAAAGACCAAGCAAAACCCGCACCAACACAAAATTATCAACATGGCAAGACATAAAAAAGGTGCACACTCACTCCCTTACAGATCCTATGTACTTGTCCCAAGCTCTTGTGAATTCAGATACTGTTTTCATCTCCACCACTTTCACCCGGAGGCCATTCCACAAATTCACCACCCTTTCCATGAAGAAGTATTTCCTCAGTTTACTTCTCAGTCTTTCTCCTTTCACCTTCATCCTATGCCCCTTCGTTCCAGAGCTTCCTTTAAATTGAAAGAAAGACACTTACCTCCCGTGAATTTATCCGACCTAGGTATTTAAATGTCTCCATCATATCTCCCCTCTCCTGCCTTTCTTCTGAAGTATACATATTGAGATCTTTAAGTCTGTCCCCATATGCTTTATGATGAAGACCACTTACCATTTTAGTAGCCACCCTCTGGAATGATTCCATCCTGTTTATATATTTTTGAAGGTGCTTCTTCAGAATTGTACATAATATTCTAAATGAGGTCTCACCAGAGTCTTCTACAGGGGCATCATCGCCTCCTTTTTCCTACTGGCCATTCCTCTCCCTATGCACCCAAGCATCCTTCTAGCTTTTGCCATCGCCTTTTCTACCTGTTTGGCCACCTTAAGACCATCACATACGATCACACCCAAGTTCTGCTCCTCTTTCATCCACAGAAGTTCTTCAACCCATAAACTGTACTGTTCCCTTGGGTTTGCAGCCCAAATTCACGACCCTGCATTTTTCAGCATTAAATCTAAGCTGCCAAATTCCACAGTCCATTCCTCTATCTTTGCTAAGTCCTTTCTCATGTTATCCACATCATCAGGGGTGTCTACCCTATTGCAGATTTTAGTATTGTCTGCAAAGAGGCCAACCTTACCAGACAGCCCTTCAGCAATATCACTTACAAAAATGTTAAAAACAACTGGCCCAAGAACTGAACTTTGTAGCACATCACTGGTCACATCCTTTTCCTTAGAATTAGCTCCATTTACCACTACCCTCTGTCACATTCCACTCAACCAGTTCCTAACCCAGTCAGTCACTTTAGGGCCCATATCGAGGGCACTCAGTTTATTTATCAGTCGTCTATGTGGAACCGTGTCAAAGGCTTTGCTAAAATTTAAATATACCACATCTAGCGCTCTCTCTTGATCCAACTCTCTGGACACCCAGTCAAAGAAATTAATAAAATTTGTCTAACAAGATCTGCTTCTAGTGAAACCATGTTGCCTCGGGTCCTGTAATCCATTGGATTCCAAAAACTTTACTATGCTCTGTTTTAAAAGAGTTTCCATTAATTTACTTACCTCAGAAGTCAGACTTATCAGCCTGTAGTTTCCAACCTCTTTCTTAACTTCCACTTTTGTCGAGAGGGACCACATCTACTCTTCTCCAATCCTCTGGGAGAAGTACTGAAAAGGTCAGCCAACAGAGCCACTAGAATTTGCCTAAGTTCCTTCAGTATCCTCAGATGTATGCCATCCAGCCCCATCGCTTTGTTCACCTTTAGTTTAGCCAGCTTCTCACAAACACACCCCTCCATTCCTATTTGTGTTTATCTTCTGTGGTTCGGCTCCTGGCCCTTCAGCTGTCAACACAGAACAGAAATACTTGCTATGGAATTCCGCCTTATCTTTATCAACTTCTACATATTCCCCCCTTCACCTTTGAGTGTCACAATGCCACTTTTGCACTTCCTCCTATCACTAACATACTTAAAAAATGTCTTATCCCACCCCCCTCCCCCATTTTACCATACTGGCTATTTTTTCTTCCATTTGCATCTTTGCTTTCCTGACTACTCTACCAGCTTCTCTTAGCTTTTCCAGATATTGTCGCCTGTCTTCCTCTTTCTGTGATCTTTTGCAGTTTATCCTTATCTTTTTCTTATCTTTTCAGTTGGTACTTTTGAGAACAAAAGCGGCCTCCTTTTCCTCCTATTTTTATTTACTTTCTTTTCAAAAAGGTTTGTTGCCGTTACAATAACTCTTTTCAGTTTTGCCCTTTGCTTTCCAACTTCTTCCAGATGTTCCCGTCCGAACAATTGTTCCTTGAGGTAATCCCCCATCTGAACAAAGTTAGCTTTTTTTTAAAAGTCTAGAACCTTCACTTTTGAATGAACCCTCTCCACACCTATCTTAATATTTAAACCACACTACTGGTGATCACCTACTATAATATCAGAAACATTCTCCCCATTAGTAAGCACTAAGTCCCGCATGGGTTCCATTATCAACTTCTGGAATAGTTCCTCCTCTAGAGAATCCAGGATCTCCCTATTTCTAGAAGTCTCTGCAATAAGGATACCCCAATCACCCATAATTAGTACTTCCTCATTCACAGCTATATTTTGAATGTCTTCAATTAAATCTCTGCTCATTTTTTTCTGTCTGTGAAAGAGGCCTGTATATCACACCAATGCAGCAGCGTAACAAAGGCGGCACGGCGGGGCCGGCAGAAAGGGGGTGCACAGAGTAGGTGCACAGCTGTCGTTTGTGCCAGTCCCCTGCCTCCTCTGACGTTACTTCCTATTCTGGGGCAGGGGACTGGCAGAGCTGACAACTGTGTGCCTGCTCTGTGCACTCCTTTGCTAGGAGGAAAGGTGGTGGGGTGTTGCTCTTTGGGGGGATAACACTTCGGGGGGGGGGGGGGCGCAGCGGCAACCCGCCCCGGGTGGTGAACAAGCAAGGTGCGCCACTGCACCAAAGTAAATACATTTGCCATTCCCTCTTTCCAGATTGTCTCACAATACCTCTTCCTTACCCTGTAGGAATCAAGGACTGAAATAACCATTTTCCACCCTCACCTTCTCCCCTCCTCTCACCCTGTTTCTATAGCCATCCTCCCTCTCTGGCAACCTTTTACCCCCATGACCTCTCTTACCTCAGGAGAAACATTAGCATATTTTAATGACTTTACAAAAGCTTTCAATTCAACCCTGGCTCAGCCTTAAACTACTGCAAACTAGAATTGGGAGGAAATCCTATGATTGAATTAAATCCACCAGCTGTAAGGTAACAACCAAGCATGCAGACGGTGAGCTTCAGATGAGAACAAGGTATGAGAAAAGGATGTAGCCTGAACCACCTCGTCTTCAATATGTACATCAGGGCTTTGCAAACCCCTTCAACATCCCCACTAGTTGATCCCCCCTTCCCACCTATCTACCACTCTGTTCAGCCTGTCCTTATTGAATCTCTCTCCCCCCCCCCCCCCCACCTGTCCCCATCAGTCTCTCTGGGGGCAATGTCTCCAATGTTTTCAGCATACCATGACAGGAATGAGCCTCACTCCTAAGCCAAGGTGTGCAAAGTATTATCTGAACCTCTCAGATCTACTGAGAATTCTCCCCACAGTACTTGTGTAACCCAATCCTGCTATCCTGGGTTAAAAGGAACATGTTTTTATCACTTACTCACTCTGGTCCCGTCAGCTCATCCACTCAGGAAGCACACGACATTCAGAGGATTAAAAGAACTAGAACGTTTATTAACTTCTTCACTGCATTGGTCTTCATACAGTCAGTTATTGACCATATTGCTTTCCAGGTGATCATAAGCAATAATACATTTTCTGGGTTAATACATGTGCTTAATTCTCATACCTGTCCTGCAGCTCAGTTAGAACCCAGAGCGGATTTCACACGCCTGATGTACTTCAATACCATCCAGGCCGGGCTACATGGGTACAAAAAACTTCTCTTAAGTAGACTGCAAGATACTTAGTATGATACTATGTTCCTGTTGTGAGAAATGTGTAAATATATTGCTTTTTCATTTAACATAGTTACAAGATAGAATATAGTTTAGGCCCTAACTATATTTATATAGGTCCTTTCTAGCAGAGATCACCACATTACAGCTTTAACAAAGGAACTGTGTTTTTCTGTGTTACTCTAAAGAGACGTGTGCGAAGTGATAAGGAGCTGAGACAGGAAGGGGAGAAGGGGGGTGTAAAAAGGCCAAAATGCTGAAATACAAGACAGATTCAAAGACAGGCAGGCCCCAGAGCTAAGATCAAATGTAGCATGAGACCATGAAGGGAGTGTAAGGGTTGAGGGGTGAAACAATCCATGTACCAGACTGTTAAGCAGAATTCTCACAGACGTCTGGAGATAAGAACATGAGCAGAAAGAACTAACAAAGGACAGAGGCTCTGTTATATGATAATTAGCACTGATGCAGGGGGAGGGGGAAATGTGAGCAATATGAGGGCTTTTTTTGAGGGGATACTTGGGGGTACTGAGTACCGGCACCTTTTCCATTGTCTGTTAAAATTGACCTATGGTCCCCAAGTTTTAATGAAAGAGCTCAAGCGCTACACACTAATTCTGCCTTGTCAGATTCTGCGCCTGGTTGCAGGGGGCCTGGCTATTATGGGGTGGGTCCCTTAGTGATCACCCCACCCCCTGAAGGGTGGCCTGGCATTTGAGTACCGGCACCTTTTTCGCTAGAAAATATGCACTGGCAATATCCAATGAGAAACTTAGGGGCAAACACCTAAGTAACCAGAGAAAGAAAGGGTATATAACCTGTAAACAAGAGATCCTGGGTGTGCCTGCTTGCTTTCAGAGACACCCATTCTTGCAAGAGTGTATTTTTTGAAATAATAAACTAATTAAGACTTGTTTCAACAATATGATTTCTAAGTCCTTTTTCGGTATCAGTTCTCAGGTTATCTGGGAATCGTTTATAACACTGTGAAGTGCAAAAGAAGTAATTATTGAGAAAGGGAAAAAGCCTCTGTACCCAAACCAACACCCTGGTACAGGGCCTTTTTCCCTTTCTCAATAATTACTTTTTTTGCACTTCACAGGAACGTAGTATCATACTAAGTATCTGGAATCAACTTAAGAGAAGTTTTTTGTACCCATATATACTAAGATACTCTCTTATCCTTTTTGTGGATTATTTACTCCCTTTGGGCTGCCACCCTGAAGGTCTCGCTATCAGCCAGGGGTAGACTGCAATTCCACCCAAGCCCCAGTTGTGGCCGGTCTCCCCAATCTGCTGAGTTTCTGGCTCCTCTGATGCAATATTAACAGCTTACTGTCCAGGTAATCTATCCACTGGTCACAATGCTTCAGCACTTTCCCTTCTCGTTCAGTGGGTCATCTGGAAATGGAACAGTAACAGTAACACATAGCTTTCCACATTCAGAGCTAGTTACTACTACTACTACTACTACTTAACATTTCTAGAGCACTACTAGGGTTACGCAGCGCTGTACAGTTTAACAAAGAAGGACAGTCCCTGCTCAAAGGAGCTTACAATCTAAAGGACGAAATGTCAAGTTGGGGCAGTCTAGATTTCCTGAATAGAGGGGTAGTGGTTAGGTGCCAAATCAAGAGGCAGAAACGGGGCTTCCCTTATATACCCTCTGAACTCCTCCCTAATGACCTGCTACCCAGGGGCCCCTCCATCATATTCTTAAACAAACCATGGGTTACACTTAAACTACCAAATTGCTCCCCTACAGCTCTTGCTGCTGCCTCTGACTGCAAAGTGCAGCCTCGTGTAAATACCAGTTTGTCCCTTTCCTGCATCCAGGGGACCCCCTGTGGCTTCACAACTACTGATCTACATCAGCAGTTTCCTCACAGTACTGGCAAGATCCTCGGACCTGGGACTAAATGGTCATTTACCCCGGAAACTGTACAAGTTGCCCAAATCTGGACACATTTCCTAGATCCACACGTAACAAGCACTTAATTGGCAGCATTAGGAGTTACGCACAGATCTCCTTACGCCCTATAACACGCACACCTAAATTTCACAGCACGCAACTCAAAAGGGGGCGTGGCCATGGGAGGGCCACGGGCGGATCAGAGCATTCACAGAAATTAGGCGCGATGTTATACAATACCAGCACTAGGACCTTAAACTGACACCAGGTAGTTTGTTTATTTTTGCATTTATATCCCACTTTGACCCAAATCACTTACACCAACGTTTGGCAGGTGAAAGTGCTGCTATGGCCTGCTCTGTGCAAAGCATCCTTTACAGAAAGCTGGCTTAGCGCAGACCTTAACGGCACCTACTTTTGGGCTCCGTTTACTGAATCTGGGCCTTTATACCCTACTCCAAGGTGGTCTACAACACAGGGGCGTAGCCAGATAACAGATTTTGGGTGGGCCTAGATAAGAAGTGGGTGGGCACCAAATGTTCTCCCCCACCACCACCAAAAAAAATATCTCAGCTGGCAGGAAAATGCGTATTTCCACCTTGGCAGTCTGCAGCAGGCATGCATTGAAAACTGAGCATGCACAGGTGCCAGTATTGTGGAGAGTAGAATTTTGTTACTATCAGGGGAAAGTCTTCAGCTGACAGAGCTTGGGCTCTCCACCAGCTACCGCTAAACATGTGCTACTGTTGGGTGGGCCTGAGCCCTGAGTGGGTGGGCCCTGGCCCACCCAGGCCCACCTGTGGCTACGCCACTGCTACAACAGACCCTAAACTTGAGGAGATTATAGGCCCCACAAGTACAACTTGGAAAAGACAAAATTATGATTTTCCAGACAGGATCAAAACCCTCCAACACAATTTCAAATTCCTCATGAACAACAACTGCATAGCTTAGAATATACGTATCTTGGCCTGAGATTAAGTGCACATGGGGACTTTTAAACTGTCTACAAAGGCACAGGAAAAAGCTGCAGGTAATAAAAATAAGCACTGGAAAAACAACTCCTAAAAGCTAAAAAAAACAAAACAAAATACCCCATAAAAATAAATAATTAACTGCAATTACTCAAAACAGGGTAGAACCCCCAAAAGAAACCCTGAACCTACAATTCTGCAAATATCCCACATCCACCCCCAAAAAGAAGACACTTTCTCAAGAGAAGCAGCCTAATGGTGAGAGCAATGGACTGAGAACCAGGGAAGTAGATGCAGTGACAAAGGCTCAGTAAGTAAGTAAGTAGACAGAGAGACAGAGCCTCAGTAAACACAGTAAACAGACAAAGACAAGAGTGTCAGTAAATTGCAGTAACTAGATATAGAGACACGGTGTCAGTAATAATAAGTAGAAACAGAAAGAGACAGTGTCAGTAAATACAAGTAAACTGAGAGACAGCCTCCGTAAATACAGTAAGAAAATATAGAAAGTAGTTATAGAAAGAGAGTGTGTCAGTAAACACAATAATTAGATAGAGGAAAAGACAGACTAAATTGAATTTGTATGAAGTTCTCGATTATTCAAGTTCATGCAGAAAGTACGTTTACTTAATGAATCTCAACATGGCTTCAGGATATATGATAATAACTGGAGTTAAGCGTATGCTAAATAGAGGTAACGATATGGTGTTACTACAATTTGATAAATCTGCAGCCTTTGACATGGTCAATCATAAGAAGCTAATTATTATGTTTGCAGAATTAGGTTTCACTGCTACTGTGCTTCAGTGGTTCAGCTCTTTTTTCAAAAAGGGGTCCTTTTACTAAGCTGTGGGGAAACGGGCCCTGAAGTAGCAGTAGGGGCTGTTTTTCCCACGTGCCTGGGTCCTTTTTACCGCAGCGGGTAAAATGCCCCCCTCCCCCCACACACAAAATGGCCACGCAGTAAGAAAACTCGGTGGCAAGCACTTATTGAGGTGGTGCTAAGGGATTCCGCTGTAACCTGATAACAAGGCAGCTCATGGTGATGCCCGATTACCGCCAGGTTAGTTTCACAGAGCAGCGGAAATGGCGCACAGCTGAGCCAGAACTACCGCCGACGGCCACAGCACGGGCTTACTGCCGTTTTGTAAAAGGGCACCGTGCATGTTCTTTTCCTTGGTGATCTCTCTGTGAAATCCCACAGGGGTCTCCTATTTCCAGTGCGTTTTTTCAAGCAAAACAGGTGCCGGTACTCAAATGCTTGGCCACCCTTCAAGAGTGGGGTGATCACTGAGGAACCCACCCCATAATAGCCAGGCCCCTGCAACCAGTCACAGAATCTATGACAAGGCAGAATTGGTGTGTAGAGCCTGAGCTCTTTCATTAAAACTTGGGGACCTTGGGTCAATTTTAGCAGACAATGGAAAAGGTGCCGGTACTCAGTACCCCCAAGTACCCCCTCAAAAAAAGCCCTGCGTATTTCTATATGAGCTTACTTGGAAATGTTAAATTGGAGACTGCTGTAAAACTCTTGTTGTATGCAAGTGATGTTTTTTGTCGATTGCAGTGGACTCATCCCAAAATATTACTTTTTCTAGAATGAACTACTATATGGAGAAAATTAGACATTGGTCCTTCTCTGTTATGCTCGTTAAATACAGACAAGACTTCTTTGGTTCAGATGTAGATAATATTCCCAGCTATATTATATTATTTGTTCAGATGGTTCTACTTCAAGAGTTTTGGCGGTTATACTTGATTACGCTTAACAGTGAATATTTAGATTAAATATTTATTTCAGAAGGCTTTCTTCCAAGTTGAAACAAGTTCGACTAGTAAGTTCTTATTTTATTCCTAATCCCTTTAAGGTGCTACTGCAGTTATTAATTCTATCACAATTGGACAACTGTAGTTCCTTGAATACCGGAATTAAATCAAAAGCAATTACAGAGATTGCAGCTGATTCTGAACACAGCAGCCAGGCTTATTTTTCATAAAGCCAAGTTTGATCATGCATCTCCATTGTGCATCGATCTGCATTGGCTCCTGGTAAAAGCGTTAATAACTTTCAAAATATGTTTAAGGGGTTACTGACTGTCCAACTGATCTGACATTATTAAATTACCTTCTTAGGTGACTTTAGTGATTAACGAACTTGTACATACCTCTTGTTACAATTTCCTTCCTTTAGAGGTGTTAAATTGAAAAGTTTTCAGGAGCAGTCGATTACATTTCAGATAGAAGTTAGATTATGCCCTTCCTATACTCACTTTCGTAAACAATTGAAATCGTATTTCTTTTCAAAATTTTTCTTATGAAAGTGTAGTAATGTTGTTTGAGTTATAATTATCTTAGTAGTTTTGGACTGATGTTGACCTTTTTGTTGACATTGTTAAGCCGCTCTGAACCTAAAATTAAGAGACAGAAGCGGACTATAAGTATCCATCATCATCATTTTAATACTAACTACTACTACTATCTGACATTTCTAAAGCGCTACTAGGGTTACGCAGCGCTGTACAATTTAACATAGAAGGACAGTCCCTGCTCAAAGAGCTTACAATCTAAAGGCAAATACAGTAGTTAGCCACAGAAAGAGACAGAGACTCAGTAAATACCATAAGTAGACATGAAGAGACAGAGGGGCTCATTTTCAAAGCACTTTGACTTACAAATTTCCATAGGTTGATATGGAACAGTCTAAGTGCTTTGAAAATACGCCTCAGAGCGTCACAACAAAACAGTAAGTAGACAGAGCAAGAGACAAACAGCAAACAGATATAGAAAGAGACAGACAGAGGTCAGTAAATACAGTAAACGAAGTAAGAGACAGTGTCAGTAATGTTAAATAGAAATGTTAAATAGTAAAAACAGTAAAATATAGAACGAGACAGAGCCTCAGTAAACACAGTAAGTGGACAGAGAAAGAGAACGGTGTCAGTAAACACAGTAAGTAGATGTGGAGGGACATATTTGATACGACATTTAAATCCGACTTCGGATGTTTTGCTCAATACACTCAAAATTCAAGTGGTGAATATAGCGATTTTCAAAACAGAAAAACACTTATCCTTTTCTTTCCAAAATGGCCTTTTTGTAGATGTTGCTATACTCAGTGCATTTATCTTTTTGGACCATTTTAAAAAAAATGTCCAACCAGGAAAAACGCACAAAAACAAGACACTGGGATGTAGGAGGAGCTAGCATTATTAGTAGACTGGCCACACAGACAGACCAGCACAGCAGTGGGACACCCTAGGATGCTTCATATATAAGCTCCCAGATACTCATCTCATTGTTACCCCCTTATGCTGTATAGGGAGCCCTCCAAAACCTACCAAAAACCTACTGCACCCAATTATACACCACTACAATAGCCCTCACCCTGCAGGTGTCACCTACAAGAACATAAGAGTAGCCATACTGAGTCAGACCAATGGTCCATCTAGCCCAGTATCCTGTTTTCCAAACAGTGGCCAAGCCAGGTCACAAGTAAATGGCAGAAACCCATTTAGCAGCCTCCCCAACAGCAAACACGACATGACCAAGAGGACCCCCCTGACTCTCATGCCACCTACTGTCTGAGACTGTTGGCAGCTTTCTTCTTTCCCTCCCTCCCGCTTCCCACGATTTGAGGGTGCTTGCTAGCCTTCCTCAATCACTGCCAGCAGGGGCACCGCAGCGATTGAAAGGAGCTGCCTCGGTCTTCGTGTGACATGTCCTCCCCATGCGGAACAGAAAATTGCATTAGAACACGTCACACAGAAGATCGAGGCAGCTCTTTTCAATCGCTGCGGTGCATCTGCCTTGCTGCCAGCAGCAATTGAGGAAGGTTAGCCAAATCCATTGGAACATGGAGAGTGGGATGGAGATGCTGGAACCGCAAGGGGGGGGGGGGAGAAAAGTAGAGAAACACTGAAACTGTGAGGGGTAAGAAAAGGGGAGAAACACAGGAATTGCGGGGGGGGGGGGGGGTAACAAAAGGAGAGAAATGCTCGACTTGCAGGAGACAGGGAGGGAGAACTACGTGTGACTGTGCTGGAATAGGAGGGGAGGAACAGAAAGAAGAAGAAGTGCTGGGCGGAGAGGGATAGATACTGGAGCAGCTTGGAGGCGAGGGGGGCTAAGACAGAGACCGATTGGCTGGGTTACTAGGGGAAGAGAGAGGGAAAGATGCTGGATGGAAGAGAGGGGAAGAGACCCTGAAGACCTAGGAGGGAGACATACTGAACTGTGGGGGAGGGGAGCGGGATGAGAGAGGGAGACATCCTGGTCCCAGGGTGGGGGGTGTGGGAAGAAGGGAAAAGAGAGATGCTAGGTATGGAGGGAAAGGGATAAGGACACAGAGAGGCAACATGGGGGGGGGGGGATTAAGGACACAGACGACAATGTGATCAGGGACAAAGAGAGGGAAATGAGGGGAAACTGCGGAATATAAGGGCTGAATCGGGACAGGGCCACAGAGGGGAGATGGTGGACATGGAGACAGAAGAAAAGTCAAATGGACACATTGCAAAGAAATAAAACATAGAAAAGCATAAAACAGACACTGGGACCAAAGCGAACAGAAAAAAAAAATGAAAAACACATGACACAAGGGACCAGAGAGCAATAAAAGATATGAAGACAAAAAAGTGAACTGGAAACCTCAACAAGTCAGACTCGGCTACAGCAATGCTAGAGAAATAGAAACAGAGATGCAAAATATGACAGATGCACATTTGCAAAAGCTGACACATTCCTCTTGCAGTTAATACATTTGTTGTCTGAGCATTTTGTTTTTTCTATTGGAGTCAGAGACTATCAAGTGTAGCCCTCGGACCCCTGTCCTCCCCCCTCTCAGTGAATCTCAAGCTACCCCCCCCCCCCCCACCCATCATCCTTCCCTCAGAGTCATACCTGAGCTCGCTCTCCACCGAACCCGCCGCCACTGTTTGCCTGCTCTGCCGCCCCGCCCCCGGCTTCTCACAGGGGGCGGAACTCGGGAGGAGGAGGAGGAGTCAGGAAGAATAGCGTCACGGGGGCGGGATCACGAAGGATGGAATGAAGCGTTACGGGGGGGGGGGGGGCGGGGCGCCTGAGGAGGGAAGCACTGTGTTGTATTGACGACAAAAGAGCGGTAAGAGGCCATCTAGCCAATCCAACCTCTTCAATCTTAAAGGTAGTAGGCGGAGCTTGCGGGCAGTAGGCGGAGTTTGCCAACACACTGCTTCACCCAAAACAATTGTAGCTCTATGTTATGGAAAGCAATAGAAAAAGATTATTAGGAATAAGGGTCTGCCTGTGGTCTCCATCTGCTCCAGTTGCATAGGCAGTGCCTTAAAAGATCAGGACAAAAGATTTCTTTTATTTTTATCTGTTTCATAGCTTTTTTTTTATTTATTTTATTTGAAAGCTTCCCTATCTATCTGTCATGAAATAAAATTGAAAATCACTAAAACAACATTAAACATTATTATAGCTGGTAGAAAAAGCACTAATAAATATTTTCTGCTTATTTTTCTATACAATACGGTAATTACATGGCCAAATTTCAGTGACAGAATCCTATTTACTGATGGGTTCATTTTAACTGGTGTCATAAAGACTGGAAGTAAAATTAAACTCTCCTTTCATTGGGGCACAAGGAATCACATCTTCACCTCATCACTTTTCTACAAGTGGATTATTCTGTTTTGAGCATCTTTCAACGACAAGTGGTTTCCATAAATAAAAATAATAAAAATAAATATTTTCGTTCACGTATGTGTTAGGCGGGGAGAGTCTGATCGGTACGGACGGGGAGAGGGATCTTGGGATGATAGTATCTGAGGATCTGAAGGCGATGAAACAGTGTGACAAGGCAGTGGCCATAGCTAGAAGATTGCTAGGCTGTTTAGGGAGAGGTGTGACCAGCAGAAGAAAAGAGGTTTTAATACCCCTGTATAAGACGTTGGTGAGGCCCCACCTGGAGTATTGTGTTCAGTTTTGGAGGCCGTATCTTGCAAAGGATGTTAAAAAAATGGAAGTGGTGCAAAGAAAAGCTATGAGAATGGTAAGGGATTTGCATTACAAGACGTATGAGAAGAGACTTGCGGACGTGAACATGTATACCCTAGAGGAAAGGAGAAACAGGGGTGATATGATACAGACGCTCAAATATTTGAAAGGTATTAATCCACAAACGAACCTTTTCCGGAGATGCGAAGGCGATAGAACGAGAGGACATGAAATGAGATTGAAGGGGGGCAGACTCAAGAAAAATGTCAGGAAGTATTTTTTCACGGAGAGAGTAGTGGTGGAAATGAAAACAGTAACAGAATTCAAACATGCGTGGGATAAACATGAATCTTTTTCAGAAGGAATGGATCCTCAGAAGCTTAGCCGAGATTGGGTAGCAGAGCCGGTGGGGGAGGCGGGGCTGGTGGTTGGGAGGCGGGGGTAGTGCTGGGCAGACTTATACGGTCTGTGCCAGAGCCGATGGTGGGAGGCGAGACTGGTGGTTGGGAGGCGGGGATAATGCTGGGCAGACTTATACGGTCTGTGCCAGAGCCGGTGATTGGGAGGAGGGACTGGTGGTTGGGAGGCGGGGCTAGTGCTGGGCAGACTTATACGGTCTGTGCCCTGAAGAGGACAGGTACAAATCAAAGTAGGGTATACACACAAAGGGAGCTGGAGAGCCCTGAGGAAGGCAGCACCTGAAGACCCCTGACGCAGGTGCGGTGGCACCGAAACACGGCCCGTATCGGGTCTTTCTTCAATCAAAATTCACTATTAAAGGATTTTTTAAATGAAAAAATTGTGTTCCCTTTCATTTTTAAAGGCCCTTTGTGCTGTTTTTTTGTCCTTGGTCTCTTTTTTTGTACTTGGTTCTCTCTCTTTGTTACATTATACACAAAAAGTAGCACATATGAGTTTATCTTGTTGGGCAGACTGGATGGACCGTGCAGGTCTTTTTCTGCCGTCATCTACTTTGTTACTATGTTACTATGCGTAAGTACATAAGTACTGCCACACTGGGACAGACCAAAGGTCCATCAAGCCCAGCATCCTGTTTCCAACAGTGGACAATCCAGGTCACAAATACCTGGCAAGATCCCAAAAAAGTACAAAACATTTTATGCTTCTTATCCCAGAAATAAGCAGTGCGTTTTCCCCAAGTCCATTTTAATAATGGTCTATGGATTTTTCCTTTATGAAGCTGTCCAAACCTTTTTTAAAACCCTGCTAAGCTAACCGCCTTTACCACAATCTCTGGCAATGAATTCCAGAGTTTAATTACACATTGAGTGAACAAACATTTTCTCTGATTCGTTTTAAATTTACTACTTTGTAGCTTCATTGATTGCCCCCTAGTCTTAGTTTATTTGGAAAGAGCAGTGGCGTTCCTGGCCTGGATGGCACCCGGGGCAGATCGCCGATGCGCCCCCCCCCCGGGTGCAGCGCGCCCCCCTCCGCTAAATGACACCTCCCCCCCCCGGCAAAATGACACCCCCCTGGGTGCACACCGCTGGGGGAGGTGCCACGGCGCACGCCTGCTCCAAGTTCGCTAACTCGGTCATTCGCTGCAGCTCCCTCTGCCCCAGAACAGGAAGTAACCTGTTTCCGGGGCAGAGGGAGCTGCAGCGAACGAGTGAAGTTAGCGAACTCGGAGCAGGCGCTCGCCGCGGCACCCCCCAGCAGCGTGCACCCGGGGCGGACCGCCCCCACCGCCCCCCCCCCCTTGGTACACCACTGGGAAAGAGTAAACAGACGCTTCACATCTACCCTTTCCACTCCACTCATTATTTTATAGACCTCTATCATATCTCCCCTTAGCTATCTTTTCTCTCTCATTTATTTAAACATAACTAAATGGCCTATAAGCCCCTAATGCAGTCCATTGGTTTTCTTATATTTTGTTATTGTAATGACTTATACTGTGCCAAAACTGGAAATACAGTGAGATAGAATAACAGAATTTAGTAACATCCAAAACATATTAATTAACATTATAATTGTGTTCACATTTGGGTAATAACTGAGAAAATGCTGTTGAAAACTGACTTGAAGAAGAAATAAATATATATCACAGAACTGGCACATTTAGACTGACTCTGGACTTCTGAATGAAGGTAGCTCTGCCCTCATTATTGAATATCTCTCTTTTAAATAGTAGTAATAAATAATATTAAGAGCATTTTTATAATATACCACTGCGTTCCACAAAACAAAAGGAGCAAATTCCCTCAAACCTTCTTTCTCTTTTGATCTAGGCACAGGAAAAATAAAAGATTTTAAATGCTCTCAGGTTTTACCCTAATTCACATTTAATGTGAGATATAAATAATTTAATAAATAAATAGAAACTCTGAATGTTGAGCACCTGATTCTCATAACATGATGTCTGTATCAGTGGCCCTTTACCAAAAGAAAAAAATCTCTGCACAATTTAACACATGCTAGGATGTCCCTATAACCAACCCCTCGAAATGACACACTGATTACGATTTATAACAAATTAGTACTCTACCTATGAAAAGTTATTCCGTTATTATACTTCCTCTGTATGCTGCACAAGCTGGCATGTTTGAAAATTTAAGTGAGATTAAATAAAAATGCTACCAAGAATAAAGAACAACAACGTGGATGCAGCAGCTGATAGGTTTGCTTTGTTTTGAGTATACACAGAACAATGGCTGCACTGCGAAAGGGAAACACAGACTAACCTAAATGGCTTCAACCTTTTGACATCATGCCGTCTCCTGTTCTCAATCAAACCTCCTTGGCTTCAAGAATCCATTTAGGGCGGTGCAACATGGGGGTGGAAAAATGAGGATGATGGAAAGATGTTGCACCGAGGTTTGCTTTTGAGAAGCGGGATCTTTGGAATGAGGGGGAAATGCTACACCGGGTCTGAGGGTTTAGGTTTAAGTTTTGGAGTGATACCAGACAGAGGGGGAGATGGTGCACTCCATTGGAACTGCGGATTTGTGAGAGATACCAGGTGGAGGGAGGAGGCAGGGGCGGGAGTTTTAGAATGAGGGGAGCAATGCTGGACTGGGACTGGGGGTTTGACTTTGAGAGAGAGGGAGAGAAACCAGACTGAGGGATGTTTGAGAATGAGAGGCATATACTGTACTGGGACTAGGCGTTTGGGTTTCCAAGGGAGAGAGATTCCAGATAGAGGGAGAGGGGAGTTTGGGAATGAAGGAGAGATGGGCTGGGGCTGGGGGGCTGGGTTTCTGAAGGGGAAGAAAGTTTGAGATAGAGGGAGAGATACTGGACTGGGACTGGGGGTTTGACTTTGAGAGAGAGGGAGAGAAACCAGCCTGAGGGATGTTTGAGAATGAGAGGCATATATATTTATATTTATTGCATTTGTATCCCACATTTTCCCACCTATTTGCGGGCTCAGTGTGGCTTACATTACATTATGAATGATGGAAATACAATGTGTTACATACTGTACTGGGACTAGGTGTTTGGGTTTCCAAGGGAGAGAGATTCCAGATAGCGGGAGAGGGGAGTTTGGGAATGAAGGAGAGATGGGCTGGGGCTGGGGGGCTGGGTTTCTGAAGGAGGGGAAGGAAGTTTGAGATAGAGGGAGAGATACTGGACTGGGACTGGGAGTTTTAGGTTGAGGGAGAGGGGGGGTTGCATGTGAGTTGTTGAGGGTCTGCTTCTTCCTATTTACCTTTCATCCCATTAGAAGATGTTGATACCTTGTTGGGTCCCTGTGTTGGAGTTGTCCAGGAGCTACCTAAAGGAAGGGCATAGAAAGTCTAAGGAGAGAGTTCCCAGTTAGAAATCAGCCTGTGAAGTGTCTCCTACACTCCTGCATTGTACTTAATTTATGCATGCATGGACTTGCACTTTGAATCAGGTGCAACCGTGAGAGCACATTAGTGCACTGCTGGGGATTATTGTAGGAGCCTCTTGGATAAAGACAGTTAAACACTTAACTTGTCTTTATAAAATAGAAGTGTAGGTTGATTTATTACTTTGACAACACGTTAGGCCATAGTTTCCTGTGGGCCTCTTGCTCCTGGGGGTTCAGACCAAAGATCCTTAGCCCAGCAGAGTCAGGAGTACTTCTTAGGTCTCCTGCCCCATGCTTCAGCCCATGGGTTCTAGCTTGCTGGGCTAACCAGCAAGGCTCCCTGCAGGGCCTCAACCGGTGTGCGAAAGGGGTTCATCAGTCACATTGATGATTGTGATCTAGAGGTGCCTTGTCTTCAAGGAAGACTGGGAGAAGCTGGTGAAGGATCTGGCTAAGACGAAGCCTCATCAGCTGCCAGAGGACCAGCCAAAGGCATTGGCTCAGCCTGGGCCTGGTAAGTCATGACCTCAAGATTGAGGGAGTTTTCATCGGGGTAGGAGGCTGGGCTGTGGCTCTGCTGTGCCAAAGGGCATTAAACGACAGCCCTTGCCCAGGTGCGAGAAGTCCCAAAGACCCTGGCCCCTTCCCTGGATCCTTGGACTGCATCCTCCAGGATCCCAGCAATGTTCGGGCGAGCCCCTTGAAGTTGGAGAAGGGGGGGGGGGCAGGCTTGTGCCTTTTTGAAAATTAGTGGGTCCCTATCTTTTCAGACCAGTGGATTCTAGAGGTTTAAGTCAGGGTTATGCTTTAGAGTTTGCAAGACTTCTCGATGCCTTCATGGTTTCCCCTGGCGGATTCCCTACAAAGAGGGAGGCAGTCTAGGCTATACTTGCTTGTTGGACCTAGGGGCTGTGCAGCTAGTTCTGCTCCTGGGAAAAGGGCTGGACCAGCACTCCATTTACTTCATGGTCCCAGGGATGTTCCTGCCCTATTCTAGACCTCAAGGGAGTCACAACATGGTTCTTCACGTCCCTATTTGGACAACTGGCTCATCCGAGCAGAACAGGAATCTAAGGAGATGACGACTTTGGTCATTGCACTGCCGGAATCTCTTAGATTGATGGTTAATTATGCTAGGAAATAAACCAACAATTATGCGTAAGCACTGCCAGACCAATGCCTGTACGATCCACTCTGTATCTTTATAAATTGTTTCTTATACAAGGAGAAAAAACTTCAGGGCCTGAAATGGGTCATGGCCGCAAAAAGGTTTTTTTTTTTAGTTTTGTTGGCACACAATCAATCACTGGTCTAAAAACTCCTTGAATTTTTGAAAATTTGTTTGTGGATTTTTAATTTAATAATCAAAAAAACATTGCTTTTTGGCACTTGACAGAAGTCTGTCAAGTTTGAAGTCTTAAAGTGCACAGACCCCTGAAGAAGCTTTCACAAGTGAAATGGTGGCCCCGTCGGACTAACTGGCTAAGTTAAGTGCCGAAGAGCAATGTTTTTTGATTATTAAATCAAATCATTATATAAATCTTTTTTTTTTTTTTACAGCTATGACCCGTTTCAGGTTTCTGAGGTCTTTTCTCCTTGTATAAGAAACAATTTATAAAGATACAGAGTGATCGTAGAGGCATTTGTCTGGTAGTGCTTGTGCCTAATTATTGTAGTATTTCTTACTTTATGGTAGCACATTAGCATGTTATTACATAATATATTGTGTTATTATGCTAGGAGCCAGTTGAATCCATCCAACGTGAAGAAGTGCTTTGGGGTTCACATCAACACACACAAAGGCATGGTCTTCTTCCTGGAATGGATCTGTAAAGTTCAAGCCCAAAACATTAATTTCTTACCTGCAGCTTTTGAGGTCAATGGGAGGAACCACAGAAGTCGGGCCTAGGGCCAAGGAGCACATAAGACTGTTGCAAAGAGCCTTGATCTCCAGGTAGGCTCCCTATTCCCAGGATTTCAAAGTTTACCTGCCTCTCTCCACATACCTACTGGAGGTATTGACCTGGTGGAACAATTCAGTTCATTTGGCTTGAGAGGGAAGGGTTTGTTGGACCCCCCTCCCCCCGTAATAACAACAGATGCCAGCCTGATATGCTGAGGAGCACACTGCGAGGGCAAGGGGGTCTCTGAGGGAGGTACTGTGGCCTAACAGTTGCCTAGAGACCCAAGTTATCTGCTGGCTTTCAGGTTTTTCTTCCCAAGTCTGGCAGGGAAGGCTATCTGGGTGACGTTGGACCATACCACCCTAGTGGCTTATGTCAACAACCAAAGAGGGACCAGAAGTGCAATGGTGGCTCTGGAGGGTGTGTTGCTGTGTCAGGTGGAGAATAACTTATTAGCCCTCTTAGCAGCTCACATAGTTGGCTTAGAGAATGTGCTCTCAGGATCCAGGGGAGTGGGAGCCGGGTTTGGCCTCTCTGTGAAGTGCTGGGGGTTCCCTTGTTGCAATCTGATGGCCTTCAGTTAGAATACAAAAAGGTGAGCTGTGCTTCAGCCACAGAAGGATGGCTGTATCGCTGCAGGAATAGGCAAGCTGGTACAACAGTGGCCCCACATTTATGTGCTCCACCCTTCCCCCCCCCCCCCCACCACCACCTTGGCATCTGATTGGTAGAGTGCTATGGAGGGCGACAAGGCATGCTTTTCTGGTGATTGTAGTGGCACTAGATTGGCTGTGATTCCCGTCGCACATGGACCTCCTGGAGGGCCCCCTTCTTCCTTTAACAAGGATCTTGCCAATCCACCAACAGGGTCTCATCTTCATGAAGGTTCTAGCTCCTTCTTGCTTATGGCTTGGCTCTTGAGAAGCATTGACTGAAGAATAAAGGTTACTCGGAGTTGAATGCTGATACCTTATTACAGTCCCTGAGACACTCCACCTGGATGGCTTAATGTGGAGGCTGTTTGAGAGCTGCTGCTCTAAGAGATGTGTTTCACTGTGGAAAACGCTGTGCTCACTAGTTTGGCCTATGGTTTAGCCCTTAAGAACATAAGAATTGCCACATTAGGCCAGACCAATAGTCCATCTAGCCCGTGTCCTGTGTCCAATAGTGGCCAAACTAACTCACAAGTACCTGGCAGAATCCCAGGGCAGCAAGATTCCATGCTACCAAATCCAGCGATAAATAGTAGCTTTCCCCATATATACCTTAATAACAGTCAATGGACTTTTCCTCCAGGAAATTGTCCAAACCTTTTTTTAAACACATCTTTTACCACATCATCCGACAACGAGGTCCAGATCTTAACTATTTGTTGACAGAACAAATATTGTATTTTATTTAAGTATTAACCGTGTAACTTCATGGCATGTCCCCTTGTCTTTTGTACTTTGTTTACTCTTTCAAAATCAATTCACATTTACCTGTTCTATTCCACTCAAGATTTTGTAGACCTCTGTCATATCCTCCCCTCAGCTTTCTCTTCCCCAAGCTGAAGCTTCCTAACCTCTTAAGCCTTTTCTCATATGAGAGGAATTCCAGCCCCTTAATCATTTTGGTTGTCTTTCTTTGAACCTCTTCTAATTCTGCTAAACCTTTTTTGAGATATGGCAACCTGAATTGCACACAATACTCAAGGTGAGGTCACACCATGGACTGATACAGAGGCATTATAATATTCTTTGTCTTATTTTCTATCCTTTTCGTAATAATTCCTAGCATCCTGTTTGCTTTGCTGGCCTACTCCACACGCTGAGCAGATTTCAATGCATTGTGCACAAAGACACCTAGATCATTTTCATGGGTGGTGACTCTTAATGTAGCATCAAGTAACTATGATTTGGATTATTCTTACCAGGGCTTTTTTTGTGGGGGTACTGAGTACCGGCACCTTTTTCATTGTCTGCTAAAATTGACCCAAGGTTCCCAAGTTTTAATGAAAGAGCTCAGACTCTACACACCAATTCTGCCTTGTCCTAGGTTCTGTGACTGGTTGCAGGGGGCCTGGCTATTGTAGGGTGTGTGTCCCTCAGTGATCACCCCACCCCAAAGGGTGGCACTGGCATTTGAGTACCAGCACCTTTTTCACTAGAAAAAACACATTGATTCTTACCAATATGCATCATTTTGCATTTGCCCACATTGAAGTTAATCTGCCATTTGGATGCCTGGTGTTGTAAGGCGGTCTTGCAATTTCTCACAATTGTCTTTTGATGTTTTTTAAATTATGAATAACTGTTATCAGCAAATTTGATCACCTCACTCATTATTCTTGCTTCCAGTTCATTTATAAATATTGAAAAGCACCAGCTGCAGTACAGATCCCTGGGGTACTCCAGTGTTCACTTTCCTACATTGCAAGAAATATACATTTAACCCTACCTTCTGTTTTTCTATCTTTTAACCAGTTCCCAATACTCAACAGAACATTGCCTCCTAACCTATGGCTTTTTAATTTTCTAATGAAGGACTTTGGTAAAAGCTTTCTGAAAATCTAGATACACTACATCAACATGTTTCTTCCAGCCTTCAAAGAGATGTAGCAAATTGCTGAGGCAAGGTTTCCCTTAGCTGAATCCATGTTGACTGTTCCATTAAACCATGTTTATCTGTGTTCAGTAATTTTATTCTTTATAATAGAAACTATTATTTTGCCCAGCACTGTCAGGCTTACCAGTCTGTAATATCCCAGACCACCCCTGGAACCCTTTTCAAAAATTGGCGTTATATTGGCCACCTTCCAATCTTCATTTACCACAGATGATTCTAGTGACAGGTTACAGATCACTAATAGTAGATCAGCCCTTAACTCCTCGAGAGTCTAGATTGTGGTTCTCTTGCTTCTGGAGCAAAGTCCAGGGCCCATCTTTGGTATCCTACCCGGATGTGGTGAAGTTCTTGCAAGGGGGGAAGGGTGTCAAATCTCAACCTCCCTTTGAGAGCTGCTCTTTCCTATTGGGACCTATTTTGTCCTCAGTGGCCTGGGTGGACCCCCTTTGAACCTTTGATGCATGCTACACTCTGAAGGATCTTACTCTGAAGATGGTATTTATTATTAGTGGTCATTTGTTCAGCCAGATGAGTCTCCAAGTTGCAGACTTGATCCTGTAGGGATCCTACCTGTCTGTCTTTCTTGGACTAGGGAGCGTGCGATGAAGCTACAATGTAGTAAATTTAAAACGAATCAGAGAAAATGTTTCTTCACTCAACGTGTAATTAAACCCTGGAATTCGTTGCCAGAGAATGTGGTAAAGGCGGTTAGCTTAGCGGAGTTTTAAAAAGGTTTGACAGCTTCCTAAAGGAAAAGTCCATAGACCATTATTAAATGGACTTGGGGAAAATCCACTATTTCTGGGATAAGCGGTATAAAATGATTTGTACTTTTTTGAGGCTCTTGCAAGGTATTTGTGACCTGGATTGGCTACTGTTAGAAACAGGATTCTGGGCTTGATGGACCTTTGGTCTTTCCCAGTATGGCAATACTTACGTACTTATGGCACACTGATTATGAATTATAATAAAATACTACTCTACCCATGAAAATTTATTCCGTTATTATACTTCCTCTGTGTACATCCTTCTGCTGCACAACAATGCTCCCTACCAGCAATGCACCCGATCCTCCCTGTCAGCATCTGAAATGTGATGCACCCACCAGGACTTATGGAAATTCACGCAGAAAACAAGAGAAGAGATGCAAGAATGAAAACAAAGGTTAAAAAAAAGGATAGGGAGGAAGGAAATGACCGGGTGGGAATTGTCCCCCTTAAGTGGGAATTGTCTTGGGGGGGGGGGGAATTGGTGGGTGGAAACTGTCCAGATGGCTACTCGCTGGATACTGTAACAGACAGGTTCCCCTTTTGAGGTAATGCCACACTTCCAGTGGGTGTGACTAGCAGGGTGTTCAGACAGTGGGAAGAGCAAGGTTTAACTAGCATTTAGTATCTAGTAAATGAAGAGAAGATGCTACCAGTGGCTGTGCCATACCTATGCCTTGAGATCTGTAGATAATTTTGCTTATTTATAGTTTATTAAAATTTGATATACCGCTATTAGCTGACTAGTAGATTGTCATGGTGGGCGCTCTTAAAACCCAACACAAAGAAGTAAAAGAAAAGAACTAGAATTCTGGACAGGAAAGAAAACAACACATTCAAACACTGTTATTCAGGTATTTAAAGCTATTCTGTAAAAGCTAAGCAGGAGGAGTAGCTATAGGAAAGACAAAGAGCAACTTTAAGCAGGATCAAAAGGTTGGCAAAAGAGACAAATCTTTATAGTACTGTTAAAATTTGTAAAGGAAAGTTTGGTCCGAATAGGGAGGGGTAGGAAATTCCAAAGGGAAGGAGCTGCATAGAAGGAGACTTGGTGTCTGGTGGATTCTAACTGGGCTGACTTGGGGATAGTTAGACACAGACGGTGATCGTTGATTGCATTTACAGTAGCTCTACAACTGCCACAAGTGCTTGCACCTGCAATATGGGCAGAAATTTGACCTGCTTTGCTAGTATTCTACCATGAAAGGTGAGCACCTACTGTAGGAGCAAAGCAAGCACTACAAGCACTATGCCCAAACCTGCAAGTTCCATATACAGTGGGGGAAATAAGTATTTGATCCCTTGCTGATTTTGTAAGTTTGCCCACTGACAAAGACATGAGCAGCCCATAATTGAAGGGTAGGTTATTGGTAACAGTGAGAGATAGCACATCACAAATTAAATCCGGAAAATCACATTGTGGAAAGTATATGAATTTATTTGCATTCTGCAGAGGGAAATAAGTATTTGATCCCCCACCAACCAGTAAGAGATCTGGCCCCTACAGACCAGGTAGATGCTCCAAATCAACTCGTTACCTGCATGACAGACAGCTGTCGGCAATGGTCACCTGTATGAAAGACACCTGTCCACAGACTCAGTGAATCAGTCAGACTCTAACCTCTACAAAATGGCCAAGAGCAAGGAGCTGTCTAAGGATGTCAGGGACAAGATCATACACCTGCACAAGGCTGGAATGGGCTACAAAACCATCAGTAAGACGCTGGGCGAGAAGGAGACAACTGTTGGTGCCATAGTAAGAAAATGGAAGAAGTACAAAATGACTGTCAATCGACAAAGATCTGGGGCTCCACGCAAAATCTCACCTCGTGGGGTATCCTTGATCATGAGGAAGGTTAGAAATCAGCCTACAACTACAAGGGGGGAACTTGTCAATGATCTCAAGGCAGCTGGGACCACTGTCACCACGAAAACCATTGGTAACACATTACGACATAACGGATTGCAATCCTGCAGTGCCCGCAAGGTCCCCCTGCTCCGGAAGGCACATGTGACGGCCCGTCTGAAGTTTGCCAGTGAACACCTGGATGATGCCGAGAGTGATTGGGACAAGGTGCTGTGGTCAGATGAGACAAAAATTGAGCTCTTTGGCATGAACTCAACTCGCCGTGTTTGGAGGAAGAGAAATGCTGCCTATGACCCAAAGAACACCGTCCCCACTGTCAAGCATGGAGGTGGAAATGTTATGTTTTGGGGGTGTTTCTCTGCTAAGGGCACAGGACTACTTCACCGCATCAATGGGAGAATGGATGGGGCCATGTACCGTACAATTCTGAGTGACAACCTCCTTCCCTCCGCCAGGGCCTTAAAAATGGGTCGTGGCTGGGTCTTCCAGCACGACAATGACCCAAAACATACAGCCAAGGCAACAAAGGAGTGGCTCAGGAAGAAGCACATTAGGGTCATGGAGTGGCGTAGCCAGTCACCAGACCTTAATCCCATTGAAAACTTATGGAGGGAGCTGAAGCTGCGAGTTGCCAAGCGACAGCCCAGAACTCTTAATGATTTAGAGATGATCTGCAAAGAGGAGTGGACCAAAATTCCTCCTGACATGTGTGCAAACCTCATCATCAACTACAGAAGACGTCTGACCGCTGTGCTTGCCAACAAGGGTTTTGCCACCAAGTATTAGGTCTTGTTTGCCAGAGGGATTAAATACTTATTTCCCTCTGCAGAATGCAAATAAATTCATATACTTTCCACAATGTGATTTTCCGGATTTAATTTGTGATGTGCTATCTCTCACTGTTACCAATAACCTACCCTTCAATTATGGGCTGCTCATGTCTTTGTCAGTGGGCAAACTTACAAAATCAGCAAGGGATCAAATACTTATTTCCCCCACTGTATGGCCACATGTATGGTCTCATACATACATGGCCTAATCCAGCATTAATAACCCCATTACTATATGCAAACTCAAATATTTCATCTATAAAGCCTCTAGCACAATGCAGAGACATCAAGTCTAACCGAATCACATCACTTGTTTACTGTACTTGGAAGCCTCTGATAAGGTCACAATGTTCCAGGATAATCAAGCTGTTTATCAGCATGGACATCCATGCTGGCAGGCTGTTATCAGAATTAACGTCTATGCAGGACTCTTGGAGAGACTGTGGCTGGTCAACATGTACTTGTTTATGTTACTCCTAGTAAGGAAAGTATGTCAGCAGTACAGATAAGCTTCTGATTTCTCCATAAAAATGGAGCTCTTATCAGAGATAGGCGGCAGTGTCAACATCGCATATGAGGGGCAAGATCTGCATTGGACCACCAGACTGACATCTGAAGTACTGCATCAGGTTATGTGCTATGTATCATTGTATTAGTGCTCTGGGTTAGAGTGACTCTTTGTACTTCAGAGTCTAGCTGGGGCTTTTCTAAATTATTTCTGTAATGGGATTGTCTTTATTTCTGTTTCTCTTATACCATGTTTGCTCCTATTTTAAATAAAATTGCTCTATTTTTAAAATATGGGGGTATAGGGTTAGTTTCTTCTATTATTTTGGCACAGCAGGCTTGTATCTAAAGATAAGGAGGAATACATTTGCACATGTCATTCCACTCACTAATGTTGGTCTTTTCTGGGACCCATTTCTTTCAGAATTTACATTAAGGGTCAGACACCCCAAACAGACCATCTGTATTGCATCTACACTACTTTTGTGAATTGGCTATAATAGGTGCATTTTTGCACCTAAAAATAGGTGTCCCTTTGTAGAATCACCCTCAAAATGCTCTGCAAATTTCTGATGAGTATTGTTAACAGAGATCCTTTCCTCTGCTAAAATCCAAGAGGTACCTGATTAAGAATTTATACATTGAAAGTTTTTAGGACCATCAATTGCTTCTTCAAGTTGATCTTTAAATTGCTTTTGTCTGCTGAAAATCTCTCGTCTCTTGCTTTATTCTTCTTTCACTGCCCCTTCATAAAACTATGATGACCTTGTGGAATGAGAAATCTGAACCAAACAAACAGTGTCACCAACATGCTTACCAAACTTCTCATATTATTCCATGTACTAAACAAATTTAAAAAAAAAAATTACAAACAAGCCATTTAGATCCAGTGCAGCTTTTCTACCATGATAGATGACAGAGCTGGAACCATTTGAACTGTAATGATTCACCACTGGGGCTACTCGGAGTGACCCAGTACTTTTTATTTTAAAAAATCACCATTATTTTAACAGAATAGTGGCAAGGACAGTGCACTGCAAATAACAGTTACAGCGCCAGAACAAGTATGTCCACGTTCAGAACAAAAGGGAAAATTAGGTTCTTACCTTGGTAATTTTCTTTCCTTTAGTCACAGCAGATGAATCCATTAACTGATGGGTTGTATCCACCTACCAGCAGATGGAGACAAAGAACACTGAAGAACCACAGTGACCCTTGGACGACTAGCCCCATCTGCCTTCAGTATTTGAAATTTCCAAAGCAGAGTGAATAAGCAAGGTAACATCACATAAACTTTTCTCACAGTGAACAAATGCCCCAGAACCGGAACAATAACCACACAAAGAAGGGACGAACTCAACCTCCTGCAATAGAACAGCATGTAGAAATTTTAAGAACTGTTCATCAACTCCTCCTGCTGAGATACAATATCTGCATGAAAGAACAGAACAAACACACAAAGTCAGATAGGGAGGGATCATGGATTCATCTGCTGTGACTAAAGGAAAGAAAATTACCAAGGTAAGAACCTAATTTTCCCTTCCTTGTCAACAACAGCAGATGAATCCATTAACTGAAGGGATGTACAAAAGCACTCCCTACATAGGGTGGAAACCGGCAACTCCCTGCGCTCCAAAATGTGCATCCTGCTTTGCTGCCACATCCAGCCTGTAATGCCGTACAAACGAGAGCTGAGAAGCCCAAGTAGCTGCAAGACAGATCTCTTGAAGAGAAAGGACACCTGTTTCAGCTCATGAGGAGGAAATCGCTCTTGTGGAATGCGCTTTAAACGCTTCAGGGGGAGCCCGCCCTGAAAGCAGATACGCAGAAAAGATGACTTCTCTGAGCCAACGGGCTATAGTGGCCTTAGACGCCGGGCACCCACGTCGAGGACCTGTCAACAAGACAAAAAGATGATCAGAAGTCCTGAAGTCATTTGACATCTGTAGATACTGCAACAGAGCCCTGCGGACATCTAAAAGATGTAATTGCCCAAAGGAATCCGGAAAGTCCTCCCTAGAAAAGGAAGGTAGAAAAATGGCCTGGTTCAGGTGAAACGCTGAAACCACCTTAGGCAGGAAGGAAGGCACTGTACATACCATCACCCCGGACTCTGAGAACTGCAGAAAAGGGTCCCGACAGGAAAGCGCCTGAAGCTCAGATACGTGTCTAGCCAATGTAATGGCCACCAAAAAGACCGTCTTGAGAGTCACATCCTTCTCAGAAGCTCGCTTCAGCGGCTCAAAAGGCAAACACTGGAGAGCCTTCAACACCAGCCCCAGGTTCCAGGCTGGACAAGGCAACTGCACGGGCAATGTCCGGATGAGCAGCAAGGGACAAGCCAGAGACCTTCCCTTGGTAGCATGCCAATGCTGCCACTTGCACCTGAAGGGAATTGTAAGCCATCCTGCAAAAAGTCCAGGACCAGCGAGACAGTAGCCCACGCGGGAGTGACCTCTTTCGGAATGCACCACTCCTCAAACTTACACCATATCCGAGCATAGGCTGCGGAAGTAGACCGCTTGCGGGCCTGCAAGAGAGTGGAGATGACCTTGTTAGAGTAGCCCTTATCTCTCAATTGTGCCCTCTCAAGAGCCAGGCCATAAGACCAAATCGGCAGGGATCCTCCACAGTCACCGGGCCTTGAACCAAAAGGTTCGGAACCCGAGGTAAAGGAAGTGGAGCCTCCACCAGCATCCGGCAGAGATCCGCATACCATTGACGCCTTGGCCAATCTGGAGCAATGAGAATCACCAATCCTCAGTGTAGCCGAATCCGCAGGAAGACTCGCCCTATCAAGGGCCAAGGAGGGAACACATATAGGAGGCCCGAGGGCCAGGGTGAGTCAGTGCATCCAACCCCACCGAGCGAGGATCTCTCCGTCTGCTGAAAAAGCGAGGGACTTTGGCTTTTGCACTTGACGCCATAAGATCCATTTCGGGAGTCCCCCATTTGGCACAAATCTGAAGAAAAACTTCTGCCAGTTCCCATTCTGCCGGTCGATTTGATGCCTGCTGAGAAAATCGGCTTGCACGTTGCTCTGACCTGCTATGTGAGCTGCTGACAGAAGCTGCAGGTGGAGCTCGGCCCAGTGGCAAATCTGAGCGGCCTCCGCAGCCAGGGCCCTGCACTGAGTGCCGCACTTACGATTGATGTAGGCCACCGCTGTCATGTTGTCTGACAGAACCCGGACAGCAAGCCCCTTCAGAGTCTTGTGGAAGGCCATCAGAGCCTGGAATATCGCTCTTAGTTCCAAGCAATTGATGGACCACCCCACCTCCATGGGTGTCCACTGACCCTAGGCATAGCTTCCCTGGCAATGTGCTCCCCAGCCCAAAAGGCTGGCATCCGTTATCACCAGGCCCCAAGAAGGAAGCGCGAGCGGCATTCCTTGTAGCAGCATCCCGTCGGAGAGCCACCAATCCATACTGCACCGGGCCGCAGGGAGCCACGTTAGTCTGCGTTGATATTCTTGGGAAATCGGAGACCATTGATGGAGCAGGGCAATCTGCAGTGGCCTCTTAGGCGCTCTCACCCAGGGAACCACCTCCAAGGTGGCCATCATTGACCCCAGCAGCTGGACAAAGTCCCAAGCTCGAGGGTGAGGCATCCGCAGGAGCAGACGGACCTGAGTCTGAAGCTTGCACCTCCTGTGGTCGGGGAGAAAGACCAACCCAGAGGCCGTGTCGAACCGGACCCCCAAATACTCGAGAGAGAGAGGGGGGGTCAGGTGACTTTTGAGTATATTGACCACCCAGCCCAGAGTCTGCAGGACTGTAACCACTCTGGCTGTGGCAAGACGACTTTCATCTGCCCAATCCGCTCTGATGAGCCAGTCATCGAGATAAGGGTGATACCCTCTCGCCTGAGAAAGGCAGCTACCACCACCACCACCACCATTACTTTGGAAAAGGTACAGGGAGCTGTGGCTAGGCCGAACGGCAAGTCCCAAAACTGAAAATGCTGGCCCAACCGGAGGAACCGCTGGTGCGGGGGCCAAATAGGAATGTGCAAATAAGCTTCCTTGAGGTCCAGCAGAGCACCCCGGGCAATACCTGCAAGCTTCACGGAAGTGAGGTCTGGAAGAGGAGGGAAACATAGGACCCTTGGAAGAAGGCCTCGGCCTATCCTCAGGTAACCGCTGGGGCTTAGAATCCCCTAGGTCTTTAACAATCTTCTCCAAATAACAGGAGGCCCCCAAAGGGTAACCTCAACAGCCTTTACTTAGAAGCCATGTCTGCCGCCCAATGCCGCAGCCAAAGAAGGCGGTGGGCAGAAACCACCACAGTCATCTGCTTAGCCGAAGCTCTGACCAGATCATAAAGGGCATCAGCCAAAAATGACAGAGCCGTCTCCATCCGCGGGACAACTTCAGAGAGGGACCCCGCACCCTCCGCGGGCTGATCCACCGCCTGTTGTAACCAAGAAAGACAGGCGCGGGCTGCATAGGAACTGCAAATAGACACTCTTAAGGCAAGGCCCAATATTTCAAAGGACCGCTTCAGCGCGGATTCTAGCCGCCGGTCCTGCATGTCTTTCAAAGCAACCCCTCCCTCTACAGGGAGAGTGGTCTTTTTAGTCACCGCCGTGACCACGCGTCCACTTTAGGCATCCCAAAAAGGGCCAAGTGAACCTCACTCAGAGGGTAAAGCTGACCCCATAGCCCTGGCCACTTTCAAAGGCCCATTGGGGTCAGACCAATGAGCTGAACTAAGCTCCTGGATGGAGTCATGCACAGGAAAGGACCGCATAGGCTTCTTAGTACTCGCCATCCTAAGATTAACAGGAGGGGGCATCGCTTTCGGCAGGATCATCAATCGAGAGGGCCTGCAAGGCGTCAGTAATGAGAGCTGGCAGCTCGTCGCGGTGGAAAAGCCGAACCGCATTGGGATCATCCGAATCCCGTGGCAAACAGGCACCCTTCTCCGGATCCTCCGTCCATGAGGGCCTGCCAGATCCCTCAGACTCCCTCAGCCAGACCACCGGGGGGGGGGGGGGGGGGGGGGGTGGGGCGGGAGGGAGATGCGCCAGACAGGGAATTTACCTATTTTTAGCGTGTTTCCAATGCTCGAGGGAAGAAATAACATCTGTAGCCATCCCTGCGGCATCCACACCCGGAGGGAAACCAGAATGCAACGCAGTGTCAGACACCTGCGGCAGAGCTCTTTTCAGCATGAAGGCCTTATGCCTCAGAAGCACAAACTCAGGGCAGAAGAAAAAAAAAAAAACCTCACCCTGGCCTTCCTTCCCCGAATTAGGCGAAACGGAGGTTGGAACTCCTCTGGCAGCCTCGAAACGAGGCGTCACCCTGCACTCAGACTCCTCCAGGCAAAACAAACAGTGGATCCACTGTTTGTTTTGCCTGTCTTGGGTTCCCCTGTGGAGAGCTCGCCTTCTGTGGGCGTTTGCTTCCTCAGACTCCTCCACCATCGCGGGGGTCGAGGCATGCGGCGCTTCCAAAATGGTGCCCGCTACCAGCTCCATCGAGCGGGAAGAATCATCGCTCACCATGCTGATACTAGCTCGAGCGTCTAAGGAGCACGTACTGCAAAGCCCCGCTGCTGACCTGCGCTTACCACAGATGGAGCAGCGCTTAACTCCTTCAGCAACCATCGCCCAACTGGACGGAAATATAGCAATAAAATGGCGGCTTCGCGCCAAAACTTACCCCGTTCGGAACGCTGTCCGCGGGAACCTCCCCGGAGGAGCTGGGCACCACTCTCATCTCAGAAGACCGAGTCAACGAGCTCCGGTCAAGCTGCACTGAATCTCTGGAGAAAGCCTCAGAACAGCCACGCAGTAAAAGCGCACTTTTTTTTTTTTTTTTTTTACACACTGTGAGGAAAGTTGGAGGCAGGCAGCAACAGAGGGACTCCGGGAGGAGGGGGGAATGGGTAAGGCAGGGAAAGGGCAAACCTATATGCCTTTAAAGTGGGCACCACCAGCCACAACACCCCTGCTCAACTGGCAAAGCACAGGAGCCACCCCAGGCAGAAATCCAGGAGCTGATCAAGCTACGTCCACACCTGTTGGGAGATAGAGAAATACTGAAGGCAGATGGGGCTAGTCGTCCAAGGGTCACTGTGGTTCTTCAGTGTTCTCTATCTCCACCTGCTGGTAGGCGGATACAACCCATCAGTTAATGGATTCATCTGCTGTTGACGACAAGGAACCCTTGTTAGAGTTGAACCATAATTCATAGCCAAATTACGTGCAGGGCTGGCCCTGCCACTCAATGGACTAGGTAACCACCTTGGTCAGCAGCATCGCTCCCCTTTTTCCTCCCTTCAGCTGCCACTGCCCTCCCCTTTCTAAGCTGAAGGGACTGTAAGAGGTAGAGCCCTCTGTCACAACTTAACCTATGTATCACAGAATTTAATCTGACCCAGCTTGTGGTGCAGACTTGTGATGTCACATAGATGCTGTGTTAATAAGATTTTTGCCCTTCCTTGAATCAGATCTACAGATCAGTCTGGAAGAATTCAGACGACCTTGACTAAGTTATTGTTTATGTAGACCCAGGCCACAAGGCTGGTTACCATGAGGAACATTCCTGTGGTTGGGCCCAGTCACAACAAAAGGCCTGTCAATCATCTGTCATGGAGGTATCATGACATGAAACTTGTTTACTGATAAACAGTATAAATACAGACATGCAGCGATCAGCAGGTCAGAAGATAAGAGAAGCAAAACATCTTTGACGTTTTGCGATGCCGGTAACTGGGAACAAAACAGGAGCTAGGCAGACTTCTACAGTCAACGCCCTGATCGTGACTGGATAGACAGGGATGGGCTGGAGTGTAAATTTTAAGGGTCTTCGATGTTAGCTTTAGAACAAGAAGAGTACTGGGCAGACTTCTACGGTCTGTGCCCTGAGAATGGAAAGGACAAATCAAACTCGGGTATAAAGTATCACATACCATGTAAAATGAGTTTATCTTGTTGGGCAGACTGGATGGACCGTACAGGTGTTTATCTGCCATCATTTACTATGTTACATTGACATCACTGCCTGTGAAAAGCCTACTACACCACTTTTACCATCATGGAGAAGACTTTAGAGACACCTACAGGTGATAAATTTTAAGTTCTCTGATCACGATACAGCTGGGTTGAAACCATCTGATCCCTGTTCATGCTATTAAATTGGGTCTAGGAATTACAGGAATGTGTATTAGAAAAGATTTCTAGGCCAGTTTCTAAGAAGCCCTGTTTACCCTTTATTTCTAGTGGTCCATAGTTCCTAACAGTAGGATAAAGGATTTGTGGACTAAGGGGCTTTTTTTATTTGGCGATTCCAGTCTCTAGCTGCAATTTATTCCTATCTTTTTACACTGTACTGTGCTGACTCCTCCCAGGACAAGAGTATTTAGGTCTATGCTGGATTGCTGCCACATCCTTCCCCCCAACCGGAAGTCATGTTTTGGGAGCTGTTGTTAAACAGAGCCCACATTGGCACTGAAGCATTTCCCCTTTGCGTCTGGGAAGGACGACGGTGGTGGTAGCAGCACAGCCCTGGCAAGAATAAGCAAAGGAGGGAGATGCTGGACTCTGAGGGAGCTTGGAGGGCAACCTCCTTGTGTGCTGCTTTTATAAGTATGAAAGTAGACAAAATGTTAGATACTTTATTTAATATATTATGATGCATTTTAAATACAACTATAAAAATATCAAAATCCTCATCAATATAAATTCTAACCACTGTGCAAAAGTACAAAATGTGCTTTGTGGATCAGAGGGCGGAAACCTTACAGAAGTATGGGGTCCTTACCGCAGGCATCCGCAGTAGTTACATTCAGCAGGCGCTACCCATGTGCTAAAAAGCAGACTTTTTTTTTTTTTTTAGGGCTGGGGCATGTTTGGGGGCTACTCGGTTAGCACAGATGCATCATCAAGTCTGCTTAGTGCAAGAGCCCTTTCCGCTTAGTAAAAAGATGTCTGTAAGGGCTGCCACGCTACCTGGGCCATTAATTGAAGACGTGGAAAGTGTGGCCATTTTACAGCTGCGCTAAAAATGGCCTCAGCATGCAGGAAAGCCCTGCGCTATTGATACCACAAAGCCACTTTAGTGCAGCTTGAAGGACTCCTAGGTTCATACTAAGATTTATGTATCACCACACACACTGACCATTCATCACCAAAAGCTCAAGAACAAAAACAAACATGATTCGTGTTGGAGTTGGACTCCTGGAACCTTTAACATAATTTTACAAACACAAACATTAAAAGGAACTATTAAGAGAAAGCACTGATAAATGGAGTACACACAAATAAGTAAAAAAACAAGAGTTCACCAAGATTTTCATCCTCTGATGGTCAACAAAACACTGTTGTATTTTAAATACAGGCATTGCCGTTACTTCCTTCGGTCTCAAATGCTCAAGTATTGCAATGAACGGGATTTGGTGGCATCACATCAGTTTATATGGTAAAGAAACACCTTGTTCAAACATCAAAACTGTCTGACATAAAGCAAATGGAAGTGTAGGAACATGACTGCCCCTTCTTCAAAAGGCACACCGCTGCTGGTGACAGTCTTTGAGAAGTTATACCTAGGAGACATTGAGATCCTGTAGACAGAAGGCTTTCCACAGGTTGCAAACTCTCCCCCAGGCGGCTCTGGATTTCTGTTCTGCTATGAACTACTTGAGGAATCATCTGAAGATCCAAAGACCAATTTCCTACGTCAGCTCCATTCTCGCAGCCATGAACAAACATTACCACATGTATAGTCCATCTCAACACTATTTCTAGAGTTTTGTTTCACCTCCTCTGTAAAAAGTCCAATTTCTTCCTTCACAGTAGAAATTATGAAAGCTGCTTACAGTTCAACTGTTCCATAATACGGGACAGCTCTAACTTGCCCAACAGAATTTCTCTTTTGGCTTCAGGTTTTGCAGGTTTCCTCAGGGAGCTTGATATCATCTATAACATTAGAAACACAGAAAAAAAAGAGAATGTGGTCTCAGAAATACTATGACACCCTCAATACCAAACTCACAGTTTCCATTCTATTCAAGAACTTAGCGATTGTGGGGATAGGGCTTCGGTTCTTATAAAAATGCCTGCTATTTCCACATTAAGTCTATCTGATACTTTCAACATTTGCTCTACAGCCCCACTACAGAGCAACGGCCAGGGGGATCTGGAGGAAGCAGCATCACTTTTAATCTGTGGAGCCCATTCCCTCCCTCCTTCCCTAGCAAAGCTGCCTCTGAAGAATGCCGGACAGGTTGCTGCATAGCAATCAAATCATACCTGGGGGATCCGACAGTCCATAACTGGAAAAGAAAGCAGGGACGGGAGGAGGCTGGCAGCTCTCGTCTACATCTGTATAAATCAGGAGATTGCTAAAAAGCTCATTTTAACAGGACAGATTCAGAGATGCACTCTGGATCCAACTCTAATGGTAAATGCTGAGTGCTGTCTGTGGCTTATCTAATGCAGCCAATTAAAAACATGGCATTAATGTGCTTTATAAGCTGATATGATCTTTATGAACCATTGCAGCGACAAAAATGAAAAACCCCCTAAAAATTGTGGTAATCTCAAAAAGCAAACTTTATTAACTAGTGTCATAGGTAGTACATACATCCAGATCATCCATTGTGGAGGGGGTCCTCTATCGCTCACTTTCTGGATCATCTACGATAAATAGAAAACAAAAGGCAGTGAGGAGAGAAAATGCATCCATATACTCTACCTGCAGCGTTATGTGAGAAGAAAATGCACCCACAGATTGTGCCTGCAACACTATAAGGACAAGAAATGTACCTGCGGCGCTACGAGAAGAGAAAATGCACCTGTAGCAGAGACAAGATGGCCGCTGGCCGCTGATAAGAGGGTACGGAGCTGCTGCGCCAATGACCCCGGTTGGGATTTAATTCCAAACGGGAACGTACGGCTACCTGGCCCGCACACGAAGGGTGCCGCTGAGCGCTGGACACCTCCAGGGAAGATCGTGGGCTACCAATGCGAGCGGTCTGGGACGAGAGAAGAGCGGAGGATGTGGTCTTTCTCCACAAAAGTTAAGTAGGGGAAGCTGAGAACTACAGGCCAGTTGTTCTGACCTCTGTGATGGGTTTATGTTTCTTATAAAAATGTATCTACTGCCTGGCTTGAACAGGTCTCAGTGGTTAACAAAATAAAATTAGAAATGTGAGAGTAAAGAACACCATTGTTATTGGCAGGAAAGACCTAATAGCACTCAAGACACACAGGAGTGTGGTCTTCCCATTAGCAAGAACCTACTAAATTCCCTTTGTTGAATAAAACCAAGGGGCATAAAAAGGTTTTGAGCACAGTTTTAGACTTCCTGCAATTTAACTCTGCTCGGAAATGCGTCTAAGACACAGGATAGTGCAGTTTCTGGAATCTAATGGACTGAAGGACCTGAAGCAATGTAGTTTTACAGGTAGGTCTTTTCCTACAAATTCAATCCATTTCTTTGACTGGGTTAGTGGACAGTTGGATCGAGGGAATGCGCTAGATGTGGTGTACTTAGATTTCAGCAAAGCTTTTGCTAGTAGATTTATGAACTGAGTGCTCTCATTGTGGGCCCTAAAGGTGACTGACCTGGGTTAGAAACAGAGGGTACTGGTAAATGCAGCTCATGCTGAGGAAAGGACCATTAAGCAGCGCTGTTCTGCAAGATCGGTTAGCATTTATGCGAGTCATCCTGTTGAAGGGCTGTCTGGTACGATTTGATGGGGTGGAGAACAGGAGGAGGGCTCTAGTAAAATTTGAATAAGGGCCCTGAATTTGGCAGCTAAGATTTAATGCTAGAAAATGCAAGATCATACTTTGGGCTACAAAAACCCAAAAGAGGAATACAGCACAGGAAGCAACATACTTGTGTGCATGAAAGAAGAGGGGGACTTGGGGGTGATTGTATATGATCATCTTAATGTGATCAAGACAAAGATGTTTGGGTGAATAGGGAAAGCAATGGCTAGCAGAAAAAAAAAAAAGATGGTAATGCCTTTAAGTGTCTGGTGAGACCCCAATTAGGGTACTTTCTACAATTCTGGAGGCTGAACCTTCAAAAAGGCATACAGGATAAAGTCAGTCTACAAGGCAGCTACTAAAATCAAAGGGATATTTCACTAACCTGCAGCAGCATTTTTAGCTCATGGTAGAAAACGCTGAGACACCCACAGGAATATAATGAGCATCTCAGTGCTTACAGCCAGCTAAAAATGCTACCGCGGCTTAGTAAAAAGACCCCCCCCCCCCCCAACGTGTTATAGGAACAGACAAAATGTCTACTTTGGAAGACATTTGAGAAGCTAAATGAGAAACATTTAAATGTGTGAATTTATGCCAGAGGTAAGTGTTTCAATTGAAAGGAAGCAGTAGAATGAGGGGGGCATAGGATGAAGGTGAAAGGAGAGAGACTCAGAAGTAATCTATGGAAATATAACTTATTGAAAGAGTGGTGGATCAGCCTCCTGGTGGAAGTGGTAGAGAGACTGACTTCAAGAAAGCATGGGACAAGCACGTATTTATTGCATTTGTATCCCACATTTTCCCACCTATTTGCAGGCTCAATGTAGGATCTGCAAGGGAGAGGGATGGGATAGATGGCAGACAGGATTGGCCAAACGGCCTTTATCTGCTTTCATTATCTATGTGACTATCTTCAAGTCACACAACACACACTGGCAGCCTTCTCCCCCTCCACCCACCTATAAAGGCCCTTTATGAGCCCAAAGGTGTTTATGGAGTCAGTCAGGGGGAAGAACTCACTCACTTCACCACTGCTTCCATTTCACAGGATTGTACAGACATGGCACATACACAAATGAGATGTAGAAGTGAGAAGACCTTGTGCACAGCCGTGTGAAAACCCAGATACCACCCTCAACAGTGTACCCAAGTCTCCACACAGTCCCAATTCCTAAATATATGGTTGTGTAGGTCTAAGGACACACTTCCTGAAAAGAAGCTGCTGTTCCCCCAGCTCAGAAACTGACCCCTGAAGCCCCCCTGTCAGCAAGTGACCTGTTAACATGTCCCCTCCTCATACAAGTTTCATGGCACGGATGGGCCATATGGTCTATATCTGCCTTCATTTTTCTGTGTTTCTATGTATCCCTGTGGCATCTGCTCACCTGAGGTTTCCATAGAGTGAATTTTCATCTTTAACGACTCGCACGTCGTCTCCAAAGTCTGCAGTCTCTCCATGTGCATCCTACAAAGCATCTCTCGGTCAGCTGAGAACAAAGACAAATTATTGCAGAATCTTTCAAAAGACAAAGCAAACATGGACCTGGTCCTTAGCAAGTGCTCTGCAGGATTATCAATATCCTTTTTCCAGACAGGGGTAGGTGGTGGTGAAATGTTTAGAGCAGGGGTTTCTCAACCCAGTCCTCAGAACACCCCACTGAATATGCATGAGTTAGGACTTGTCGAGAGCCCCCTAGTTTAGAGAAAGCATATAAGCAGTATCTGTGGTCAGAACGAAAGAATGGGCTCTTGCCCCATCCACAATACCTTATTTATTAAACAAACACCCCAACCTAATACCACTTTCCCCTTCTGCAAGTTAAAGTTCTGTACCAGTGTAAAATTAAGCACTTACCTATTAATTTCCTTTCCTTTAGTCTTACTAGATCACCAGATGTGTCTCCTCCTGAACAAAAGCTCAGAGAAAACTTCAGTGCTGTCTTCTGCTCACCAGAGTATCTACACCAAAGCTAAGAACCCAGGATAAAAACATCATCAAAACCTTTGAGGTTTTCTGCTATTTGTCATGTGAATTATGTTTTTTCGAACCTAAGCAGCTGTTGGAATTTCTTGTGGCTCAGGAAGGTGGTTGAACATGTTTAGTAGTAACACCCTAGGTAAGGGCATATATATTGGCTGCTGGTATAGCTTTTCCTTCTGCTCCCCTGTACGTTTATTTTCTTCCTACATAGTTTGGTTTCCGTCTACTTTACTTTTTCTTTTGGTCCTCTTCTGTGGGCTGAAAGAACGTACTTATTCCCGAATAAGTTTTCTCTTTATTAGTTGTATATCCGATTTCAGGTGTACGCTCGAAAGTATTCAAAATTAAATTAAAAAAAAAAAAAGCCAACAAAACCAAACCTAATAGACTGGAAACCTCTCACCTAGGTCAGTAACACAGAGATAAGAATACCCAAAACCAAGGACAAAACTAGCCTCAACTTCAGAATGAGCAGCAGGTGAATGCACCATTCATTTCCTAAACTTGTCAGCCTGAACTGTCGGGTTCTGGTCTAGTCTGGCAGGACTAACAGGAAAGGAAACAAACCGATAAGTTTAAAATGTCACCAGTATCAGACCAGGCATGTCATACACAAGCTCCACCTAGACCACGTGTCTCATAAGGGGGGGGGGGGGGGGGGAAGAGGAAGGTCATGATATTTCTCAGGACTCCCATACCCACAGGAGTCTTCTGACCTGAACACCCAAATGTAAACGTATTAATATGATGGCAGCAACCACTCTGGTTCTTCCATTATCTTCTGGAAAGAGATTCAGACTCTGCCTACAAAGACTCCTGCACCCTCAAAGGACCTACCAGCCCTCTCACATCTTAAAATCTTGCTAGCAAGTCTAAAGCATCTCCTTGATGCCTCCAGAAATCAATGCATTAGCAGCCATGGTGTCATTTTTGGGATCCACTAATAGACAAAAGGAGCCTATTTAAACTACAAGGGAGACCTACAGACTTGAGTAATGGCAGTCTCTGCCCTGGCCTAAGTGAGGAACAACAGGATACTAATCAACAAAAAGTAAGCTCACAAACAGTCCCCTATAATACACAAAAACAGGGGTCAGAGCCTTCAGGACTAAGCTCAGGGTCCAAGAAAAGACCACCCAAAGTAGGTGTCTTCTGAGGAAAAAACTGTTTCAGGAATTGAGATGGACCTTTTCTGAACATGTTCCTTAAAACAAGCCAGTCTCATCTCTGGATACAACAGGAAATCTAGGATCAAGATGGCGTCAGGTGCAAAAGTGTGATCGCTTTGTTCCTCACTACCTCTGAATGCTCCAAATGCCACTGCTTCTATCTTCAGTTCGCCAAAAGAAGCACCTAAGGGCTGACCTCTGGCTCGGCTCAAGTGATGCCAAAGTGTTTGATGCAGACTAATTTGGAGGGAGCGGTATTGCGGCTCACTGGAGCTACAGAGTCAGCTTCAGGAGGTCCGTTGAGAGATTTGGTGGACCTTAGCATTGATCAGGCGTCCCTTAGCCCGGAGCACAGTCCAATAACCAGCAACCTAGAAGCATAACAGCAGAAGTGTTGGAGAGTTTCCTGTTCCAAAGTGGTTGGTGGAGGCTGACCAGGAAAGTTTGGAGCCTGGAAAAACCATGAAAAGATCGGAGCTGCTGGCTGCAGGAGGATAGCAGATAGCTTCTGGAGGTAAATTGCTGGAAGAATTTGAAAAACTGGCTGTAGTTACATTGGACATCTTATGGCAGACTGTTAAGGCCACAAGACACTAATCTTAAACAAGCTCCGACAGTTTAAAAAGGATTCTGGACTGATTTTGTCCAAAAGTTGAAAATCACGGAGCGTTATTATATTACAGGGAGAGCAAATGGAGAAACAGGATGAGCAACTAGTAGAAATGAGAAGCTTGGAAATGCCTTTACTGGCGGAGAGATCTTTGGTTGCTCGGAAACTGGAACTCATGGAAAATCAATTAAGAAAGAATAATTTGACACTTTTAAACTCCCAGATCTCCAGTTGTTTCCCCTATGGAGATGGTGCGCAAATGCTTTCGGGAGGTTTTGCAGATACCTGCTGAGACTTTGCCACCTCCTGTATATTTGACATTAGGGGTGAAGCCTCAAAGTACTACTCCAGTTTGAGGTAAGAGAGATGAGCCAAATGATTTGGAAACAGCTTTTTTGGAAAGTTCATTGGAAATTTTAACAGCTAGGACAACTCTCCTAGTGACTTTCACTTTGGAACATGATAGAGATTGTCTTTAAATTGTATTTCCACCATCTTAATGATCAATTTTTAGGTTCTATTATATTAAGTGCTCTTTTTTTTTTCTTTTATCTCCCATTCGCTGGCCCCATTTGCCCGCTTGAGTGCCCGGGCCTGCAATCACTCGATACAAGCAAGGCCCGGCACCAGCACATTCAGCTGGAGAACAATCCTGAAAAAGTAAAAAAAAAAAAAAAACATTTTCCCCTTCAAATTCCAGTGCGTCCTGCTGCTTTCTGTAAAGCTGTAATAGTTCGGATTTGTCGGCATAATTTAGAAAGTTATCCATCACTACTCTCGGCCTTGTGGCACCATCCTTCCCACGTAATGAGCCTACTCCAGATAAAAGTGTTCTTTATTTGACAGTGTCAGAAATTATGCAATGAATCAAGTCCCCAGGTGGCGAGAAAGCATGAGATCCGAGACACTCGCTGGCAGACCCATGATCCTATTTCGTCTCGAGCGATTTCAGAGGTCTTCAAGTTTAACGGCTTGGTCAAGAAGTTGGGCCAGGAGCTGTTGTCTGGGGCGTTGCTGACGTCCAGGTGTCAATCCGACACCCGCTGTTCTAACTTGCCAGTACGTTTGGAGAAATCTGCAAGCAGCAGCTCAAATTGTTGAAGTTCTCCTGACAACCAGGTCAGCTGTGGTTGGAGGGCCCTGAAGACCACAGCGGTAAGCTGTTTGAGCTTTATTATCCTTTTCCACCAGTTGAGAAGACATAGTGCCATCTGGTTTAGTTAAGTACTTGACTTGTCCATAAATTGGGAGCTGATCGCCCACCAATTAATGCAGAGAAGTTGAAATAAATACTTTCAATAGCAAGGTTTAAGGCAGGAGGCCTCCAGAGCACAGCAGCAGTAGGATTACTCTGCTCAAAGCATCATGTGGTCTCCTTTATTCAAACTATTTTGTCTGGCACTTAAGTCAGGCTTACCGGTCTGTAATTTCCCAAATCATCCCTGGAACCCTTTTATATAAATAAAATAAAAATCAGCATTACTTTGGCCATCCTCCAGGTACTACAGATGATTTTAATGACAGGTTACACATCACTAACAGCAGATCAGCAATTTCATGTTTGAGTTCTTTCAGAATCCTAGGGTGCATGCCATCCGGTTCAGGTGATTTACTACTCTCAATTTGTTGGCTCAGTATGTCTTCCACATTCAGCAAGACTTTTCAGTTCCTCTGCATCATCATCCTTGAAAACCATTTCTGGTACAGGCAGATCTCTTACATCTTCTTCCGTAAAGACTGAAGCAAAGAATTCATTCAGTCTCTTCACTATGGCCTTGTCCTCTCCGAGTGCCCCTTTTGCTGCCGGTTCCTAGAGAAGTCTAGTTAGCCAAATCAATACCCCTGTAATTCACGTTCAAACTGGTTGGTTCCTGATGAAGCCCAGAAGTGGGTGAAACGGTTTGGGCCCCGTTGAACGAATATCAGCAGTTGGAATGAGGGGTTACCAAGTCAGCTAAGAAAAAGCTACGTTAATTAATGCTAAGCTGTTACTTGGAATCATTATGTATTCAGCAATGTTATTGAGATTTATTGTTGAAATATGAACGTGGGAAAGTTTTACCCTATGAAAGAGATCAGACGACACTCAAAAATCTTATATAGATACCAGAGTTCTGTAGTCAGACCTTGGTGACAGCCTTGGTTTCTGAAGGTAATTCCCACGTTCTTGTTATTGTTGTATGTCCACTTGATACAACCCTTTGGGATTGGCTATTTTTCAGCTCTTTATTGTATTAGATTACGTATTTCAGATTAACAGCCTATACTGTTACCTGTACACAGAGACAAAAAATAAATCCCAGATGCCAGATTACAATTTTTAAGCGACATGGTGACTTGGCATCTGGGGTTTGTCAAGCCCGAACTTATACACTAAAGTTGACAATGCAAGGATCATCACTATAAACTCAGTGAGAGGCACCCATAAATGTGCATCTGGGAAGCTGGTGAGGTGGAAGAGGAGGGGAAGGGGTTGTGTTTCATAGTTAATGGTTGGGATTTTTGCAACTACTTTGCCTACTTTTATTTATAACAGCTTCAATAAAGTGTAAATAAAAATGTACCCAGGAGAAAAAGATGGAGATTTATGTTCTACAACTGGAAGAAGGCAGTAGAAATACTTACCGAGCTTCTTTTTAACTGTTTCCAGCTGGTGTAGCAGCTCTGTCTTGGCACTTTCCTTCTGAAGACACTCCTTGCAGGGCTGAAATCAGAGGCAAAAGGCAATAAAAATCTGTATTACAGAATACTAGGCATCTCCCTTCTCACACTCCAGAAACCCCAACCATTGCACAGTTGTAATGAGCTTTCTCCCTCCCAAAGATGTCTACCTGGCTCAGGGTTCCTCCCCTCCAACAGCATTACAACCAGCATGCAGGCCTTCTCCATCCTCAAGAAGAATCAGCAGAGAAGACTGAATGCATGGCAGCCACGGAGCAAAGCTGCTTACCAGTAACTGGTGTTTTTGTGGAGAATAGATTAAATCTGTCATTGGATGATGTTGCCCACATACATGACCGACAGAACACACCTGGCTGCAGTCACAAAATATCAGCAAGTCTATTTGTAAAGAATCATGACGAGATCCCCCATGCATATTACAGCTTAAGACAAAGTTAAAAAGTCTAAGGGGAGGTGAGAGAGTATCAGCAATTAACTTCTCCTACAGTCCAAAAACACCACCAGTCACTGCTCAGCATGAAAACAAAGTTACTTACATCAGTGGTACGGGAACTCAAGTAACTGCTGTTGAAGTCCCCTCCCCATTCTTTCCTTATGTCCAATCACAAAAATGTAGCTGAACAAGACCGTAGTCAATTTTTAAACAGATGATTAGTACTTTCATGAGAGGTAAACATATGCAGCTTTAAATCACTTCAGCAGAGGACGTGCAGGGGTGAGCTGTAGACAGCTTTTTCTAAAGCCCTTGGCTTTGTATGCAAAGAGGAAAAGCTTTTATTTATGTTTAATCAAGACTATGTAAAGTTGTTTCACTCTGTGAATGAAGTCTTAAGAAAGATGGAAGAACAGATTGAAATGGAACAGGCTTTTTGGAAGAAATCTGATCATTTTTCTAACTGTATAGTTTTGCATGCAGTTTGTGTCCAATGGGTACATTGCTAGTGAAGTATGCTGACTTTTGTGGCAAACCTGTTTAAAAGGGTGATATGTCTGAGATTACAGGTATCCGTTGGCTTAACAGGAGGCTGCTGCAACCGAAGGAGGAGCAAATTCAGATCCCAGAACAGCGGAGGTGGTGTTATGAAAGGTTGTCTAAACCTAAAAACACTTCCATAAGAGCGTTTAGAGGACAAGATTAAACCCTTTCTCCTCCCTCCTTGTTGTGGTAAATAAATCAGGCTGAGACGCAGTTTGTTTTCACACCATATACAGAGAAAGAACACATAGAACATAAGCATTGCCATAATGAAACCAACCAAAGGTCCGTCAAGCCTAGTACCCTGTTTCCAACAGTGGCCAATCAAGTGGAGTAGTCACAGGGGGCCTTGTGGGCCCTCGCTTAGGGTTCAGGCCCCCTCCAAACCTGCAGCACCCCAACAAATGGCTGGGGGTGATGCTGAAGCCTCACCAAAGAGTTGGTATCCGATCCGCTTCCATCCTCCTTGTGCTGCTGATGTAATATGGAAGTCGGCGGTGTGCCTGCAGTGGCCAATGCCAGGACTGCTCCTCACGCATGCTAAGGAAATCACTTGTTTACTCTTTCCAAAAATACACCTGTTCTTTCAACTCTACTCAGTATTTTATAGACCTTTATCATTATCTCCCCTGAGACTCTTTAGCTTTTCCTCATAGGAAAGTTGTCCCATTCACTATCATTTTATTGCCCTTCTCTATACCTTTTCTAATTCCACTATAATGGTAGCAGTTGAGTTCAGGAAGCAGAGTAGCATACAAAAGCCAATAAATCTCTTCCACTTGAAGAGGCTCTAGTGGACTGTTCTTGACGCCAAGAGCATCTCAGACACTGCATCAGAATAGCCCTGTTGGCACTAGAGAAGAGATGCACAAATGAAGCAACTGTCTCAATCTTGTGAGGTCAGGGTTGAAGGTGGTGCTAGATCCCTTATAGATTGTTGGGCAAGAGGAAGCATACCTGGCTGGGCCAAGCAGGTGCTACTGGGATCATAGTTCCTGAGTTTCCTTCAACCTTACCAAAGATTTTTCTTATCAGACTAATTGGCAGATTGCCATCAAGGCCTTCTGCTCTCCATGTATTGAACCGAGTAGACATCCAGTGCTCAACTGTGCAGAAAATTCCTTCCAGAAAAGAACTTCTGAACCTTGTGTTTTGGGTGGATGGCAAATAAGTCTATCTGGGATTCTCCAATGGGGGGATGGGATGGGGAACAGGCTAGTTTTGATTTATGATTGCAACGACTGTAGAATCATTGTTTGATTGATTGTATTTTGCCTTGTTGTTTTATTATTGCCTGTAGTCTGATTTTGGGTTAACATATTTTATTATCTATGTTTATTTTATTTACTAAATTTATATTCCGCCTTTATCCAAGGCGGGTAACAATGGTCACATACATAGCAAACAATAGACTTGGATTGGTAGCAGTTGTAATCATATGACGAAGTAAATTGGTTAGAATTGCAACAAAGAGATTAAAAAAAAAAAAAGAAGAGAGGAAAATATTTTGAAGAGTTGTACAGTTAAGTCCTCATGTGGCTGAAAAAGACTTTACAAACAGATGCATTTTAAGCAACCGCTTGAATTGTCGAGTATCTTCACATGATCTCAGGTATCTAGGTAGAGCATTCCACAAGGATGAGGCAGTGATAGACAAGGCCCGGTATTTTTGTCTCTACATAGTTATATGACTTCGTGGGAGGTAAAACAGAGCTGATGTGATGTCTCGGATCTCAGTGCTCGATTCGGTTTATATGATTGCAGGGTATTGCAAAAATAGGCTGGGGCTGTCCCAAATATATGATGATGTGTCAATACGAGAGTCTTGAATTGAACACTGTATGTTTAGACTTGGATATTTCAGTGATCAACCACGCAGCTGCGTTTTGGATGACCTGTAGAGCTTGGATTTGGGATGATGGTATGTCCAGAAATACGGAGTTACAGTAATTGATTTTTGTCAGTACCAAGCTCTGTACAAATTGTCTGTAAATCATATGGTGTGACCATAACTTTTATCTTGCTCAACACACAAAGTTGAAAGAAAGCAGTTTTAAATCACATGGTCTATGTGTTCATGAATTGTTAAATTGGTGTCTAGGAAAACTCCTAGACTGTAGACAAAAGGGCTTCATGACCACTTTTTCACCCTGATATTCAAAACTTTTTGGTAGAGATGAGTGGGTCCTACCTACATTGTACTCCGCTTTGGACAAAAAAAAAAAAAAAAAAGGACTAAAAATTAAAATAAATTAAATTAAAATAATTCTAAAAAAATGCAGTCATGTATTTGGGCTGCAAACACCCGAAGGAAAGGTACAGTTTATGATGTGAATAACTCTTGCAAATGAAAGAGGACCAGGACTTCGGTGTGATCATATGTGATGAACTTAAGGTGGCCCAACAGGTAGAAAAGGCGACAGCAAAAGCCAGAAGAAGCTAAGTGTACATAGGGAGAAGAATGGCCAGAAGGAGAAAGGAAGGGATGAAGCCCCAAGACTTGGTGGGACCTCAGTTAGAATATTGTGTACAATTCTGGATACCGCAACTTCAAAAAGATATAAACAGCATGGAGTTGGTCCAAGGGGCAGCTACTAAAATGGTCTTCATCATAAAAGCATATAGGGACAAAGATCTCAATATGAAAAAAAGGTGAGAGAGACATTTAAATACCTACATGGCATAAATGTACAGAAGAGTCTCTTTCAATCAAAAGGAACCTTTGGAAGGAGGGGACCTAGGATGAAGTTGACAAGGGATAGGCTCAGAAGTAGCCTGAGGAAATACTTCATGGTAAGGGTGGTGAATTCATGGAACGCCCTCCCGGTGGAGATGAAAACAGTATCTGAACTCAAGACAGCTTGGACCAAGTACATAGGATGTCTAAGGAAGTGAAAGGGAGAGTAGAGGGCATGGATGGGCGGACTGGATAGGTGATAAGAGTCTTTATCTACCTTCATCTTTCTATGAGAATAGCCTAGAGGCACAAGGCAGTGACCTCAAAGGAAGTGTTTAGTGAAGCCTCATGAGGTCCTGCATATCCTTAAGAGCTGAGTTGCCTGGACAGAACAAGAGTCTTCTTTCTAACTGCTGTGACTAGAAGGTTCATAGTAAAGAGCTCAAGTCCTCAGGAAGGAGCGGATAAAGCCCTGATGTGGTCCGTTGGCTCTAGGACCAGTGTCAACATTCCATTGGGCAGAGACTAAATCTTGCAGAGCTTCATAGATATGAAAGGCTTTTGGAGGCTGAGTTGCAGACATCATGGGGTCTGAAGCCATCAAAGATGTTATAAATCTCTAAGGCTCTACTAATTAAGACAGGGAGCTCGTCTTTAAGACATTGGCAGCTTCCCTTCTAAGGAGAAATCTGACAAAAGGGACTGAGAAACAACCCAGGGTATAGCTATTTAAACAACTTAGTGTCCCAGTCAGGAGGAGACTAACCTTTTTCTAGAAGAAAAATTCTCCTAAACCATATGTTCAGCAAGAAGAAGATCATAAGAGGACTGAGAATGCTTTAGCAAATATTTGCTGTAAAAGTAATCCAAATTCTGGAGAAAGGGGGAGAGGGTGACTTGGACTCAGTAAGCACTGAGATGTCTGAGGAAGTGGTCCAGTGGACAAGAGACCGTGGTCCAGTAGGCAGGAGAGGCAGGTGAAAATCTAACGTGGCTGGTGCTCCTGAGCTGCCTGAGACCAGAGCTTCATTGGAACCAGAATTCCCAGTGCTTGATCAAAACAACTTTCCTGCTGGCAATAAGGTGAGAAAGAACGTGCTAAACAGTGGCTCAACACAGATATCCTTCCCTCACAGTGGGGGCAGCACTTCCCCACTTCAGCCAACACTGCTATAAGGCTGAGCTAACTGCTGCTTAACCACTGACAAGGTACCCACCAGCACTGGCAGTTACCAACGCTTCTCCAAAAAATACGATGTTCCTCAGGGCAAACACTGCACACAGGTCTGTGAAGCAACTGCTTTACTTTTGTGTGTCTTTTTTTTTTAAGAGGAAGGAGACCAAGCTAATGAAGTTTGGGGGGGGGGGGGGGGGGGGGGGAGAGAGAGAGAGAAGATACCTAGTACCACTAGCTGTACCTCCTAAGAGCATGTTACCAGGGCTGCTGAACCAGGAGCAGGCACCTTCAGATCGTACAGAGGCTGCCAAGAGAGCCACCTTCCACTTGCTAGAGACAGAGAATACTGAATTGGGATAGGAGCTCATGGTCCCTTATGAAAAGATCTCAATTCTGTGTTCTCTATCTCCACCTGCTGGTAAATAAGTGTAACCTATTCATCTGGACTGATCTGTTGGTGATGGTAAGAATTCCTCATTTTTCATATTCATATCTTGCTTTGGTTTTGTGCTTAGCCTAAAAATAATGGCAGGTCTGTGCATTACCTTAACCAAACATCAGGCGACACCTCTAGGATGCCTCTCTTGCTGTTAGTTTCTAACTCCCCACCCTTCAATTTCATAACGTAAGTTTCTGCTTTGGCTCTCTATTGCAACTTCCTTAGACTTTCCTTTTTTTTTTTGCTCCCTCACACCCCTCTAACCAAGTCATTGCATCAGCCAAGGACAGAGATCACAGTTGTTCTGTTGCTCATACATGCACCCTATATCAGTGCAGTAGTTATAGCTATTAAATGAGCTATCAACTCCTTTGCTCCTCAGGATTCAGATCATGGTCCAAACCTCTTCCTTGGTTCCCATTACCTGGTGACCAGCAGAGACCTGTGACTTGCCCTTGCCTTCTTTTGATGTAGCCAGTATTGGCTGGGACCGAGCCATATCACCCTCGATATCTGCAGCAAGCATAAATACTTATGTCAGATATCAACAGAAGTGCATGTGAGGAGAGAAAAACAAAATAGGATCCAAATATTACGTTTCCCCTCTTCAGGCATAACTATTCCTACCCATCCTTGGCTCCTCAGCATCTCTGACAAAGGAAAAACCCCTTTACCATAGGGATGGGAGGTCCTTGTTCTCAATGTGTATAGAGCTCCACCAGTAGGCATTGCAAGAATATCAAATTTATTTATTTGTGGCATTTATACCCCGCTCTTTCCCGCTCGATAGCAGGTTCAGTGCGGCTTACAAAGTATCATGGAAATAATGTATCAGAGAGATGACATAAGTACATAGAGTGGGTTCAGTGTGGCTTACAAAGTATCACAGAGATGATACCAAGTATGGAACAAAGTGTCGCAAAGATGACAATTACATAGAGTGGAACAATAATAAGAGATGTGGGGAAGGGATTGGGGTATGGGTAATACTAATGGTGTGAAATTATATTTGAGAATTAGGACGGATCTTTTGGGTAGGCTTGTTTGAAGAGGTAAGTCTTCTCCAGTTAACTGAATTTTCCAGCTGTGCAGAAAGACTCAAACCTGTAGCTTTATGTTCTACTCTTTTCCAGCTCAGTGGGTGTAAACCTCTTCACTAGCCAGTCAGATGTTCAGAATAAATTCTATAGATTTGCATGCAACTCTTTCCTGAATATTTATTGTTGTAATCCTGAAAACCTGAACAATTTGGTGTACCTCCAGGAAATGCTGGAGAAGCAGTGCTGTAAGTTTTTTTATGCCATGCTGTTCCACCTGTCCTGCAGCAGCTCACAATGTTTTAGTAACGAGTGGGGTGATTCTCAAGGCTATTGTTTGCAATAGCTCTATAGCTGATGTTCTACTATGCTCATCCTCAGGCCGAGAGAGACCAGGAGCCCAGGGTTCTCATGTGAAGTGTTTACTGGACTAAAAGCAGATGTTTATCAACCTCCCCTTCCCCCCACCCCGAGGTGCCAGTTTTCCTTTAGCAGCTTATAAAACCAGTGGTTCATTTGAATCCTCAGGACATACCCAGTCAGGTTTTCAGGCTACACAAAACGAATATGCACTGCGTCTGTCCCATAAAGGTGGTGGAAATGAAAACGGTAACGGAATTCAAACATGCGTGGGATAAGCATAAAGGAATCCTGTGCAGAAGGAATGGATCCTCAGGAGCTTGATCGGGAGGCGGGGCTGGTAGTTGGGAGGCGGGGATAGTGCTGGGCAGACTTATACGGTCTGTGCCAGATCCGGTGGTGGGAGGCGGGACTGGTGGTTGGGAGGCGGGGATAGTGCTGGGTAGACTTATACGGTCTGTGCCAGAGCCGGTGGTGGGAGGCGGGGTTGGTAGTTGGGAGGCGGGGATAGTGCTGGGCAGACTTATACGGTCTGTGCCAGAGCCGGTGGTGGGAGGCGGGGTTGGTAGGTGAGAGGCGGGGTTGGTAGTTGGGAGGCGGGGATAGTGCTGGGCAGACTTATACGGTCTGTGCCCTGAAGAGCACAGGTACAAATCAAGGTAGAGTATACACAAAAAGTAGCACATGTGAGTTGTCTTGTTGGGCAGACTGGATGGACCGTGCAGGTCTTTTTCTGCCGTCATCTACTATGTTACTATCTCTCATGCATATTCCTTGTTGATATCCTTAAAAGCAGATTGGATGGGTGTTCCCAGAATCCCTGCTCTAAACATATATGGCTTCCAACTTTCTATTTCTGCCCCCTCCCCACCTTCCCGATTACAACCAACCTCTGCCATATTCTTTCATTCTACCGCATCAGCAGCTCCTCAACTATCAGAGACCTCACAACGGCTGAAAGCCTTCTTGGTTACCATTGTCACAGACACAGTTGCCATTCCCAGTAGACAGCGACCCTGAGTGATTAAGCTGCTTTACCTGTAACCAAAGGCAGAGTGAGGCTTTCCCGTGTCTCTGTGATTTGCTCCTTGTGGGTCTCAGCAGCAAGTGGTCCTGGAGTTTGCTCAGAGTCATGTGTTTTTTTGGCAGCATGGGGCCTGAAGGTTTGATCTCGGATGGATGTCACATTTCTGCCTAGAACGGAAAGACACTGGATAGAGTGAGCTGTAGATATGACTAGCATGCCATCAGCATCGCCTAACACTTGGTCCCTGTTTCACTCTGCTGTAGCTATGAGCCCTGTATACCTTCTCTCAGGATCTCAGACTACTACTACTTAACATTTCTAGAGCGCTACTAGGGTTACGCAGCGCTGTACAAATTAACAAAGAAGGACGGTCCTTGCTCAAAGGACGAAATGTCAAGTTGGGGCAGTCTAGATTTCCTGAATAGATGTATAGTGGTTAGGTGCCAAAGGCGACATTGAAGAGGTGGGCTTTGAGCAAGGATTTGAAGATGGGCAGGGAAGGGGCCTGTGCCAGTCTAAGTCTGCAGCCTATGGACCTGCAGAAACATCTGTCTTGAAGTACTGCATTCATTACAATCAGTCATGGAGAGGAATGGAAGCCTCCTAATGAAGAAAGGAATCGATAAACTCCAGAGCCAGGACCTGAGTAACAATGGTTAGGAATCAGGAGACCTGCTGCAGGTTTTTCAAACCAGAGGTAAAGCACTGCCATACTGGGACAGTGGCCGATCCAGGTCACAAGATCCCAAAAGAGTACAATACATTTTATGCTGCTTATCCTACAAATATCAAACAAAATTCACAGAGTGTATAAATGCAAATACGATAGTCTTAAATAATTCTAGACTAAAGTGAAGGAGAGTCTCATACAAAGTACTTAGTAATATTATTTTCACTCAATAGGTGAATATATTACATATATTCATGTCAATCATTGACTCAACCTCCACCATCCCAATTGTGATAGCAAAAAACAACTTGCTCTGCTTTTATTATGTGTATATATGTGTATCCTACAAATAAGCAGTGGATTCCCCCCCCATCCCCCCCCCCAATATTCATTTTAATAGGGCTTATGGACTTTTAAGAAGCTATCCAAAACTATTTTTTTTAACCCTGCTAACTGCTTTTACCACATTCTCTGGCAACAAATTCCAGGCTAATTACACGTTGAGTGAAGAACTATTTTCTCTGATTTGTTTTCAAATTTATTAGTAGCTTCATTATGTGCCCTCTAATCCTGGTCTTCTTGAAAACAGTAAACAAGCAATTCACCTCCACCAGGTCCATTCCACTCATTTTATAGATATCATATATCCTCTCAGCCATTTTTTTTCCAAGCTGAAGAGCCCTAGCCACTTTAGCCTTTTCTCATAGGGAAATCATCCCACCCCCTTTATCATTTTCCTCACCCTTCTCTGCACCTTTTCTAATTCCACTATATCTTTTTTGAGATGCTATATTGTGTGCAATTCTAGTCACCGAGATACAAAGGCATTATAACATCCTCTTTTTTTGTTTTCCATTCCTTTCCTAATAATACCTAACATTCTATTTGCTTTTTTAGCCACCGACGCAAACTGAGCAAAGAGTTTCAACATATCATCAATGATGACACCTAGATCCCTTTCCTGGTCTGTGACTCCTAATGTGTAACCTTGCATTACATAGCTATAGTTCAGGTTCCTCTTTCTCATATGCATCACTTTGCACTTGCCCACACTAAAAACGTCATCTGCCATTTTTCACAATCCTCCCGCGATTTAAAACTCAATAACTTTTGAGTTGTCAGCAAATTTAAGTACCTCACTAGTTACTCCCACCTCTAGCTCATTTATAAATATGTTAAAAAGCAGCAGTCCCAGCACAGAGCCCTGGGGAACCCAACTACCCTTCTCCATTGAGAATGACCATTTAACCCTACTCTCTGTTTTCTATCTTTTAACCAGTTTTTAATCCACAATAGGACACTACCTCCTATCCCTTGACTCTCCAATTTCCTCTGGAGTCTTTCATGAGGTACTTTGTCAAACGCCTTCTGAAAATCCAGATACATAATATCAACCGGCTCCCCTTTATCCACGTTTGTTCACCCATTCAAAGAAATGTAGTAGATTGGTGAGGCAAGATTTCCCTTCACTAAATCCATGTTGACTGTCTCATTAATCCATGCTTTTGAATATGCTCTGTAATTTTGTTCTTTATAATAGTCTGTACCATTTTGCCTGGCACCGACGTCAGGCTTACCGGTCTATAGTTTCCTAGATTACCTATGGAACCTTTTCTAAAACAAATTGGCATTACACTGGCCACCCTCCATAAATTTAAATCATTTAAAAAGCCCACAGGAAGATACATGATAAAATAAAACCCAACACAATGCCCCCAAACCAATATCATGAAAACCAACAAAGGAACCACATCCTACTGACAACTAACAAAATGTGAACGACCAACAAAAGCTGTCAGGAACCAGCACCACCACTCAGCTGACTGAATAGTTGTTCCTTTAACACCAAACAACTCTAACTGCTAGATACGAGGAAGAAAATCATTCCAAATGCTAATCCTACAACTGAGAAAGCCAACTATAGAGTCAAAGTGAGTCTCGCTTTTGAAATAGGAAGCATCCATTAACATTTGCTCATCTTCCCTCTGCTAAATCCACACAGGTCTTGCCCATTAAACCACTCCACCAATAATGTTTTTCAAAATGGTCGAAGCTGTTTTGCCCAGTATTGAAGGCAGGCTCACTGAACCCTTTTAAAAAGCTGGCGTAACCTGTGATGAATGGTGGCATGTTATCCTTGCAACACTATCTGAGAATAGCTCGAGATCACACATTTGGGATTACACAACCTTCCCCTCACATCTGTATAGAGCCATGAAGGCTAGAAAATTACAACCGTTGAGATTTTAATTCCACTGTTGTCCCTGCTCTGCAGTACCATCACAGTTTTTGGATGCAAGGCATCTCACCCGTGGCTGCTGGCCGTCTCCCTAGGGAGCTCTTGATAGAGCTGATGGAGGAGCGTTTTGCACAGCAGACAGCAGCACTTGAGGCCTGAGAAGTAGCAGGCCTGGTCTCCTCAAGGCCTGATATTTTGCTACCTGGAAAGAAAAAATACCTCTTTAAAACAAGACTTGCCATCATTAGATACAATTGACTGCATTACATCTAACTCAAAATGAGTCGATTAGTGAATCTACTAACGACCCAGCTCTTGTGAATATATTTGTGGGTTTACCTTCCTCTCTTTCCTCACATGCTCCCTGAGAAGACAGCCCCAACCACACATCAACATCCCACCTACTCATAACCTTCCCAGTATTCTGTGCCCAGCCACAACCATTTCTTCCCATCACCCCCCATATAGTCCTTGTAAATATACTAAGCACCTAGTACCGATTCTGAAGCTCGGTGTGGGATAGTTAAGTATTCAGGGTGTCATGCATCATGCATGCCCAGCTCCAGTTCCAACCCTGCTGGCTGTCAGCGTCTTACACACCCACCTCAAGCATCCCTTGAACCCCAACCTCCCACCTGCACCCCCTTTTAATCCTTCTATGTTGCACCTGCTACTGACGTTAACACCGACACATTTTCTGTTTTCTTGTACCGTGGAGCTGACCCAAGGGACAACCGGCCTCCAAACGATAGTTGGCTGCTGACATGTCCGGGAAGCTTTGAGAACCGAGACGTCAACTGCTGGCACACAGGAGGAAAAAGCACATTTCAAGATTGGAAAGGTGTCAGTAAACAGTGTAGTCTATCTGTAAATAGGCTGAAGCTGAACCAAAAGAGATCAGCCTTTACCCAAGAATTAAATTGGTAAGGTACAAATTGCCCCAGTTCCAGGCTGGTCAGCGTCCTTTTGGGTATGGACAAACAGTAAGTTCAGTGGTTGAACCTCTCTCTTCTCTCGGGAACATATCTTTATTTACTCATATTTGGGTACAGTGGAACCGACTAATAATGAAAGCATTAAGCACAGCTTCCTTGGATTATTGTAATGTGCTTTATATAGACTTTCCTTCCTACCGACTTCAAAACACTGTTGCTCAGTTACTGCCCAACACAAAAGTGTTTCAGCCTATTCGGCCAGTCCTTCAAATTCAGACCTTACATTATGTCCTCGCTAGATAGCCAAGGTCTTCCAACGAATGCTTTTAGAGGTTACTAATGAAAAGTGCCTTTTCTTTTCAAGGTTTAATGATGTGGAATAGTCTGCCTTTGAAGCAGGACTGCACATTGATTAATCACATGAAGTGCCCCTCCTCACATTTCCTCCTGTACAGTGCAAAATATAGACAGAAGTAAATTCTCAGAACATAGTAACATAGTAGATTACGGCAGAAAAAGACCTGCACAGTCCATCCAGTCTGCTCAACAAGATATACACATAAAGTAGACCATATATCTGACCTTGATTTGTATCTGCCATTTTCAAGGCATAGACCATAGAAGTCTGCTCAGCACTAGCCCCGCCTCCCAACCACTAGCCCTGTCTCCCCCCCCCCCCCCCCCCCCCCCCCAGCTCTGCCACCCAATCTCTGCTAAGCTTCTGAGGATCCATTTACTAAACTGAAAATCAAATCATTTCTTAACATTGGTCTGGTGATTTTATTTTTCTAATCATCCTGTTCCCTCTCTCTGTGCTGTGAACTCTGTTTCAAGGTCTCCTGTCCATTCACTACATCTTTTCTCTCCTTTCTTCTTCACTTCCTGTCCTATATCCATCTTTCTTCCTTTTTTTTTTTTGCCTCCTTCTCAAAATCTAGTTTCCAGGTTTCCCCTTTCCCTCCATCCATGGGAGGCATCTCCTCCCTTCTCTCTCATTCCCTGTCATCTAAGTGCATTTCCCCTTCCTTACCCTTTTTGTATGTCCACCATCTCCTTTCTTTTTTTACTTCCATCCCCCATTTCCAACATCTGTCCATTTCTTCCTCTGCCATCCAGCATCACTCCTTACTCTGTCTTCCCCCACCATGGACCCATCTCTCTTTTCCCGCTCACCATCACCCCTGTCTCTTTTCCCTTACCCATCGACCAACATCATCTAGCACTGCCCTGTCTCTCGGTCCCACCCCCCAAACATCACTGTCTTTTCTTCTCCCCACCACCACAAAAATAAAACCATCGTCCATCATTGCCCCACCTCTCTCTCTCCCCCTACCCCCAATCATCTAGTATTGCCTTGTCTCCCCTATATCCTGCACTGCCTCATCCCCATATACTATCTGCTCCCAATCTTCCTCATCATATTATGCATTGCTCTGTCTTCCCTCACCCCCATACCCCACATTGCCCCATCTCCCCCACCCCCATGGTATGCAAAGCTCTATCTCTCCGTACCCTGAATATCCTGCATTGCCCCCCCCCCCCCTTTGTCTCTCCTCACTCCCATATCGTGCATTGCACATCTCTTCCTGCCTTCCCCTCTCGTCTCTCTGTCCTCTCCCCATCCCGCTGGCTCACTTATTTTACATGGTCTGAAGATCCTGTGCTGGTCCACTGCTTCTGTCTTCACCGCAGTTGTGGCAGCAGCAAGCAAAAGGCGCAACGTAACTCCCTGTTTCTGGGTCCAGCAGAGCCAGCGGCAGCAAGCAAAGAGGAACGTCCCTGCGGCTGCCTTCTAGTTGCAGTTGCTCACCACAGCTGCAGTGAAGACAGAAGCAGCAGACCGGCACCGGAGCGTCAGACCACATAAAATGAGTGAGCCAGTGGGAAGGGGAGAAAACATGGAGAAAAGTTAAACATTTAGGGCTCCTTTTACAAAGCCGCCCTAGCAGTTCCCATGTGGCAAATGCGATGAAGCCCAATCAGTTCCTATGGGCTTTTGTTGCAGTTGCCATACTGAAATCACTAGCACAGCCCTTAATGCGTTATTAACATGTTAAAATGTGCAGCCCTACTTTGAAGATAAAACAAACAAAATCAGTTACTATGTAAAAAAAAAACCCTGGTCCCTGCTTGTTTAAAAATAACAGCTTTGAACCTACTTTTTATTGTTTTATAACTGATTGTGCTATATTTTGTGTTGTCAACCACCTCACAGCCAGTATCCATACACGTCTTATTTCTTGCTGAGAACCCAGATGTTGGTCAGAGGGTCTTCCTATTAGTTTTGGCTGTGCACTTATAAATTTGTATTTCCAAGGAAAGTTTGTGGAATAGACTCATGGAACTCTTTCCAATCCTTCTGTTTGCTTTAGGGAGAGGGAACAGAGGAAGTTAGTAGCTTTGAGGGGTTTTTTTTTTTACTCCTGGCGGAATTCTACATAAAAACATTTAAAATTTGGCAATTCTGCTCAGTTTTGTTTTTTGTTACATTTGTACCCCGCGCTTTCCCACTCATGGCAGGCTCAATGCGGCTTACATGGGGCAATGGAGGGTTAAGTGACTTGCCCAGAGTCACAAGGAACTGCCTGTGCCTGAAGTGGGAACCGAACTCAGTTCCTCAGGACCAAAGTCCACCACCCTAACCACAAGGCCACTCCTCAACCCAATTTTCAATTGTGCATCCTTTATTTGTGTAGAATTCCTCCTTCTGTACCAGCTCAAGCTTGATGCCCCCCCTCCCTCAGCAGTCTCCCCAAGTTTGGCAGGTTCAGGTTTTTTTTTCTGCCTCCCCCTTCCCAGCAGTCTCTAGATCCCTCCCAGTGCCCAAACATCCAACACCTCTGTCAACTCCCCTTCCCAAAAACCAGCCAGAGCTCTCTCATACCCCCATAGCTAGGGCAAACATACACTAGCTCCATTTCACTATCCCGACCCCAGCTCACTCAAACCTACCCCTACATCTTTGTCACTTCCCAATACATCTACTGAGACTTCTCTTTCCCTGCCCCCTCAGACGTACCCTGGGGAGAGAAAAGCTGAATGAATATCTCTAACCACCTGTGATACCTTCAGCCTCCCTCCGCCTCTGTACCTTCGGTACACACATTCCTCTGATGGACACCCCCTCAGCTTGCTCCTTTCATCTCTTGTTGCCCCCAACTCCCCATCCTCCCTCCCCCCCCCCCAGCATACACCCCTCTGCCAGCAGCTGTGCTCAGTTTGTCCAATTAATTTCCTCTGGTCCCCTTCCCTCCCCAATACTAAACAAACAGATGTAGGGGGAAGTGGCTGCACATCAGGCCGCATCCTGTTCTTCTGCTGAATTTGAACCATGCGGGACACCATAGAGCCCCACAGTTCAGATTCAGTAGCGAGAGCCAGCATGGCACAGGAGCAGGACATAGCGACATGCAGTTACTCTCCTTCTATTCCTCCACTTGTGAAGAGTGCCAGGGAAAGAGGGGGCCCCAAGATCATGAACGGGACAAGCCAAAGGTTGCCACAGGGAGGAGAATGTGCGCTGGGCTTAACCGTGTCAGTCACCGTGCCTCCTCGTTGCAAAAATCTGTGCAAATTCCTCCAGGAGTTTGTTCAGCAGGTGGTTTGAAAGGAGGAATTCCTTAACCGTTATTTTTCAACATTGCAGAAACTGGAACCGCTTCTCCCACATAAATGTAAGCCACGTTGAGCCTGCAAAAAGGTGGGAAAATGTGGGCTACAAATCTAACAAATAATAATAGGGGGGGGGGGCATTTTTGAACCTTGTTTATTCACTATTTTCCCCCATGCCAAATTTCATACAATTCTGGTACCTTTTCAGAAATTTACTTTGCTCCCACACAATCTTGACCCCTTTGGTGTAATTCTTTTCAACTTTCACTGGATTGGAAAGAATAAAAACAAAGCAGGTAGTTCCACACGTCATGCTTGTGTACTGTTAGAAAAATGATCAGAAATGAACCAAAAAGTAGGCCCTAGACCATCTGATTTCAGAAAGGTTTGGTGGTGGGGGGGGGGGGGGGGGGGGGGGGGGAGAGGGGGTAAGCCAAATCTTTTCACCAGTTTTCATTTAAATTCTAAACTTTACTGTTTCAAGAATGGATTTAGGATCCAGGTTTCCTAATATTTCTTGAAGTTGAAAATTCTCAACAATTTAGGTTTCCAGGGCTCTCTACCTTAGGTCATAAGCCTCACGGTGCACACAAGGTTTGACTGCAGATGCCATTAAGCAGAAATGTGCCACCACGCTGTCTGTTAGCCCAGGTTACACAAGGATAGTAGATGGGAAGGCGGTAGAACTAGAGGACATGAAATGAGATTAAGGGGGGGCAGACTCAAGAAAAATGTCAGGAAGTATTTTTGCAGAGAGAGTGGTGGATGCTTGGAATGCCCTCCCGCAGGAGGTGGTGGAGATGAAAACGGTAACAGAATTCAAAAATGCGTGGGATGAACATAGAGGAATCCTGTTCAGAAGGAACGGATCCTCAGAAGCTTAGCGGAGAATGTGTGGCAGGACAAGTGCTGGGAAGACTTCTACGGTCTGTACCCTGAAAATGGCAGCTACAAATCAAGGTCAGGTATACACAAAAAGTAGCACATACGAGTTTATCTTGTTGGGCAGACTGGATGGACCGTGCAGGCTTGTTGGGCAGACTGGATGGACCGTGCAGGTATTTTTCTGACATCATCTACTATGTTACTATGACAGTTCCTCAGCCAGTACTAGGTCACAGATGGTCCTTACATGCACTACAGCCACCATCTTATGGGAGTTTTTCCACCATTCCCAATAAATCAATTTTGTTTAAATACTAAAAACACTGCTACTTACTGGTACAGGAGGTTTGGTATTAGGGTGTGCTGCTTTGGAAGTCTTTGCCAAACTTGCCTCCTTAATCTGACAGAGAATGCCAGTGGGAGGAACCCCAGCCAAGCTGCATCTGTTTGAGGCAGCGCTTTGTCTTTGAAAAGCAGGCCTGATATTGCCCAAAGATTGTCTAGCAAGTGGCTTCATGTCTGAGGTCCCTCTGCCCTTCAGAGGGAAATCCTTAGGAGAACTCTGTTGCTCAGATGCAACGGTGAGAGTGAGGCATCGTCTGCTGGTCGGCAACATGGATCTGGCTGGAATTTCTGTTTTGGGGATGAGGCTTCTTCTGCTGCTTTGAGACCGTAGGGGCAGGCTAGAGGTTTTGGGTAGGCTGTCCAGCTTTGGTTTCCTATCAGGCTCCTGTACAGTTACTTTTCTATTGACAGGCACAGATTCCTGTGTCCCAGCAACCTTCCTACATGAGGCCTTTTGATTACCCATGGTATCTAAACATCGTTCTTCGGTAACTGAAGAAACTGACAGATTTGGATCCTTCTGCATGGAGTCTCCATAAATACTTTTCATGAAGCAAAACTGCACATCCCCTTGCAGAGGAGTGGAGGTCATAAGAGTTGTCATACCAAATGTAAGGGACCCCAAGGAGAGACTTTCATTATGAGTGCTCTCTGTGTTGTGAGGCTGTTCCACATCAGGAAGAAACCCACCATTAGATTCCTTAGAGCTGGAATCACCTTGCGTCTTCTCCTGGAATCCACCTTCGCTGCTGTTAGAACCAGGAGTGATCACATGACATAATACTGTGCTGAGCTGGTGTGTAGTGTTGATCTCTGGTAATCTCTCAGTCCGCATCTCATACGCCACAGTCAAATTAGCACATTGTGATAAACTACAGTAATGTAACGGGTACATCAGTTGAGTCTGGTTCAGTTCTGGCTTTCCAGTTTGTTCTTCGGGTTGCGGTTTCTGAGACAAGTTGAGTGTTACGTTGACTGAGCCATGTGCTTTTGATATTGCTGATACACTTCTCTCTAAGGGTTCCTGGACATCTACAGTGCACTTTAAAGCAGGCCCAGTGACAATCTCCAGACTTTCCTTTTCTTGGCCCCTGCTGTTGCTGTTCGCACTGTCCTGCGTATTTCCAAGAACTCCAATTCCGTCTATGGAAGGCAATTCTTCCAAGGTTTTCAGTACCTGGGTAGGAGGCAAGGGTTCCTCCGACAGTTTTCTCTCCCATACTTGGCAGACAGGCTCTCTAACATCAAGCTCTAGGTTCATCTTCTCAAGGTCCAGAATACTATTCCCAAAGAACGTGTGTTTTGCATCTGAATGGTCTCTATCTGCAGGCTGCAAAACCAAGGCATCTTCTGAAGCTGACCGAGATTTAAACGGGGTACTTTCATAAGGGAGAATCTCATTCTCAATAGTAGAAACATCCACTATGCCTTGCTTCCTCTTTGGAGTCTGATTTTGCCCGTGGGCATTGGGGCTTCTTGTGTCAGATGCAGAACACTGAAGTTGATTTGCTATCTCCAAGCATTCTGCTTCAAAACAACTTTGATAGAGGGGTGTGTACAGATGGGGGTCTTCTGACATGGGCAACTCATACTGGAACAGGTCTGGAAACTGATCTCTTTTTCCTTTATTTTCTTTTGTCTCATCTTCTTCTGCTGTTTGCTCAGTTTTCTGGGTTTCATGGGAACTGGATTCTAAATCCATTTCCATGACAGGCGTTAGATGTTTCTTTCTTATCTGCTGGGAGGATACTGGTGTGCTAAAATAGCTATTTGTTACTTTCAGAGCATCCAAGGCCATCATGTTAAATGTTAAAGAGGGGAAAGGACAACAGCTGAACGCACAGCTATCTGAAGGTGGTCTTGGCACTAAAAGTGGGTGACCAATGAATTCAACCTGCATCTCTTCATTAAGCAGTTCCCCAGGTATAGCCTGCTCCTCTCTCTGCTCATTCTTCTCCCAGTTAACTACATTCAGGATGTTTTGACAGGCATCAGCCAGAAAGACGTTGCTCCCTTCCTCACATGGAATCACAGATGTGCCATTTGAAGAGTCACCTTGTGAAGTAATCATGGTGATTTGGGGACTCCCAGCATTCACGCCAACATTTTTATTGCTTTTAGGACTATCACAGATCCAAGTGTTACCCAGCTCAGCTGCTTCTTTGCTCACAGCCATCTTTTTGGTTTCTAAATTAAGAACCTTTCCGTCCATATCCTCAGTGCTGTGTGTCCTTGGCCTGAATCATTGATTAGGGTACAATGTTGGGGTCCCTCCAGCTTCTTGTCATCTGTAGCTTTCCACCTTTCTGCTGTTGTGCTAGGCTTTGCCGTTAAAGATTTTTTTTATCCTTTAACCCTGACTGCTTAGCAAGCTGGCCTAGGAAACTTCCTTGTCCATGCCCAACATTCAGGCACTTCTGGGGCTGTTTCCTGACTTGGCAGTGACATATCTCTGGCGTACTATCTTACTTATCTTTGGAATAAGAATAGGAGCTCGCTTTCATTGTGGCTTAAAATCAAGAACAGTTCCTTGAGGTTCACAGGCGAGTCTGAAAGAATAAAGGCACAAGATAAAACCTTTAAAAAAAAATAGGACAGCCAAAACACAAAAAAGGGGAAAATATTATATTAATACTTTAATATTAAGGGAAAGCATTACTTAAAAGAACCCCTTCTTTCATGCAGATCTCTCATTTGTTTAAACATAACTAAATGGGTTATAAGCTCATAATGCAATCTACTGGTTTTCTTATATTTTGACCATGTGTGCCAAAACTGGAAATGCAGAGAGACAGAACAGAATTCAGTAACATCCAAAACTTAACGTTATAATTGTGTTCGCATTTGGGCAACAACTGAGAAAACGCCGTTATCAAATCATATTAGGAAGCTTGACATCAACTTGGTTAACTTCTGCTAAATATCAACCAGCTCATAGTTTTAAGGCTAGATTTTGTTTGCTGAACTCATGTTGACTCATTTCCCCTCTACTAGATTTGTTTCTCCTTGGTTCATTTTAAATAAGACGCTAAGAAATTATTTACTCTGGTCTTATAACAAGGAAATCCCATCAAGCTATGCATCACCATTTGGAAAACATAAATGTCATTCAGCTCCATCTGTTCTGCTGCTTTCCCTTTGCCATCATTATCCCCAGTACTTATCTATATACAAACACACAGCCAGCAGACAAAGATTAACACCCCTTCCCCCCCCCCCCCAAAAAAAAAAAAAACATGCCTTTTACAACCAGGCTTGGAAAAAATAAATATATATCAGACTGGAAAACGATGAAGGTAGGTCTGCCCTCATTATTGAATATCTGTTTTAAATAGCAGACCTGCCAAGTCTCCCACATTGAACAGGAGACTCCTGCTTTGGCGGGCCATCTCCCACCCTCCTGCCAAAGCGGTGAAGTCTCCCGCTGAGACCGACGCTGCTTCTCCCAATGCAGCAGCGGCAGAAAAGCAAAACAAAAAGCAAACGCGCGGAGCCGCAGCACTGCCTTCAGGCATGCACTGTCAGTTCTGCCGGTCCTCTGCCCCCGGAACTTAAAATTGACGTCAGAGGGGGCAGAGGATCGGCACAGCCAACAGCTGCGGACCCGCATTTGTTTTTTTTTTTTTTTTTTGTGTGTGGACGTGGTTGGCTCAGGCTGGTTGCTGCACAGAGCACAGGCTGCATCGTGGTGGAGGGAGAACGTAAGGATCGGATGAAAAGTTGAAGCCAATTGGTCTCCGTTTTTCCTTCAACAAAGTAAGTAAAATTGTAACCTCTGAGCTGCTGCATCCACAGTTATCACTTTTATATTGTTCGTAGCATTTTTTTTTCATCTCACTTATATTTTCAAAAATTGCTGGCTTGTGCAGTATACAGATGTACTACTACTATTTAGCATTTCTATAGCACTACAAGGCATACGCAGCGCTGCACAAACATAGAAGAAAGACAGTCCCTGCTCAAAGAGCTTACAATCTAATAGACAAAAAATAAAGTAAGCAAATCAAATCAATTAATGTGTACAGGAAGGAGGAGAGGAGGGTAGGTGGAGGCTCAGTCCACCAATAAGAGCCAACCTCATCAGTGATGTCACAATGGCTTGATTGCCTGATACTTGGCTCACTTCTGATATTGTGATGTCATAAGGGAAAGGGGGAAGGGAAATGGGACTTGATATACCGTCTTTCTGAGGTTTTTGCAACTACATTCAAAGCGGTTTACATATATTCAGGTATTATTTTGTACCAGGGGCAATGGAGGGTTTAGTGACTTACCCAGAGTCACAAGGAGCTGCACTGCACTAACCAATAGGCTACTCCTCTACTACTACTACTATTTAGCATTTCTATAGCGCTACAAGGCGCACGCAGCGCTGCACAAACATAGAAGAAAGACAGTCCCTGCTCGAAGAGCTTACAATCTAATAGACAAAAAATAAAGTAAGCAAATCAAATCAATTAATGTGAACGGGAAGGAAGAGAGGAGGGTAGGTGGAGGCGAGTGGTTACAAGTGGTTACGAGTCAAAAGCAATGTTAAAGAGGTGGGCTTTCAGTCTAGATTTAAAGGTGGCCAAGGATGGGGCAAGACGTAGGGGCTCAGGAAGTTTATTCCAGGCGTAGGGTGCAGCGAGACAGAAGGCGCGAAGTCTAGAGTTGGCAGTAGTGGAGAAGGGAACAGATAAGAAGGATTTATCCATGGAGCGGAGTGCACGGGAAGGGGTGTAGGGAAGGACGAGTGTGGAGAGATACTGGGGAGCAGCAGAGTGAGTACATTTATAGGTTAGTAGAAGAAGTTTGAACAGGATGCGAAAACGGATAGGGAGCCAGTGAAGGGTCTTGAGGAGAGGGGTAGTATGAGTAAAGCGACCCTGGCGGAAGATGAGACGGAGGAAGTATAAGGGAATAACTTTTCATAGGTAGTAGTAATTTGTTAGAAAGTGTAATCATTGTATCACTTGGAGGAGCTGGTTATAAGGACACCCTAGCACTGTTATATTGGTGCAGAGATTTTTTTTTTTCTCAAGGTAAATGGCCTCTAAAACAGACATGTGATGAGAATGAGGTGTTCAACATTCAGAGTTTCTATTTACTTATATTTATATCCCATAATTAAACATGATTTGGGTTGAAACCTGGGAGCACTTAAAATCTTTTTTTTTCCTATGCCTACATCAAAAGAAATTCAAGATGACAGAAGGTAGAGTGGGCGGGGCCAAGACAGAATGGGCGTGGCTGGGCGTGTACTAAAATCTCTCTCAAAAATCGGGCCCCTTGGCAGCTCTGAAATAGTAGTAATAAACATTAAGTGCGTTTTTATAATATACCACTGCATTCCACAAAACAAAAGGAGCAAATGCCCACAAACCATCTTTCCCTTTTGATCTAAGCACAGGAAGAAAAAAAAATACGACTTTAAATGCTACCAGGTTTCAACATAATTCGTGTTTAATGTGGGATATAATTGCCATAAATAAGTAAATACATAAATAGAAACTCTGAATGTTGAACACCTGATTCTCATAACATGATGTCTGTTTTAGTGGCCCTTTACCAGGAGAGAAAAATTTCCGTACAAATATAACAGTGCTAGGGTGTCCCTATAAGCAGCCCCTCCAAATGACACACTGATTACGATTTATAACAAATTACTACTCTGCCTATGAAAAGTTATCCCGTTATTATACTTCCTTGTATACTGCACAAGTCAGCATGTTTGAAAATATGAGATTAAAAATACCACCAAATAAAGGACAATGTGGATGCAGCAGCTCATAGGTTTGTTTTGAGTGTAGGTGGAATGACTCCACAGGGAAGGGGGTTAACTGAGACCAGTCTAAGTGGCTTCAAAATATCCCAAGCAACTGTCTGTTATTATATGTTGCAATAGCAGCCAGAAATATTCAAATCACTTATATCATTGAGGAAAATACTGCTAAATCAGAAAGAATCTGTTCCTTAATAGGATCCTTACAGTTCACAGCATCATTGTAGCTTAAACTGGATTGTACCAAGGCAGCAATGTGCAAGTCTTAATCGATCCAGTTTTCTTTGAATTTAAGTGAAAATTCTAAATTAAAAAACAAAACAAAACAAAATATAGTCTAATTATGTAGCCTCTCCTTGAAAGACATTAACTTCTTCAAAATTAAATTCCAGTAAGGCAGAAGATTAAAAAAAAGCCACTTAACTTGTAGCCGATTCCAAACTGACAAGAAGCCCCCCACCACCACCACCGTGACGAGGTTTTGATACTTCATCAGGGAAGAAGTTCACAATGCAGGCTTGACTTACTACTACTACTACTTAGCATTTCTATAGCGCTACAAGGGTTAGGCAGCGCTGTACAAGTTTAAACATGGGGAAGGACAGTCCCTGCTCAAGAGAGCTTACAACTAAAGATAGAGGAGTGTGGTAGCCGTGTTAGTCCACTCTTAAGGTTATCAATAGAAATCACATATCCACACCTATTCACACCCACCCTGTTAGAATACCAATGATATGCTTTGATGTCCCCATGCATACTTCCTACCCACCCCCATCCTCCCACCCTGTCAGACTGTCATAGTAATGCTTGAATGTTTTCACTTATATACACTGTCAGCTAGCACATTTGCTTATTTCCGATCTGACGAAGAAGGGCAACCTTCGAAAGCTAATCAAGAAATGTATTAAGTTATGTCCAATAAAAAAGGTATCATCTTATTTTCTTTTCCATGTTTTATTTTGTTTGATTTCTATAGATTCTACATGGAATGTTGCTATTCCACTAGCAACATTCCATGTAGAAGTCGGCCCTTGTAGATCACCAATGTGGCCGCGCAGGCTTCTGCTTCTGTGAGTCTGACGTCCTGCACGTCAGACTCACAGAAACAGAAGCCTGCGCAGCCTTCTACATGGAATGTTGCTAGTGGAATAGCAACATTCCATGTAGAATCTCCAACAGTAGCAACATTCCATGTAGAATCTCCAATGGTATCTATTTTACTGTCATAGTAATGCTTGAATGTTTTCACTTATATACACTGTCAGCTAGCACATTTGCTTATTTCCGATCTGAGGAAGAAGGGCAACCTTCGAAAGCTAATCAAGAAATGTATTAAGTTATGTCCAATAAAAAAGGTATCATCTTATTTTCTTTTCCATGTTTTATTTTGTTTGATTTCTATTGATAATCTAAAGATAAAAACTATGTAGTCAGTGTAGGTATCAGGAATGGGAAGGTGGTTAGGCGCCAAAAGCAAGGGAGAAGAGATGGGCCTTGAGTAAGGACTTGAAAATGGGCAGGGAGGGCGCATGGCGTATGGGCTCAGGGAGTCTGTTCCAGGCATAAGGTGCTGCGAAGCAGAAGGGGCGGAGTCTGGAGTTAGCAGTGGTAGAGAAGGGTACAGATAGGAGTGATTTGTCCTGAGAGCGGAGGTTACGGGTGGGAACATACGGGGAGAGGAGGGTAGAGAGGTAATGGAGGACTGCAGATTGAGTGCATTTGAAAGTCATTAGTCATTGAAGGACTTCATAGCTGAAGTCTCCTAAACAAAATCTACAACATGTATAATCTTCATCCTGATAGCAATGCTTTGAAAAACAACAGAATTACATATAAAATGGCCGCCGCTTTTTCGTCCCCGCGCTGCAGTTTAAATGTCCATCAGCTGATCGAAAATAGAGGAACCCGATTGGACGTACAAGAACATTTGCCAGAATCTGATTGGATAAAAAAAATCTGATTGCTCCTATTAAGGAACAGATTCTTTCTGATTGGTCAATATTATCTTCAATGATATAAGTGATTTGAATATAACAGACAGCTGACTTGACATATGTCCTTCTACACTAAATAATTCGGTCCTGTTGACGTCAAGGAAACCTCCTGGGTCTCGGCTGCCACTGCCGATTCCTGTCGCCCAGAGCTCTGGCTACTGACATTCGTTACCCAACAACATTAAACAAGGAGGTTACGCGCACGTGAACCACATTAAATTCCAGCCCTTCAGGGAGATTGAGCGCGCGACTCAGCCCAGCCCCTACCTTACAACACGCAGTCAGTCATTCACACAAGTACCTGACACCAACCAGCCCGGAATTTTTAATCTCCCGCCTCTAATGACACCATTTCCGGTTTCACACTGCTGCTAACAACGGCCCTCCTGACGCCACTTCCGGTTTCCCAAAGCTCAGCTTCAAGGTAGCGAAGACATGGAATCTAACCTGCTTGCAAGATAGAACAGGGGTTGGGTTGAGAGTCATGATAGAGACCTGGACTGTGGGGTGGGGGGGGCGTCATTAAACCTCCTTGCTTTAACGAGCGCGAGAGGGCGCAGGCAGGACCCGCCCCTCGCGCTAGGCTTTCCGCGTGAACCCAGTGATCGAAGCATCTGCTGGAGACCAAGGAAGCTTAATAGACAGGAGTGGAACTGAGCCTATCTAGTCCACTGTAAGCAAGGAAGCCAATTAGGACAGTCTAAGTTTCCCTTTCCTAGTGCAGCCGTCATCCCCATTCACTCAAATCAAAGCAAGCAAACCTAGGAGATGGTGCAAGGAGGTTTAATAGACAGGAGTGGAACTGAGCCTATCTAGTCCACTGTAAACAAGGAAGCCAATAAGTACGTTAGTTTCCCCTTCCCAGCGCAGCCGTCATCCCCATTCACTCAAAACAAAGCAAGCAAACCTAGGAGATGCTGCAAGGAGGTTTCATAGACAGGAGTGGAATTGAGCCTATCTAGTCCACTGTAAGCAAGGAAGCCAATTAGGACAATCTAAGTTTCCCTTTCCTACTGCAGCCGTCATCCCCATTCACTCAAATCAAAGCAAGCAAACCTAGGAGATGCTGCAAGGAAGTTTAATAGACAGGAGTGGAACTGAGCCTATCTAGTCCACTGTAAGCAAGGAAGCCAATTAGGACAATCTTAGTTTCCCCTTCCCAGCGCATCCGTCATCCCCTTTCACTCAAAACAAAGCAAGCAAACCTAGGAGATGCTGCAAGGAGGTTTAATAGACAGGAGTGGAACTGAGCCTATCTAGGCCACTGTAAGCAAGGAAGCCAATTAGGACAGTCTAGGTTTCCCTTTCCTAGTGCAGCCGTCATCCCCATTCACTCAAATCAAAGCAAGCAAACCTAGGAGATGCTGCAAGGAGGTTTAATAGACAGGAGTGGAACTGAGCCTATCTAGTCCACTGTAAGCAAGGAAGCCAATTAGCACAGTCTTAGTTTCCCCTTCCCAGCGCATCCGTCATCCCCATTCACTCAAAACAAAGCAAGCAAACCTAGGAGATGCTGCAAGGAGGTTTAATAGACAGGAGTGGAACTGAGCCTATCTAGGCCACTGTAAGCAAGGAAGCCAATTAGGACAATCTTAGTTTCCCCTTCCCAGCGCAGCCGTCATCCCCTTTCACTCAAAACAAAGCAAGCAAACCTAGGAGATGCTGCAAGGAGGTTTCATAGACAGGAGTGGAATTGAGCCTATCTAGGCCACTGTAAGCAAGGAAGCCAATAAGTACGTTAGTTTCCCCTTCCCAGCGCAGCCGTCATCCCCTTTCACTCAAAACAAAGCAAGCAAACCTAGGACATGCTGCAAGGAGGTTTAATAGACAGGAGTGGAACTGAGCCTATCTAGGCCACTGTAAGCAAGGAAGCCAATTAGGACAGTCTAGGTTTCCCTTTCCTAGTGCAGCCGTCATCCCTATTCACTCAAATCAAAGCAAGCAAACCTAGGAGATGGTGCAAGGAGGTTTAATAGACAGGAGTGGAACTGAGCCTATCTAGTCCACTGTAAGCAAGGAAGCCAATTAGGACAATCTTAGTTTTCCCTTCCCAGCGCAGCCGTCATCCCCTTTCACTCAAAACAAAGCAAGCAAACCTAGAAGATGCTGCAAGGAGGTTTAATAGACAGGAGTGGAACTGAGCCTATCTAGTCTACTGTAAGCAAGGAAGCTAATTACAACTAAGTTTCCCATTCCTAACGCAGCCGTCATCCCTATTCACTCAAATCAAAGCAAGCAAACCTAGGAGATGGTGCAAGGAGGTTTAATAGACAGGAGTGGAATTGAGCCTATCTAGGCCACTGTAAGCAAGGAAGCCAAATAGGACAATCTAAGTTTTCCCTTCCCAGCGCAGCCGTCATCCACGTTGACTCAAAACAAAGCAAGCAAACCTAGGAGATGCTGCAAGGAGGTTTAATAGACAGGACAGGAGTGGAACTGAGCCTATCTAGTCCACTGTAAGCAAGGAAGCCAAATAGGACAATCTAAGTTTTCCCTTCCCAGCGCAGCCGTCATCCACGTTGACTCAAAACAAAGCAAGCAAACCTAGGAGATGCTGCAAGGAGGTTTAATAGACAGGACAGGAGTGGAACTGAGCCTATCTAGGCCACTGTAAGCAAGGAAGCCAATTAGGACAATCTAAGTTTCCCTTTCCTACTGCAGCCGTCATCCCCATTCACTCAAATCAAAGCAAGCAAACCTAGGAGATGCTGCAAGGAGGTTTCATAGACAGGAGTGGAATTGAGCCTATCTAGGCCACTGTAAGCAAGGAAGCCAATAAGTACGTTAGTTTCCCCTTCCCAGCGCAGCCGTCATCCCCTTTCACTCAAAACAAAGCAAGCAAACCTAGGACATGCTGCAAGGAGGTTTAATAGACAGGAGTGGAACTGAGCCTATCTAGGCCACTGTAAGCAAGGAAGCCAATTAGGACAGTCTAAGTTTCCCCTTCCCAGTGCAGCCGTCATCCCCATTCACACAAAGCATGCAAAACCTAGTACGAACTGCTCTTTCGGATGGACAAAACGATGGTTTCATTTCTAAAGTAATTGTATTCCTTTTGGTTAGTTTTACTTATGCATTTTTATATTGCTGTTTATATTACAGTTTAATTTACAGTCCCATTTATTTAGCCTTATACAGAGCTGCCAAGGGGTCCCAATTTTTGAGGGAGATTTTAGTACACGCCCACAGCCCCGCCCCACATGGCATTAGCTCCGCCTACTCTACATGGCTCCGCCCCTAGCACACCTGAAACCCAGGCCATTTCAGAAAATAATGTATTTAATAGCCTAACACCCATTTCAATTAGCTTTCAGAGGCCAAAACCTCCTGCCTCAGGTCAGTATAATGCTGTTATGGTATCCTCTCCTGACCTAAGGAAGGAAGTATTGGTCTCTGAAACTTTATTAACACAGGTACCATATTACTTTATCCTAAGTTAAAAAATAAAATTATTTTCTTTACCTTTGTTGTATGGCCATTTACTTTTTCTAATTGTTTTGCTCCCAGTCTCTTGATTCTGCTTTCTTATTTTTTTTCACCTAACTGTTTTGCCAGGGTTTCCTGGACATATGTCATTTTCTCTCCTTTTTCTTTGCTTTCTTCAATATTTTTCTGCCTCTCTCTGTCCAGATTTAATTCATTCTTACTATACATTCTTTCATTTCCTTCTTTTTCCTTCATCTACATATGGCTTTTCTTCTTTTCCTCACCCTTGTTCTCCCAGTGCCCCTTCCTCTTATTTTCCAGTCTTTCACTACTTCCCTTTTCCATCCAGCAGCTCTCCTCTTTCTCTCTCCATTCTTCCAGTGTCTCCCCTCTTTCTTTCTGCATCCTTCCATCCGTGTCCATCTTTCTCTCCCCATCCTTCCACCCATCTACCTTCTCTCCTGATCCTTCCTTCTATCCAGTGTCTATCTCTCTACCCTTTTCTGTTCAGTGTCCCTTCTTTCTCCACATCCTTCCAGTCTCTCTCCTTTCTCTCTGCATCCTTTCATCCATCTCCCTCTCTCTCCCTATCCTTCCATGCAATGTCTTTCTCTCCCCATCTTTCCATCCATTTTCCCTCTCTCTCCCCATCCTTCCATCCATCTACCCCCTCTCCCGATCCTTCCATCTACTGTCTCTCTATCTCCTTCTTTCCATCCAGTGTCTCTCTCTACCCTTTTATATTCATCATTCCCCCCCCCCATCCTTATCACCAGCAGCTTCTCTCTTTCTCCAGCCCTTCTCCATCTCCCCTCCTTCTCTCCCCACTCTCTCTATTTTACCTCCTGCCCATCTCCCCTCCTTCTCTCCCCACTCTATCTTACCTCCTGCCTCCTTCCACCACATCTTCATTGCTTGGCCACTGCTGCTTCTCCTGTTGAGCAGCAGCAGCCGCTACAAAAAGAAAAAGAGCTAATTAAACAAACCAAAAATGTTTTTAAAAAGCAAGCGCGGCACCACAGCCAGCTTTCAGGCAATGGCTGTCAGCTCTGCAGCCACTCCTCTCTCCTCTCACTGTCCCCAGAGCACAGCGTAGCAGGAAGTCGATCTCAACTTCCTGCTCCAGGGGCAGTGACGTGAGAGGAGAGGCTGCAGAGCCAACAGCCAATGCCTGAAGGCTGCCACGCTTGCTTTTTTAAAACATTTTTGGTTTGTTTAATTAGCTTTTTTTCTTTTTGTAGCGGCCGCTACTGCTCAACAGGAGAAGCAGCAGTGGACGGAAATGGGAGCTGGCGCCGCGTGTTTCAGCGGGATACTTTCCCGCTTTGGCGGGAGTGCAGGAGATGACCCGCTGAATGCGGGAGACTTGGCAGGTCTGCCATATGTGATTAACAGTCTTCTTGGATGTCTATTATTTATCTTTTTAGTACATGCTTTTTATATGTTTGTAAAAAAAATCCTTGTTTTATCAGTCATTACTTTTTATATTCTTGTAGCAAGTTACATATTTTTATGTATTGTAATTGTATATTCCTTTTGATTTGTAGGCTCCTGAAGCAGGCGTTTTTCGACTAAACACAGCTCCGTGTTGAATCTTTTGAGTTTTTTAAACTTTGTTTTTTCAATAAAATATTATTATCTATTACTTGCCATCACAGTGTCTTGGAAGTGTTGTGTTGATCTCGCTACTTTTTTGGTTGTTTTTTAATCTTTACCCTCGTAGCAGATCTTAGTTTCTCCACTTTTTTTTTTTTTGCTAGTTGTTATTAAAACAGGTCAAAGCTCAAAATGTTGTAGTTTTAGTCCTGGATATTTTTGTTTTGTTCCATTATAGCTGAAAATAAAAGGTCTTGGGAATGCTCAGATCCTGCCCTTAACCTGCCCCCTTGAGATCTGGACACACTGTATAAAAAAAAGTCTGGAAAATGGGTTTCTGAAATACTGATTTGGACATTTTGGTGAGAAAAACATACTAATGCTGCTTTATGCCACTTGTTAGATGTTTTGTTTTCTTGAAAAAATGAGCCCCATAGAGTGTTTACGGTCTAAGCAAGGTCACATGTGCACTAACAAGTATGATTGTAGAATATGAATGTGACCACACAGATAAATACGAATAGATAAATAAAACCACAGTGACTTTTATTTATTGGCTGTGGGAGGAGGGATTGGAGTTCTAGGTCTTGGGATGTTGGTTAGGAAAGGGAGATGGAGCCACAGGGTTTCCTCTCTTATTAATTTTCATCAGGGAACTGGGAAAGAAGATGAGGGCTTGTCTTCGCTTTTTAAGTAATTTATGCCTGCTATTTCTATGGTCCAATTAACTGGAAAAAAAAGTACCCTTTCAGCGGCTAAATTTCCATGTTGTATGGATACGGTCAGTCCCCACCCTCAGAAAGCCCCTCCTTCCATTTTTGCAGCCAAATTCTGTCAGCACACTAATTTGTATGGGTGATGGTAAGTTTCAGTGTCAGATGGTGAATACTAAGTCATGCTGAAAAATGGAAGGAGGGGCTTTCTGAGGGTGGGGACTGACCGTATCCATACAACATGGAAATTTAGCCGCTGAAAGGGTACTTTTTTTTCCAGTTAATTGGACCATAGAAATAGCAGGCATAAATTACTTAAAAAGCGAAGACAAGCCCTCATCTTCTTTCCCAGTTCCCTGATGAAAATTAATAAGAGAGGAAACCCCCCCCCCCATGCAGGCATGCTAGGCATACCTTTGCAACAGAGCATGTGCTTATCTGACGTGCACTGTACATATCTTTTTTTCTTGCATGTATTTAAAAAAATATACAATACAAGTTTAACAAAGTACATTATTTTTAAAGAACTTACTTAAGCAGGAGAATGCCACATGGGGTAATGTGTCGTTAGTGGTACTTGCTAACCAGTGCAGCCCTATTAGGAAACTAAAGGGGTTAAACTTGTATTGTATATTTTTTTAAATACATGCAAGAAAAAAAGATATGTACAGTGCACGTCAGATAAGCACATGCTCTGTTGCAAAGGTATGCCTAGCATGCCTGCATGGGGGGGGGGGGGAGGACAGAGAGGAATGTGTTGCTCCCTTAGTCCCTCTCCCCATCCTCAATTGCAAACTCGGTATGGGGAAAGGGACTCGATAGTACCACCTTTCTGTGGTTTTTGCAACTACATTCAAAGCGGTTTACATAGTATATACAGGTACTTATTTGTACCAGGGGCAATGGAGGGTTAAGTGACTTGCCTAGACTCTAGAGTCACAAGGAGCTGCAGTGGGAATCGAACCCAGTTCCCCAGTATCAGAGTCCACTGCACTAACCACTAGGGCTACTCCTCCATTATGTCCAGATGAGAGACTGTTAAAAATGTCCCAGCACACCACTGAATATGGCTATAGGTAACTTAAGGAAAAGGAGGTTGGAAGGTAAAGAGCATTGTGAAGGGACAAGATTTAAGGGAAACAGATGGTACTGGGTCTGATGAAGTGATGGGCAAGTTCTGATTAGGCCAAAATCATGATTATGCAGTGTATTCAATTGTCTGTTTTGGACTACTTGGGTTTGATGTGGAAGAATAATCTAAAAAAGTGGGCTTTCAGTTGTTTTCTGAACTGTAAATAGTTGTTCTGCACAAAAACCTGGAACTGAAATCGACGATCTACGTGAAGCAGGTTGTGTATGAGGTTTTGGATTTCAGTTCTTGACATCTGGGGAAGTGGGGAGTGAGATAGGATCTTGCGTTCTTGGTTGCGTTGCGCACTGGTAGGTTTATTAGGTCAGGATTGTGAAAAATTACGGAAGGACCTTACGAGACTGGGCAGCTAAATGGCAGATGACGTTTAATGTGAGCAAGTGCAAGGTGATGCATGTGGAAAAAAGAACCTGAATTATAGCTACGTCATGCAAGGTTTCACGTTAGGAGTTACAGACCAAGAAAGGGATCTGGGTGTCGTCGTTGATAATACACTGAAACCTGCTGCGGCTCGGAAAGCGAATAGAATGTTGGGTATTATTAGGAAAGGTATGGAAAACAGGTGTGAGGATGTTATAATGCCGTCATATCCCTCCATGGTGCGACCGCACCTTGAGTATTGTGTTCAATTCTGGTCGCCGCATCTCAAGAAAGATATAGTGGAATTGGAAAAGGTGCAGCGAAGGGCGACTAAAATGATAGCGGGAATGGGACGACTTCCCTATGAAGAAAGACTAAGGAGGCTAGGGCTTTTCAGTTTGGAGAAGAGACGGCTGAGGGGAAACATGATAGAGGTATATAAAATAATGAGTGGAGTGGAACAGGTGGATGTGAAGCGTCTGTTCAAACTTTCCAAAAATACTAGGACTAGGGGGCATGCGATGAAACTAGTGTAGTAAATTTAAAACAAATCAGAGAAAATTTTTCATCACCCAACGCTTAATTAGACTCTGGAATTTGTTGCCGGAGAGCGTGGTGAAGGCGGTTAGCTTGGCAGAGTTTAAAAAGGGGTTAGACGGTTTCCTAAAGGACAAGTCCATAAACCGCTACTAAATGGACTTGGGAAAAATCCACAATTCCAGGAATAACATGTATAGAATGTTTGTATGTTTGGGAAGCTTGCCAGGTGCCCTTGGCCCGGATTGGCCGCTGTTGTGGACAGGATGCTGGGATCGATGGACCCTTGGTCTTTTCCCAGTGTGGCATTACTTATGTACTTAAGTACATGTATTCCACGTAGAGGCCAAATATTATTCTGTAGGTCAGTGTACAGATCTTGACTGATATTCGTGCTTTGATGGGTAGCCAGTGTAGTTTTTGAAGCCGTTTCTGCCATAGATGAGTCTTGCTGCAGTGTTTTGTGCACTTTGTAATTTTTTTGCGGGTTTATTCCTTGCATCCTGCATAAATTGCATTACAATAGTCTGCAGAAGGCATCCCATAGAAAATAGCTTTTTATGCATTTGAGTTTCCACATGATGTGGAACATTTTCTTTGTGGTAAGAGCTGTTTGTCGAATGAAAGTTTGCTCTCAAAGACACTCAACATGATTGCACTGAGAAAATCTCAGCTGACTACATCCTGAAGCAGCCTTGCAAAATACTGGCCACCATCAACTGTCACTGTGGGACTTAAAATATTATTATTGATTGAGAGGACTCTCTACAGGAACTCTTGAAGCAGGCAGAGAACCTGTTAAGTACTACTGTTTAAGGATTTTTGATAACTGCAGCATTTTGAAGCTTTGGAGTATTTGTGGAACATTAAATAAAATGTGATGGCGGCAAAATAAGGAAGTTTTTTTATGCCGATGATAACTCCAGCTCTGAAGGGTTTGTAATACCTGGAGCTCTACCGAGGTTTTTTCCTTTTCAAGAGGTGTTTGTCCAAAAAGGAATCCTTTTGATATGATTTAAAGGGAACAGTAAAAAAAAAAAAATGGTTTCTTCTCTGTACTGGAATCTGCATGTAATCCAACAGGTACTGATGTGCTCTTGGGTTTGTTTGTTTTTTTTTTAAATTTAATTCATGCTCCATAAAGCAAGGTGCCTGTAGGTGGAAACTTTTGCATCCTTTATCACACCATACAAGTTGGGTTCTTTCTTTATGGCCATATTCATGTAGTCATTTGCTATGCTGTATCTTAGCTTGTATTTTTTCAAAAAAGGTAGACAATAAGTTGTAACAAAACAAAGAATCAGCTCCTTGGGGAATACCCAGGAAATCAAGTTTCCAGACGCTCGACAATGAGCTTACATGTACAGTCAGCGGTGTGCTGGTAAATGTTTAACAACGGGCTCTCTCTCCGGGCATAGCAGGACCTGAAGTTTTTTTTTTTTTTTTTTTTTGGGGGGGGGGGGGGGGGGAATACATGCCTCTCTCTCCCCTCCCTTGTGTAGGCACACTAGGCATACCTTTGCCGAGCCCCACCATCCAATAAATGGACTGCCACCATTCTCTGCTGCTTGTTTCTGGCTCTGAGCAGCATGATGGAACCTTCTTGCGCTTGCATGAAAAGTCCCAGCCTGATGCTCAGAGTCAGGAGCAGGGAGCAGCAGCAGTCTATTTACTTGGCTAGTGGGGCCAGCATCACTGCCAGTAAAGTAAGAGAGAATTCAGGAGGGGGCCCAAGCCCACATTTTGGGAGACAGTTGTTAAAGTAGCCAACTTTAGTAAACAACCGGCTCCCAAAATTCTTAAAAACTTAACGGCTCTCACGAGCCCGCTCCAGCACACCACTGTGACAGTACACCCAACTGGCTAAGAGGCATATGTTCAAAGCACATAGCCTTCCACAGTTCCATAGAAACCTATGGAACTTTGGAAGGCTAAGTGCTTTGAAAATATGCCTCCAGGTGAGCTTCAAGGACTATGCCAAGGACCACTCGTATAGAAACACTGCCTAGATAGAGATGTTCCCTACTTTCCTTAACATATCCAAAGCCAATTATGAAGTGAATGCAGAATTGATGGTCTAGGGCTCAGAGAAAGTACACACTGTGGTAGAAATCAATGAGTCAGGTTCTCTGCTTATGAAACTGGCAGAAACAGTTTAGTTTCACAGTAATTTAATATGAACAGAAGTCAGACATTACACAGGTAAGCAGAGGATTGAAGACACTTTGCCAACCTCAAAGTAGCTCCAGTGCTGCCTTCAATTTCTCAGTACTTGGGCAAAATGGTGGAAAGGCAAACGAGAAGAATTCAAAAGGCAGCAATGACAGTACAGAAAGGAGCAGAACACTTGTAAGCCTGCAGCACCTTCCTTGTACTCTCTTCAAACCTTCTAAAGCACCAAGCTTTTCACAATCGTTACTTCAAGGACTGTGTAACAGAAGTAACCAGTAAACCAGTATCAAGAATCAGGACGACTCTCATATCCTCTAAACTACATGTAACCTTTGAAAATGACCTTACACATCTCACATACTGGAGGAGAAGAATAACATTCCCATTCGCTTCTCTGCCAAAAATTACACAGGTTGGAGCTCACAAAAATTCTGTTCTTCCCACAAGATTCTCTGAAGAGCAGAGCATATATATTCTTATAGATACAAAGCTATCTGTAGCTCCTTGCACCTTCCCTTCTCTCCAAACACTATTTTGCCCCCTCTGCAGGGTCTGAAGCCTATCAATCATACAAGCTTAGCTTGCTCATGCTAACACCCTCTTTCCTCCCCATACAGCACAAAATGATGAACAGTGGCCCTCTGCTTTTGGAGTAACTCAGAATAAAGTCTTATACTGATGCCTCGTTCTCCTGCAGCACAAAGTGCTCTTTCAAGAGTACTAGACTTTGTATTGACCCATGGACCATACAAAGCCCATAAATAATTTTATGGTATAGAATGCTGAACCAAAATTGCCCCATTCAGCTGCACAGTTCACAGCTGTCTCATTTGCTCCAGAAGACTCATTAAAGGCACCTTATACATAATGGCCTCTACTGCTGGATCTATGATTCTCTCTTCTCAATGGGAACATGGTAGCCCATGCTACAGCGGAGGCATTAAAGAAAACATGGTGTTTCTATACTGCTTGCAAGAACCTGCTGGAAAAGAGCAGAAATGAAAATGCACCAGCATGCTTACAGGAGGAGGATGAGGTGCTGTGTCGCATGCAACAGTCCTTAACACAGAGCACCAAGAATTAGGGGATACATTCTAATTATAAAATCCAAAACAGCATGGTTAGGGGAGAGAGGAGAATGTGCCAATATAGACTTGATTCCACATGTAGGGAAACGATAGAGGGAGCAGCACATTCTTCAACCCAGAGTTCCTTATAGTTCTACAACAATTTCGCCGTGAAGTTTCACCATCAAGAATTTGCCTTAAGAAAGGTGAGAGAGCTCCAGTGGACTTGCTAGCCTTTCTTCAAGCCGTGGTCATTTCGTGTCCCCATGTCCCCTTTCCAGTAAAGAACATAATTCATTTTAATGCCATTGTTTTCTACAATTCCAAACTTGCAGGAGCTCCAGCGTGGAAGTGGTCCACAAGCCACAATTAAAAAAAAGCAACACTAAATACAACAGTAATTATATATATAGATATATATATATATATATAGTGATACAGACTGCAAAGTTGGAAAAATCAAAGTTGAGTGCTAGAGAAGATTTAGTGTAAAAATAAATGTTATTTGTGAAGAAGGGAAGAGGCAGGCAGGGAGGCTGAATTGAAGAATCTTCTACTGACGCACTTTCCCAGGTACATAATTCCTATCGATCATTTCTTCTTGTAAGAACATGTGAAGACAACGCTCATTCTGTGCCAGCGGATGCCCAGCTATCCTAAAAGAAAACAGATGATCATTAGTACTGGCATGCTGAAGGAAAAGGAATACCCTGGAGCTTGCTGGACCCAAACAGCAGGAGAAGATAACCAGTCCCCCTCTCTGCAGAAACAGCAAAAAACAAAGTCTAAAAATACAGAAAAGGAGGTCATACTAGAAACTGGATGCAATTCCCTCTACGTCCTACTGCTTGGAGACATGTCCTCAAACAGCTGTCATTCATAGGACCTACTCCAGCAGGGAGATGATGGTCCTAAAGGGAATGAATCTTATTGGAGGAACCATTCCATAAACACTAGGGTTGGAATCCAGGAAGCCTTCTCCATTACTACCCAACAGTTCTTCACACTGTCAGCTTCTGAGAAGATGATATGCTTCTATGTATGGCACAAATATTCCGCCTTTCCTTTTTGGGAAGAAATTAAAAGGAAATCCCTATCTGCTTCTGAGAATTCTCAAAATTCCACCAGAATCTCTATAACATTTATCCTCTCTTCCATTAGCCAAACCAAAAGCAAAAGCCTTTCCTCCTGTGTAAAAGGAAGGAAGGAATTTGGGATATAGTTCATGCTGTTCTCCATAGTGGCTCAAGGCAAGTTAGATTCTAAGCTCTCTAGGGACAGGAGAACATCTTCTGTACCTGAATGTACCAGAGGGTTAAGTGAATTGCCCAAGATCACAAGGAGCCCAAGCTGAACTTTACATTACATTGTTACACAACCAAAGAAAACTAGGCAGAATAAATTAATGTTTGAAATTAGCTTAGACTTCTCAGAATGCCCAGAAAACCTCAACACAAGCAGCAAAATTCCCTCTCAGATGTTCCACCGAGGAAGCTGATAAAACAAGCTGTGAATAAATTAAAACCATAGTTCAATGTTTGACAGTTAACCTTAAAATGCTAAGAAATGCAGAAATCTGAAGGAGATGTAACAGAACAGGGGCAGAACAAAAAAATGTGCAAGGTATAGCTAAAGTGGAAGCTACAGTTGACATTATAGGCCAAACTGCCTCAGTTGGATAAACTTATTAAACACCTGGAAGATGGGAAACAGGCAAACCTGGTCTGGGTTTAGGCCTGTATTCAGCATTGAAACAGTGTTTTGCAGGCCAAAAAGACCAGAGGGGATTGGATTTCATTGATCTTCCTCAATCTCTTGGCAGCATTTAACATAGTAAAATCATCCAATATTGATTTAACATCTTACAAACATTAAGGAGGGGGGGGGGGGGGGGGGGGGCGTTGGTGGAATCAACTGGATAGAAAAGAATCTATCAAACTGGTCAATGGCAGCCACGGAGATGTCGTTCACAAAGAACCATGTTTCGTATACATTTATACTGAGCTATAATCTTTGAAGGTAGCACAGGGGTGGAATAAAGTGTTTTATGTGCACCTCCATGTAAATGCTATTCTGGAAACCCCCCGCTCAATGTACACAGGGGCAGAGCTCCCCCTTACACATGTAACTTACAGTATTCTGCAAGTTACATGTGTCTCTGCTGCTCTTACATCAGCTCTATGGTTAGCATATGTGCAAGGGCCTCTATTATAATACAAGTATAATCGGCTATTAGAATAGGGTTCTACTGCACAGCCTCCGAACACCACATTACAGAACCATCCCCAAATGTGTTAAAAATATTAAAACAACCGAACCGCAGGAGTTACAAGGTAAGGAGGTGATCTATGTGTGTTACCCCTGGAGAGGGAATGAACATCTATTTACATTGATGTGATATGCAGGCCTCCTTCACAGGCAGAAGTGAACAGATTTAATTGAAGACATTTACAATACAGCGAAGAAAGGGGGAAGGTACTACTCATAAGCGATTTCAATATACCAGATGTTGACAGGACATCCCTGTTGCAATGTCATCGAAAAGTAGGGAGGTCTTAGATTCTCTTGCAGGAAGAACTATTCTAGCAACTGGTGATGGAACTCACACATGGGGGGGTGGGGGGGATGCACGTACTGGACCCGATGCTCACAGATGGGGAGTGTGTGATATACCGACCACTGGGTGGTGTGACAACATTAGGACAAGAAAAGAGAGGGTTTGTTCAAAAATGAGCGTCTTAGACTTCAGGAAAGCTTTGTTGAGATGGGGAAAACTGCAAGAAGTTCTCAGCTGCATGAAAACATCTGGAGGACGTAGAATAGCAACTGGAAGGCCAAATTTTAGGGAAAAGAATATTTTGTTAGCTGTCAGAGGAAAAGTTTGGTATTACTCTCAAAAGAAGTAGCCTTTATAAACTACAAGAAATTGCAGAAAGAGAAAGACAAACAACAATATCTGAAAAAGCTTGATGGACCTTTGGTCTGTCCCAGTACGGTAATGCTTATGATGAGAACAAAGCTGAATTACTTAAACATTTCTGTTTGGAGAGTTCACACATGAATGGCCAGGAAGAAAAAAATAAAAGACACGGGGGAGAGGTAGACAAATGATGACTGAGTTCATGAGGAGCCAGCTAAAAACATAGCAATGGAGCCAGATGGGATACATCTGAGGATATTAGATAAGTTCTGGAAGCTCTACTATCTGACCTTTTCAAAGGGGTTTTACTCCGGAGGAGGACAGATGTAGTCCCTCTTCTCAAAAGCAAAAGTAAGGATGTTGGGAACTACAAACCAGTTAGACTGACCTCGGTCACGAGCAAATTAATAAAAATGGTGCTAATACAGAAGTCAGTGCAGTTGCCAGAATCCAATGGACTGCATTATCCAAGGCAGCAAGGTTTTACTAGAGGTAAATCTTGTCACATGAATCTGATTTCTTTGACTGGGGCTCAAGCAATGGGATCTTGAATGCTTTAGATGCTATTAGTTGGTTACCCAATTGCTCTTGTGAAGGCCTCCTCCCATATGAAAACGGTTTTGTACCAAATGTATAGAGGGGAACATCTGGTACAAGGGCAGGGTGTTGGGAATAGGGGAGGGGGATTTCCATATGCTATTTTGAGGAAGCGTGGAAGAATGGGGGAGGGGGCCAAGGCATTAATACATGATGGATCCTAAGAGGGGACAGTGATTTATTTTTGTTACATTTGTACCCCGCGCTTTCCCACTCATGGCAGGCTCAATGCGGCTTACATGGGGCAATGGAGGGTTAAGTGACTTGCCCAGAGTCACAAGGAGCTGCCTGAAGTGGGAATCAAACTCAGTTCCTCAGGACCAAAGTCCACCACCCAAACCACTAGGCCACTCCTCCACTGTTGCTACTATTTGAGATTCTGCCTGGAATGTTGCTATTCCACTAGCAACATTCCATGTAGAAGTCGGCCCTTGCAGATCACCAATGTGGCCGCGCAGGCTTCTGCTTCTGCGAGTCTGACGTCCTGCACGTACGTGCAGGACGTCAGACTCACAGAAACAATGTTGCTAGTGGAATAGTAACATTCCATGTAGAATATCCAATAGTAGCAACAGAATCTCAACATTCCATGTAGAATCTCCAATAGTAGCAACATTCCATGTAGAATCTCCAATAGTATCTATTTTATTTTTGTTACATTTGTACCCTGCGCTTTCCCACTCATGGCAGGCTCAATGCAGCTTACATGGGGCAATGGAGGATTAAGTGACTTGCCCAGAGTCACAAGGAGCTGCCTGTGCCTGAAGTGGGAATTGAACTCAGTTCCTCAGTTCCCCAGGACCAAAGTCCACCACCCTAACCACTAGTGGTAACTAGAGTTCTTCTGCTTTTATTCTTCTTTGAGACAGTGGAGGGAAAGGTACACAGGAGAGAGCTGATAAAAGGAAGAGGATCAATAAGGTCAAAATGGCAAGCGGAGAGGAGACTCATATAATTCATAGCCACATTGATAATGTACTTGAGAAATAGACCTAATTCCTTGGTCACTTGAAGATTAAGCTAGGTTGGCTTTGCCAATGCTCTATTATTATATAATATGGTGAAACTAGTATCATTGAAGGTGTGGGGGGGGGGGGGGGGGGGGGGGTGTATATTATGAACCTAACTATTGGCTTTGGTTCAGGGCCTGAAATCATAAATAGGTTGACAGGCGTTGTGGTAACAGATGTTGAGGAGAAAAACAGAACAAGTTATTCCCACAGGAAAATTACAAAGTTTCCAAGAAGTGTTGACTAATCTATTACCATGTAACCACCTTATTAACATGTTAACTGAATATGAACTGTTGTTTAAAATTAACTGTATAAAAGTGATTGTACCAGATACACGATAGGAGACTTTGTGCAGCTAACACTGATGTGTAACAGCCTTGTCTCCCATGAGAAACTGTAGCTTGTAATTTATACGTGGCAAATAAAATACTTAACCTTTCTCATACGCAGCCTTGGTCTTCCCTTATTCCATCTATTGGATAGTGGATATTTAATGATTTGGTGGGGGGGGGGGGGGGGGGGGGGGGGGACGACGACCTCATCTCCAGTAAATGCTCAAACATTCTGCAAACTCTAAAGAGAATGAGGGCTGACATAGCACTTCAGAAACGCACTTGCTTGCAACGGAAGATGTATAGCAAGTTTACTTTCCTTGCGTAAAGATCAGTTGCCATATTTTTAGCTAAAGGCTGCTATAAATATGGCAACTGATCTTTACGCAACGAAGGTAAACAGAAACAGGAAGCCTATATCGTTCTCCAAACAATTAAGTGAAAAATAAGAGCAAAAGAGGTTTTGTTCAAGAAATACTAAAGAACGCAACGAGAGGATCATGGAAAAGATAACTGGATTAAACTCAAAGAAGCGAAGAGGGAAATATGGCTACCAAAAGCACATGCAGAAGAAAAAAATGACTAAAGATGTAAAGAGAGGTGACAAGACCTTTTTCAGATATACTGGAAAAAGGAGAAAAGGAATTGCAAGACTGAAAGATAATGAGAATGGCTACGTGAAGCGTGATGAGGATAAACTGAACGTGCTAAACAATTACTTCTCTTAGGTGTTCATGGAGGAAAATCCTAGAAAGGACCATAGTCGACTGCTGAGGGAATATTTGAGAATGGAGTGGATATTGCCCTGTTTACGGAAGAAAGTTTATAAACAGCTTGAGAATCTGAAGGTAGACAAAGCAATGGGGCCAGATGGGATACATCCCAGGATACTGAAGGACCTCTTAAAGACTTATTTAATAGATCTTTAGAGATGGGAGAGGTTCCGCGGCATTGGAGACGAGCAGATGTGGTCCCTCTTCAAGAAAATGGAGATATGGAAGAAGTGGGAAACTATACATCGATGGTAGGAAACATAATGGAGTCACTGCTGGAAAAAATAGGATAGTTAACTTTCTAGAAGCCAACGGGTTACAGGATCCGAGGCAACATGGCTTTACCAATGGAAAATCCTGCCAAATGAATCTTATTGACTTCTCTGAATGGGTGACAAAGAACTGAATGAACAATGTGCACTAGATGTAATCTACATGGATATCAGCAAACCTTTGATACGGTCCCCCACAGAAGACTTGTGAATAAGCTGAGAGGGCTGAACTTAGGACCAAAAGTGATGAACTGGATAGGAAACTGGTTGATTGACAGGTGGCAGAGGGTGGTGGTAAACTGAATCCACTCGGAGGAAAGGAAGGTGAGCAGTGGAGTTCCTCAGGGGTCGGTGCTGGGGCCAATTCTGTTTAATATATTTGTGAGAGATATTGCTGAAAGGTTGGAAGGAAGCGTTTGCCTTTTTGCGGATGACATGAAGATAGCCAATAGAGTGGATACTCTAGAGGGAGTAGAAACAATGAGAAGGGATCTCCAAACATTATAAGAATGGTTGAGAGTCCGATATTTAAAATTTAATTCCTACTATCCTGGAGAGTAAATTATTTTCCAAATTACTGCGCCCCTCAAGGGAACAGAGCACAACATTCAGGTGGGATAAATCAATATTTGAGAGCTGTACATATCATTTTCTGATAATTAGAGATTTAGCATGAGCTACATCCTGAGATTAGCAGTATTGTAATAAGAAGCAGATTATAATATGTGCCACTTTTTGTTATTTTGATATAGATTCACATTCAAACGTGAAGGTATGGTACATAAGTACATAAGTAATGCCATACTGGGAAAAGACCAAGGGTCCATCGAGCCCAGCATCTTGTCCACGACAGCGGCCAATCCAGGCCAAGGGCACCTGGCGAGCTTCCCAAACGTACAAACATTCTATACATGTTATTCCTGGAATTGTGGATTTTTCCCAAGTCAATTTAGTAGTGGTTTATGGACTTAAGTACATAAGTAATGCCACACTGGGAAAAGACCAAGGGTCCATCGAGCCCAGCATCCTGTCCACGACAGCGGCCAATCCAGGCCAAGGGCACCTGGCAAGCTTCCCAAACGTACAAACATTCTATACAATCAAGCCATTGTGACATCACTAATGAGGTTGGCTCTTATTGGTGGAATGAGCCACTATGATATCACAATAGGTTAAATCACTGCTCTATGTAATAAAAGTGAGCCAAGTAGAGGACATAAGTACATAAGTAATGCCACACTGGGAAAAGACCAAGGGTCCTCGAGCCCAGCATCTTGTCCACGACAGCGGCCAATCCAGGCCAAGGGCACCTGGCGAGCTTCCCAACGTACAAACATTCTATACATGTTATTCCTGGAATTGTGGATTTTTCCCAAGTCAATTTAGTAGTGGTTTATGGACTTAAGTACATAAGTAATGCCACACTGGGAAAAGACCAAGGGTCCATCGAGCCCAGCATCCTGTCCACGACAGCGGCCAATCCAGGCCAAGGGCACCTGCAAGCTTCCCAAACGTACAAACATTCTATACAATCAAGCCATTGTGACATCACTAATGAGGTTGGCTCTTATTGGTGGAATGAGCCACTATGATATCACAATAGGTTAAATCACTGCTCTATGTAATAAAAGTGAGACAAGTAGAGGACATAAGTAATGCCACACTGGGAAAAGACCAAGGGTCCATCGAGCCCAGCATCCTGTCCACGGCAGCGGCCAATCTAGGTCAAGGGCACCTGGCGAGCTTCCCAAACGTACAAACATTCTATACATGTTATTCCTGGAATTGTGGATTTTTCCCAAGTCAATTTAGTAGTGGTTTATGGACTTAAGTACATAAGTAATGCCACACTGGGAAAAGACCAAGGGTCCATCGAGCCCAGCATCCTGTCCACGACAGCGGCCAATCCAGGCCAAGGGCACCTGGCAAGCTTCCCAAACGTACAAACATTCTATACATGTTATTCCTGCAATTGGTTAAGATTGTTATATATGCAAGGTTATCCATTACATTTAGATATTGCATAGTACTTAAAGTTATAATATAGTTAATTGCTTTTTACTAATTAAACGGAGGGTAGAACAGTACGTGCAACACTTTAATTGTGCTGCAGGAGACAGATGAGTATGTACATACTATTGTTTGATAAACAGGAATGCCTGGATGTGCTATGATGGTTCCTCTGATTTTACCAAATATTCCCCTGGGGATGTAATGGTTAAGAATTTGTAAGAACTGAGCACATTTTTATGTCGCTTCCTTTGTTTTTGAATTAGGAATAAAAATACTAAACAATAGTAGCATATATAGTTAAAATTTAATGCCAAGAAGTGAAGTGTGATGCACTTGGGCTGCAGAAACCCAAAAGAGAAATACCGGATAGAGATTAGTAAGTTTGACTCAGGAGAGAGACCTTGGGGTGATGGTGTCTGAGGATCTGAAGGTGAAGAAACAATGCGACAAGGCGGCCGCCGTAGCCAGAAGGATGCTAGGCTGCACAGAGAGGGGTATAACCAGAAGAAAGGTGCTGATGCCCCTCTACAAGTCATTGGTGAGGCCCCACTTTGGAGTATTGTGTTCAGTTTTGGAGGCCGTATCTTGCTAAAGATGTAAAAGACTGGAAGCGGTGCAAAGAAAAGCTACAAAAATGGTATGGGATTTGCGTTGCAAACCATATGTGGAGAGACTTGCTGACCTGAACATGTGTACCTTGGAGGAAAGGAGAAACCGGGGTGACATAATACAGACGTTCAAATATTTGAAAGGTATTAATCCACAAATAAACCTTTTCCGGAGACAGGAAAGGAGGTAGAACTAGAGGACATGAATTGAGGATGAAGGGGGGCAGACTCAGGAGTAATGTCAGGAAGTATTTTTTCACAGAGGGTGGTGGATACATGGAATGCTCTCCCGCAGGAGGTGGTGGAGATGACAACAGTAATTTATTTTTTGTTACATTTGTACCCTGTGCTTTCCCACTCATGGCAGGCTCAATGCGGCTTACATGGGGCAATGGAGGGTTAAGTGACTTGCCCAGAGTCACAAGGAGCTGCCTGTGCCTGAAGTGGGAATTGAACTCAGTTCCTCAGTTCCCCAGGACCAAAGTCCACCACCCTAACCACTACGGAATTCAAACATGCGTGGGATAAACACAAAGGAATCCTGTTTAGAAGGAATGGATCCACGGAATCTTAGCAGAGATTGCGTTGCAACACCGGTAATTGGGAAGCAAAACCAGTACCAGGCAGACTTCTGTGGTCTGTGCCCTGATCGTGACTGAATAGCTTCAGAACTTTTAGTACAAGAACAGTGCTGGGCAGAGTTGTACGGTCTGTGCCCTGAAAATGACAAGGACAAATCAAAGTTGGGTATACATATAAAGTATCAAGTACCATGTAAAATGAGTTCATCTTGTTGAGCAGACTGGATGAAACGTACAGGTCTTTATCTGTCGTCATTTCATATACTATGTAATGAATTATAATCAGCATGCAAAACTAAAACAGTGGGTGGGAGATTACACTGAGACCCCAGTGCAAGTCAAAAAGGCAGGAGTGGCAATTCTGATTCAGAAAAGTATAGAAAGCATAGTTACTTACTGGTAATAAGTGTTCTTAGTTTTCAACAGGATAATGCACACAGGTTAGGCTTCTCTACAAGCCAGACATTCAAACGCTCTGTCCGTAGCTTGATTGTACAATTTGAAGAGCCAATCAAGCGTGCCTTGATCTTTCCCCGCTCAGCTATGCGTCACGGGTACTTCAGTTCATGAAATAAAGTCACAATGGGAACAAAATGATCTTCTAGAATTGAGGAAGCGTGATAAGTAATGGCCCCCTTGGCGAGCTCTTGATTTTTGGGGGGAGACAGCAGATGGGAGTTGTGTCTGCATTATCCTGTTGACAATACAGAACACCTGTTACAGGTAAGCAACTATGCTTTCTCTATGTCACAAGATAACGCAGACGCAGATGGGCGACTCCCTAACCCATGGGTGCACGAAGTAGGAGTCCAGTATTGGCACCCATGGAAAAAGTAGAAACAGATGGAGAAAGAGGTTTTGCAGGACAGCCTATCCAAACTTAGCATCCACTGTAGCTGCATTGTCTATGCAGTAATACAGAGAAAAATTGTGCAGCCTGGCAGATGTCAAGAGGAGGAATGTCTCAGAGATGAGCTGTGGAAGTAGCTACTGCTCTGACAGAATGTGCTCCCAGTCATGGGATGATAACAAAAAGTGATGCAATCAGCAAGCCAGGATGAGAGACTTGGAAACGAGTTTACCCAGTGATTTCTGATGAAAAGAAAGGAAAAGCTGACAAGCCTATCAATGTTGTTTGGTTCTGTTGAGGTAGAAGAGAAGGGCCCTTTGGCAATCCAATATATTAAGGGTAGATTCCATAGAGGAAGAATGAAGTTTGTGAAAAAATGTAGGCAACATCCTGGTTAAGGTGAAATGAAGAGACCACCTTGGGAAGAAATTTAAGGCAAGCTCTGAGCACCTCTGAGCACCACTTTCGTTGGGAAAATGTGAATATGGGGAATAATGGACCACAGCTTGAATCTCACTGGATCTGATGTGCAGAAGTAAGCGGTACCAAAAATAGTGTCTTCCAAGTAAGGTGTTGAAGTGATGCACAAGCTAATGGTTCAAACAAACGCATCAAAAGTTGAGATAAAACTAGGTTTAAATCCCAGGAAGGTGGAGGTTGAAATGGTGGATGTAAGTGAAATGATCCCTTGAATAAACGGTGTAACATGGGATAAGCAGTAGGGGAGAACTGATCCAAATGATGAAAAGAAATTGCTGCTAGGTGAACTCGGAGAGAGGATGATTGGAGTCATGAACTGGATAAATGAAGGAGATACCGCAGAAGAGTTGATACAGAGCAAGTGTGTGGACCTTGCTGATGGCTGCATTCACCAAATGGTGAATCATTTCCACTTCAGTGAATATGGTTTTTGTCTGGGTGGTTTTAAAAACTGCTTTGGAGAACTTCTTGTAAGGTCAATTGTGAGGAAATGGAGGTCCATGAATTCTCCAAGCTGTCAAATGTTTCTTGAAACCAGACTTGGAAAGGTGCAGAAGTTATTCAAGCAGAGACTGTGTAGGACAGTAATCAGGATCTAGGGCCTTGCCCTCACACCAGACAGCAAACATCCTCCATTTGAAAGAATAACACCTCTTAGTGGAATCTTACCAGGAAGCCAGCAGGACCAGGGAGACACCTTCTGACAGGCTGAGGATAAGCAAATTCTAGGCTCTCAACATCCAGACCGTGAGGACCAAAGACTGAAGGCTAGGATGTAGAAGAGATCCCTCATTCTGCATGATGAGGGTAAGAAAACACCCCAAAATATCCACGGTTCTTTGGAGGATAACTCCAGAAGGAGGAAACAGATCTGCCAAGGCCAGTAAGGTGTGATTAAGATCATGGTCCTGTGGCCTTAAGTTTCAGCAGTCTTCCCCACAAGAAGAATGGGAGGATACGCTTATAACAGACCTGTTCCCCAACGCAGGAGGAAGGCACACGACACCAGTTTGTCATGGGCCTGAAGCAGAACCGAGGGATTTTGTTATTTAGTTGAATGGCAAAGAGATCCACCGAGGGGGTGCCCCACTCTCGGAAGATCTTGCGGGCAATGCCCGTATTGAGAGACCACTTGTGCGGTTGCATAACTCTGCTCAGTCTGTCAGCCGGGGTGTTTGCGTCCACCAGATAAGTGGCCCAAAGTAACATGCAGTGTTGGCGAGCCCAGCGCCAGGATGACCTCCTGACACAGAGGGCAGGATCTCGTGCCCCCCCCCTTGCTTGTTGGTGCAATACACAGCAACCTGGTTATCTGTCTGAATGCGCACAATTTGGTTGGACAGCCAATCTCTGAAAGTCTTAACAGAGTCCCAGATCGCCCGGAGCTCCAGAAGATCTGAAGACCTTTTTCCAGGAGGGATCATGCTCCCAGAGTGTGAAACCCATCTACGTGAGCTCCCCAACCTAGGAGAGATGCATCCATCATCAGCACTTTTTGTGGCTGAGGAATTTGGAATGGAAGTCTCAGGGTCAAATTGGATCGAGCAGTCCACCAGAGCAGAAAGTGAACAAGATCTGCAGAAACTTGGATGACAACTTTCAGGACTCCTGTAGCCTGGTACCACAGCCATTGGGCTGATCTCATGTGAAGGCATGTCATGGGTGTCACAAACTGTGGAAACCATGTGGCCTAACAACCTCAACATCTGCCAAGCCACGATCTGCTGAGAGGCTTGAACCTGAGAGGCCAATGCCCTCGGCCCTGGGAGGAAGGCTCAAACCTTCTGCATATCAAGCAGGGCTCCAATGAATTCCAAATGTTGTGAAGGGACTTGGCGTAGTTTATAACTAACCCTAGTAGTTCTAGAACCCGAACAGACTCCTGAGCACCATCCTCCGACGTGCTCTTTACCAGTCAATCGTCGAGGTAAGGGAACATGGACTCCCAGTCTGTGTAGTGATGCTGTCACTACACTAGACATTCGATAAATACCCTGGGAGCTAACGAGAGGCCAAAAGGCAACACGCGGTACTGGTAAAGATGTGTTCCGAGCCAAAACAGAAGATACTTCCGGTGGGCTGGCGGGCAAGTATATGCATCCTTTAAGTCCAGAGAGCATAGACAATCGTTTTTCTGAATCATGGGGAGAAGGGTACCCAGGGAAACCATCCTGAATTTTTCTTTGACCAGGAATTTGTTCAGGGCCCTTAGGTCTAGGATGGGATGCATCCTCCTGTTTTCTTTTGCACAAGGAAGTACATGGAATAGAATCCCCGACCTTCCACCCCTGGTGGAATGAGTTCGACCGCATGGGCCAGTGGAAGGTGGAGAGTTCCTCTGCAAGTACCTACTCGTGCTGAGAGCTGAAGTAAATGAGCTCTTGGTGGGCAATTTCAAGGTTTTCAAAGCCAATTAAGTGTGTATCCGAGACAGACTATTGGGAGAACCTACCAGTTGGAGGTTATAAGGAGCCACCTTTCATGGAAAATCTTTAACCTCCTCCCAACTGGCAGGTCATCCGGTACAGACACCCCGGAGCTCCCAGCACCATGTGACGAGGACAATCGATACCAATGCTCGGTATCGTGACTCCTCGGTGCTGAGGACAACATCGAATCATCACATTGCCTCGGGGTCGGGTCTGACAACGGCTGGTCCTGGGGGCGCTGTCCAGCAATCGGCATTGAGACAGGTGGAGACCCACTCGATGCACTACTGCTCCTAGTGTCTCTGGGCCTCTAAGCAGCCATAGGGACTGATGCGGCCGATGTCATTTTTGACGTCGATGCCGCCGACCCGGAATCGCCTCTAAAAAATCTTTTCTCCTTGAGCCATATGGACAGTTGAGTCCTTTTCTTCATACAAAGACAAAGGACACAATTAGCAGAGATATGGTCGGGCCATAGACACTAAAGACACCAAGAATGGGTGTCCGTGCCAGAGATTGTGCAACTGCGGTACAGTGCTTAAAGCCACTGGGAGCTTTAGAGGACATGGACGGAAAAACTTCCAAAGCTAAATCAAAAGACAAGACGATGCCTGAAAAAAAAAAAAAGGGGGGGGGGGGCAGATATGATAGAGATCAATAAAATAATGAGTTGAGTGGAACGGGTAGATGTGAATCGCTAGTTTACAATTTCCAAAAATACTAGGACTAGGGAGCATGCAATGAAGCTACAAAAGTAGTAAATTTAAAATGAATCGTAGAAAATATTTCTTCACTTAACGTGTAATTAAACTCTGGAATTTGTTGCCAGAGAATGTAGTAAAAGCAATTAGCTTAGTGGGGTTTTAAAAAATGGCTGGATAGCTTCCTAAAAGGAAAGTCCATAAGCCATTATTAAAATGGACTTGGGACAATCCATTGCTTATTTCTGGGATAAGAAGCATAAAATGTATTGTACTGTTCTGGGATCTTGCCAGGTACTTGTGACCTGGATTGGCCACTGTTGGAAACAGGATACTGGGCTTGATGGACCTTCGGTCTGTCCCAGTATGGCAATACTTATGTACACTGCTGAAATATGCAGGAAAGCACCACCAAAAAAAACCCAAAAGCTCTTCAGACAGGGCTTGAAGAGTACATAAGGATCGCCATGCTGGGACAGACCAAGGGTCCATCGAGCCCAGCACCCTGTCACAGACAGCGGCCAGAAGTCACAATGCAGTCTTCTCACCACCACAGTAAAAAAAAATAAATAACTGCGGTAACCATGCCCGAGCAGCAGGCGGGAAGGCATCCATACATGGGCAGTGGAGTTTGTCTCGAGCTCCAGAAAAGCTCTTTTGGCTTGTCATAAAGCCCAGACTGGGCAACGCAGCACCGTATTACCCACTTGTGAGAATTAATGCCCTGCTTGTCCTGAGAACAATGAGAGTTTTGAAATGTTTCCACTGAGAAGGGTGGATTGGAATGTGGATATAAGTATCTTTGAGATCTATCATCTCTAGCCAAGAATGTGGATGTATGAGAAGAATTGTTTGCAGTGTAACCTCCTAGGCTCAAGTCCTCCTGACTTCTTTGGGTATATAGCATCAAAAACTTGGTGTAGCTTTGGAAGGAACTGCAGCAGATGATGGAGTCTTGCGTTCTCAAGGTCTTGAACGTTGATAAGAAGGTTATTGGAAAGGTCTGGATTGAGACTGGCAAATATAAGGCTGAAACCATCTGTGGTACGATGGATTGTAATGACAGAGTGAAGAAGAGGAGGACCATCACTTAAATGAAGAAGCAGAAGAAGAATCCTGAGTAGGAGTGGAGAGTTCTTTATAAGTAGAAGTGACAGTATTTCAAGCTTTGTCTCCGAAAGGTTGTCCCCTTGTTCCCTAAACAAGGAGCATCTGCAAGTCTGTCATGGAGGTCATCTTGAAGACCTGAGTCTAAATGCTTGTGATGAGGCGATATGTGGTCTTTTCCATAGAGGCTAGGAACATAGATAGATGTTCAGGAAGAGGTGAATAGAGTCTTGTGTGGAGTACAGCTTGGAATGGTGGTAATGTATCAGTAGCTGATGTGCAGCAATTCGGCATAACAGCATCCAAAGTTTTGGGCTCTTTACCAGGCAGACAGAGCGGGTGAGATTTTAAAGTCTTTGACTCGTTCATAACTGCTTTGAAAACCATGAAAATTATGTGGTTAACCGTGGTTTTTCATGTGCGGGACAGACTGCACCTTGTATTTTGTATCTAGACGTTTGGATACAGGTTGCTGGGAATAAAGAGTTTCCCAGATTTTGGTCTGCAGTGGATGGAATGGATAGGAATTGCCATAGGGCCCGATGGAGTATCCACTGCTTGGAGAATACTTTGAAAGTCTCTCACTGACTGTAGCAGGCTGGTTTTGAAGTGTGAGATCTTGCAACATCTTCTGAATAAAATTTGCTGCAGAGGGATCCAGTGGCTTATTTTCCACAGAGGGCTCTGATGCAGAGGCAGATGGCTGCTTTGTATTTGGAAATATCGTTTCCAGCTGTTCCTCCTCCTTAGAATAAACCTCTATAGGCTCTGAAGAAACTGGACCCCAGTGAGTAGGAGGAGGAGAATGACAGAAGTATCTAGAGGGAGCTGGAGATGGCATTTGAGCAGCCAGTGAGGGCAGAGGAGGATTGTAAGACTGAGGGAGAGACTCAGTAGGTGCTATAAACCCTTCTGAAATAGTTGAAGCAGCGTCCTGTACCGGCTGAGAGGAAGCCGAGAGAGGAGAGTAATACCCGTTGCTGGGTAGGCTTTGTTTTTGACTGCTTCTTCAATTTTTTTCAGCGGTGGTGGTAGGGGCTGTGCTGTATGCGGAGAGGGGGTTGTGTCCCATGACCTTTTTGGTGTGGCTGGCCACAGTGACAATGGCAGGCCCGCTGACAGTTGTTTGTGCCGCCCGGAGCAATGCTCAGAGGAAGGTGGTTTACTTTTTGAACCCTTCATGGGTGTAGCGGCAGTAGTGTGAACCTTTGTAAGTGTCCCCCTTAAGGGTTGGCTCGGTGGTGCCAGCAACCATTGATACTGAAGCTCGTGGGTCGAGAGCAAGCTCTGGTGCTTCAAGCAATCCCTCTGGTACCAAAGAAAGGCCCTTTGGGTCAGCACTTGTGAGTTCCATCATGAATTTAATGAGTCAGCTTTTCCTTTCTCGGGGACGTGGAAAAGTTTAAACTGAGGTACCTGTGATGCATAGCTGAGTAGGAAGACCACAGGCACGCTTGATTGGCTCTTCAAATTCTACTATCAAGCCAGGGAGAGCATGTCCGAATATGCAGCTTGTAGAGAGGCCTAACCATCTGTGTCTGCATTATCCTGTGACACAGGGAAAACGTACAAGACAGGAAAGACCATTTTGTAATTACTTATGTTACTAAAGAATGACAACAGCTTATATAATGTAAAGTATATGCACCCAATAATTAAGCTAGAGAATTTTTTCAGAAATTGTGGCATATTTTACTAAGCACTGAAGGCATGCCTATAATTATAAGTGGGTATTTTAACATGGTCTGGGATTCAAATTTATATAAATATTATAACTCATGATTGAGAAAGTCAACACCAGTGAACACAGTTCAGAAAACTGATCTTGGGCCATGTCCTCTGAAAGTAAGGGATCACAACTCACTGTGCAGACCTTAAATGCTGAATTGTATGTGGACAGCAACCCTTTCATTTTAGCGTTTCCTAAAACAGTCAAAACAACTATAACAGTAATAACACAACATACTTGTTAATAAATTGCTCTAGGCCCTGCCGTCGTTCTTCTATGAATGTGTCCTGAAATATTCCCTCATCCCCTCGGAATGGGAGCTGTCGCTTCAGAGCCTTTCCAGGCAGCGGTGGCACTACAATCTGAAGAGAGCACAAGAAAGATAATCTCCAAGAAGCAGCAGCCTGTCCTCCCCACCAGCTCCGTTAACAAAAGGATGCAAAGAACTAGTGTGTCCGGGCAGAGCTCAGAGATACAGAAAGAACTCCTCTCCAGGCAGGGTATCAACCCACACATCTTGCACATATTTCTTCTACCAAAATAAAGCATGCACCCTGGCTCCATGCAAGACACATCTATCCCACGATGTGAAAAGCAGGTGACTAAGAGCTGAAAAGGCATTTCCAGACAGAACAAAAGTCAGAACACAGACATCCTCACTAACCCATCCTCAATCACACTCGCCAACAGAGACAGAAAGTGCTCATAGCAACAAGACAGAAATATTATACTCTTCCAACTGGCATTCCCTGAGGTATGAAGCACTCACTCACCTTACTATCTCGCTCCAGTTCATTCTTCAGCCACTCAAAATCACTATATCGCCTCCGTACACAAGAGTCTTTCAACTTGAAAATGGGAAGGTTTGTCTGCAGAAAAGACAATTCTGTTTATTAGTACTTTTGCTGCTCATCCTGCTATAGCCATCTAAGTACACCACTCTCTCCTGACAGCCAACACTGTCTTCCTTCCACCCATTCCCCAACAAACTCTCAGACTCTTCCTATCGCTATCCTATACCAAGTCCATTTAATACCCCACCTATGCCACATACAACTTGTCTTTTTCCTCATGAGGTTGAGGGTCAGGTAGGCTCGTCAGGAAAAATGGAACGTGTTAGAGTGGGGAGTGAAAATGAGGCAAGGCAGGAGGGGTTCCAGTAAAATGGAAAGGACAACAGAATCCTAAGGATTTGGGGAGGGGGGGTAATGACTGGTATAAAAAAAAGTCTCTGTTCTTAAATCATTAGGGTCCAACCATTCAAAAAAAAAAGGGGGGACGGGAAGAGGTAATCAAGGATAAAACATAAGACTACTACTACTAATCATTTCTATAGCGCTACTAGACATACGCAGCCGTACACATTATATGCAGGTAATTTCTCCATCCCCAGAGGGCTCACAATCTAATGGGCTGATGATCAGAAGCAAACGCACGCACTAGAGGCTGTTAGCACCATACTAGTGCCTGCGTTTGCTATCGCCCCATGATCAGAGCCCACGAGCGCATGAAACGAGTTCGCGGGCTCTGAACACAACTAGCATGCAAATGCATGCTAAACCTATTCCTCCCCAATGATCAACGAACAGCACACCAAAGATTGGCGCACTGGCCGCAGCAAACCACTGCGCCAGCTAAGAGATGGAGTTAGGGTTTGCACGCCATTGGGGAAGAATGGTGAGCCATGTCCAGCATGAATTGCATGCTAGCAGGCCCCCATTCCCGTAGCTCCCCATGCAAGAAACCCCGACCCCACCCCAGCGGCCTAGGGCTGGAGGTCTGATGGACCTCCAGTCTCCAACCCCCCCAACACAGGTTCAGGGGGACATGGAGATCCAGTGGGTCTCGAGCCCCCCTAACCCCCACCAGCATCCTCTCAGATATCCCTGGTGGACCAGTGGGCGGCGCGTCAATCCTCCCCCCCCCCCACCTGGTGGTCTAAAGGCCCTTCCCCACCCCTTTACCTTCGTTGGAGTAGGGAGGTGACCGAGTGGAGGAGCAGCCTAGTGGTTAGTGCAGTGGACTTTGAGCCTGGGGAACTGAGTTCGATTCCCATGGCAGCTCCTTGTGACTCTGGGCAAGTCACTTAACCCTTCATTGCCCCTGGTACAAAATAAGTACCTGAATATAAGTAAACCGCTTTGAATGTAGTTGCAAAAACCTTAAAGGCAGTATATCAAGTCCCATTTCCCTTTCCTTTCCCTCACCTCTTCCATAGGCGTTGTCTTGAAAATGGCAGCGCACAGCTGTGCCCAGTACATCCTGGGCACGGCTTCACACCAAATAAGGGAGTTTCTGGGGAGTTATATGGCCTCCCTCCTCCAATGAAGGTAGGGGGTGGGGAAGGGCTGCTTGACCACCAGGTGGAAGGGGGGATGGGACTGACCCGCAGCCCACCAGGGACATCAGAGGGGATGCTGGAGACCCACCGGATCTCTAGCCCCCCTGAGCTTGTGTCCGGGGAGGGGGGGACCTCCAGCCCCCGTTTTGCTTGGCTCGAAGGGGGGGGAGGGTAGTTGGGGGGGGGGGAGGACTGGTGGTCCCATTTCATAAGTACCTGGCAGAAACCCAAATCATGGCAACACTCCATTCTACAATTCTGGTCGCTGCATCTCAAAAAAGATATAGTGGAATTAGAAAAGGTGAAGAGAAGGTAGACGAAAATGATAAAGGGGATGGGATGACTTCCCTATGAGGAAAGGCTAAAGCAGCTAGGGCTCATCAGCTTGGAGAAAAGGTGGCTGAGGGGAGATATGATAGAGGTCTATAAAATAATGAGTGGAGTTGAACGGGTAGATGTGAAGCGTCTGTTTACGCTTTCCAAAAATACTAGGATTAGGGGGCTTGCGATGAAGCTACAATGTAGTAAATTTGAAAGAATCGGAGAAAATGTTTCTTCACTCAATGTGTAATTAAACTCTGGAATTTGTTGCCAGAGAATGAGGTAAAGGCAGTTAGCTTAGCAGAGTTTTAAAAATGTTTGGGCGCCTTCCTAAAGGAAAAGTCCATAGACCATTATTAAATTGCATTTGGGGAAAATCCACTATTTCTGATATAAGCAGTATAAAATGTTTTGTACTTTTTTGGGATCTTGCAAGGTATTTGTGACCTGGATTGGCCACTGTTGGAAACAGGATGCTGGGCTTGATGGACCTTTGGTCTGTCCCAGAATGGCAATACTTATGAATACTTAAGCAGGACAGCAAATTGCCAAGGAGTCCTCATTTGCAAGGAGGTGTTAGCAGACATCACTTTAGACGCACAGCTTTATAAAGTTAACCTAACTCAGCAGCTCCTAGTTCTGAAGAGGTGCTGAGGGAGGAAAACGTGCTGGAAACTGAATTCAAAACTTGGGGTTAAATAGACCACTTCATTTGTCCTTTTTAAATTTATTCTGCTTATTTAGCAAAGTCAAATTAGACAATACTGTAGCCTTAATATCTCTCAGTGTTTTATATAATAGTATTTTAGGGTCTAGTATTTTAGAGATTAGCATAACAAATACATTTTTACCTTCAGCATATGTGCAAGAATCCCTGAACTGGCATTCTGGAAAACCCTATTTGGGTTCTGCCATTTGCTATGTTATCAGAGACTGTCTAGCCTCCAGTCTCGACACCTACTCCACTTTAGTCAGTGTTTATGAACCCACCTTCCACCTCCACCAGCCACCCTCCGTACCGCACACTGCAACTGCACTCTGATAAAAGCACAATACCCTGGGGTAGAGGGGAAGGGAATCCAGGAGAAATGACAAAACACAGGGAAGATTGGGGGGGGGGGGGTGAGGAAGGCCACAAGTGGGGAAAGGGCACAGGGTGGAAATAGGGGGAGGGGCGGAGCCTGGCATGAGCAAAGAGACACAGAGTGGGTAAAGGAGGGAGTCTGGGATACCACTACAACTTTCTATAGCACTATCAACATGAACTATACACTAAACATGAAAGAATCTCTGTCCAATAGAGCTTACAATCTAAGACAAACATGACTAATAAGGGATTAGGGAACTGAAGTGGAGGAGAGTACAGATAAGAGATTTATCTGATGAACAGAGTTCCAGAGGGAGGAGTGCAGTGAGAGAGGTACTGAGGAGATGCAGAGTGAATGAGAGAAGCTTGAACTGTATGCGGAAAAGATAGGGAGTCAATGAAATGGCTTGAGGAAAAGGGTTCGGAGAACAGTTCTGCGAGTGTAGCAATAAGTCGTGCAGCAGACTTTTGAACAAATTGTAGTAATCTGAGCACAAGATGATGAAATTGTGGATATGGATTCTGGTAGTGTGCTCAGAGAGGAAAGGACAAATTTTGGTGATATAGAGAAAAATTTGTGCAGAGAGAGAGAAAACAGTCAAAGATAACATCAAAGTTACGAGCTGACGAGACAAGGAATATGAGAGTGTTATGATCAGCCAGGGAGTATGAGAGTATTATCCACAGACATAAAGAATGGGGGAGGAGGAGAGGTAGGTTTGGGAGAAGGTAAGAAGTTCAGTCTTGGCCATGTTCAGCTTCAGATGGAGGGTGAGAAAGAGTACAAGGTGGGGGGGGGGGGGGGAAGAGGAAGACCAGTTTTTCCAAGTTTATTTCAAATGTTGATGTAGCGCTAAAGAGAGGAGATGCCAGGGGAGGTTGAGGGCACGGTGGGGGTTGAGGGAGGTTGAGAGCGTGGTGAGGGAGAGGTGGTGAAGAGGGAGACCAGGAGGGGGAGGTAAAGGGCACAGAGTTGGGGAGGGGGAAGTTGAAGCAGAAGAAGGAGTCTGGGGGGAAGGGCGTACAGGGAGAGTTTGAGAGCGGGGAGGAGGGAGTGGGAAGGTTGGGGAAGTTGAGGCAGAAGAGGGAGTCTAGGGGGAAGGTAGTACAGGGAGTGGTGAGGTGGGGGGACGCTGAAGCAAAAGAGAAGTCTGGGGGGAGGGAGTACAGGAAGAGATTGAGAGCAGGGAGGAGGCAGTGGCATAGCCATGGGTGGGCCTGGGCCCACCCTATTTGGACTCAGGCCCACCCAAAATTGCTATGACTGGCAGAGATCCTGAAACCCCATCAGCTGTAGATTTCCTCCTCCTCAGGCAGCTGACACCAACATCTCTGCACATGCTTAGTTGTCATGTATTCACTGCCTGCTGGCCCTGGCATCAGCTTGAGGAAAGGGCTGCTGTTTGGAAGAGCACTGACTGCCAGAGCAGGAGGAAATCCCTTCCTGCTCAGGTCTTTAATCTTTTGGGTTTGCAGGAGGGAGGGACAAAGAGCAAAGCAGACTCACTTTGGACACAGGCCCACCCAAAACTGGCTGTCTGGCTACGCCCCTCGGTTGAAGGAGGGGGGTGGGGAGCACAGGAAGAGGTTGAGCGCGCGGGGGAAGAGGAAACAGAAGCCTGGGCTCAGCTCGTGACTCACCCGCATGCGGACCTCGTAAGTGGTGAAGCGGTTGCGACCGACGCCCACCGTCTGCGGGTTGAAGATATCGATCTCCAGGAAGTTACTGGGCGGCCCGTACGCGTCCGTGAGATCCTGTGGTTTGGAGTTCAGCCTCCGCGTATCCGCCACCGCCGCGTCTGCCATCTTCCTGCGAAGGAGCGGAGACCGCCAGTGAGACCCAAGTGCGCCTGCGCGCCCAGCTACCCACGCATGCGCATCGCCTCCTTCCGCAAAGCGGCGTCACTGGGTGGGCGGGGTCTCTGTCTGACTGGGCTGTTGTCAAGTAATTGTGCACGTTTACTAGGGCTTTTTAAGGCTACTTTTCAGCGCTATGTGCGGCTTTTGGAGACCTAGTCAGCTAAGATCACAAAACTCGCCCAACGGACAACCATGACTTGCAGATAAGGTCGCCTGTCCCGTCACGCTTCCTCTTCTGCTTTCCAAAGCGTCCCTGCTGCACCATCCTTCCTGGGTGAGACAGGACGCGCATGTTTTTCTCCGCCTTCGGACTACAACTCCCATCGGTCCTGGCGGTTGTCACGCATTGATGCTCTTTCCCGGCAAGGAGGTTACATTGAACAGGAGACGGCAAGAGCTCATCTGGCTCATTATGTGAGCTGAAGCCAGTAGGCGGGGCTTGACACCATTTTAGCTCACCCAAAACAATAGCAGAAGATTATTAGAAATATAAGAGACTGCTTATGGTGGTCCATCTGTCTAGACTGCCCTGTTTGACTGACTGTACACTTGTCCTTTAGATTGTAAGCTCCTTGAGCAGGGACTGTTCTTCTCTGTTAAACTGTACAGCGCTGCGTAAACCTAGTAGCGCTTTAGAAATGTTAAATAGTAGTAAGATAAAAGATTTATATATATATATATAGGGCTTTTTTTGAGGGGGTACTGAGTACCGGCACCTTTTCCATTGTCTGCTAAAATTGACCCATGGACCCCAAGTTTTAATGAAAGATCTCAGGCTCTACACAACAATTCTGATTTCTCATAGATTCTGTGACTGGTTGCAGGGGGCCTGGCTATTGTGGGGTGGGCCTATCAGTGATCGCCTCACCCCTGAAGGGTGGCCTATCATTTGAGTACCGGCACCTTCTTTGAAGGGGTGAACAAATGTGTGGATAAAGGTGTGCTGATTGATTTTGTGTACCTGGATTTTCAGAAGGTGTTTGACAAAGGACCTCATGAAAGACTCCAGAGGAAATTGGAGAGTCATCGGATAGGAGGTAGTGTCCTATTGTGGATTAAAAACTGGGTGGTAGCTGGCCCGCTTCTCTCTCCAATAGGGTGGAGGGAATCTGTCCACATGCATGCTTTTTTTAAGATCTATAAGCTGATTTGCTGTGCCTTGTTGCATGCCCCCTCCCTTCAAGCTACTGTCATTTCACCAAGTTTTTATCAGTTTGAAAGTATTTACAGCATCCTTTCTCTTGGATCTCCCAGAGCCTCTTGTATACATTGTAGCTAATAGAGAAGACTCTTGTCCAGCACATCTAACTGTAAGTCATTTTCTTTTGCCTGAATTTGCATAAAAGAAGATTTTGGTTCAAGAATTCTTGAGTCTTCAGATGTAAATTTACAAAGAGGTAAATTTTAAATACTCTGGTTTAAGCTGCAGTCTATCACAGTCAGTGAAAGAGCTCAAGAGGTAGTGGAGTTAGTGGAGGAGTGGCCTAGTGGTTAGGGTGGTGGACTTTGGTCCTGGGGAACTGAGGAACTGAGTTTGATTCCCACTTCAGCCACAGGCAGCTCCTTGTGACTCTGGGCAAGTCACTTAACCCTCCATTGCCCCAGGTACAAATAAGTACCTGTATACAATATGTAAGCCGCATTGAGCCTGCCATGAGTTAGCGCAGGGTACAAATGTAACAACAACAAAAAAGATGGTATATGGGAACATGCTCCTTTTGTTTTGTGGAATGCAGTGGTATATTATAAAAATCTAGACTGCCACAACTTGACATTTTGTTCGTCCTTTAGATTGTAAGCTCTTTGAGCAGGGACTGTCCTTCTTTGTTAAACTGTACAGCGCTGCGTAACCCTAGTAGCGCTCTAGAAATGTTAAGTAGTAGTAGTAAAATGTACTTGATATTTTGTATTACTACTATATAAAAGAGAGAGATTGCATAATGAGGGAAACTGCCTGCTATGTGAATATCCCATCACTGTTTCATTATTGCTACCAAGTATTACATATTTGGGGCATTTGCTTAAAACTTTGATGGTTTTAATTTGTTTATCCAGACCTTACATGCACATGGCATTGCTTTTTAAACCCACAGGCGAAACCTAAGGGTGGTTGAACAATTAAGTATAAATTGTGTTGTTTCTGACTTTATTTGTTTTGGACTGCTTTGGATCCTACTGATCTGTACAACTGCTGTCTGGAATTCTGGAAGATGGAAAAGAGGAAATAAAAAAATAAATTTTGGATGTACTCTGTTGAAGTTGTTGTTTACATTTGCAATGTGTGTATGGATGCCTATTCTGGTGTGTGCATGTGATAGTTTGAATAACTGTCTATACTTATGGCTATGATTTCTGAACATGCGGCATCATTAAATGATAGACTTTTAATTGTTTCAGACATATCTATTGACTTGCTCCTGTGAAGTTATTATCATCCAGAAAGAAGAGAAAATAATTTTCAGTTTTGGAACAGTATAAATCACCACAAGAACAAAATACACCTTTCCTTGGTATAACGCGGTACTTGAGAACCATAACCACTAAGTACATAAGTAATGCCACACTGGGAAAAGACCAAGGGTCAATCGAGCCCAGCATCCTGTCCACGACAGCGGCCAATCCAGGCCATATAATGAAGGTCGTGTTATAATGAAAGACAAATACCCGATCAAATAAAGACTCAATTTAAGACTCAATTCAATTATTTAAATCATTTTAATGAATGCAAATTGAATTTACAATGACAAAACATGTAAAGTAAAATCCTTTTCCTGTCTACAAATCAAACTTACAAAACTTTTTATGAATGCAATCATATTACATGTTCACTTCATGAAAAAGTCTGAAATTTGTGGCTGGGTCTTCAAGGCTTAGCAAATTGTAGAATGCTTCTTAGCTGTATAACTTTGACAGGTTATAGATCCTGAGTTTCAATCCATTATACAGCAGTTTCTAGCGCATGTACTGCCTCAGATGAAGTTGGAACAAAATCATCTGCTTCTTCAGGTGACTCAAGTGCATTATTTATTTTTTACATTTGTACCCCACATTTTCCCACCTATTTGCAGGCTCAATGTGGACAGGATGCTGGGCTCGATGGACCCTTGGTCTTTTCTCAGTGTGGCATTACTTATGTACTTATGTCAAGGCAATCGCCAGGTCGGTTGATAACAAATACATGGATGCATAGTGCTTGAATGAGGTAATTATAGAGGGTTGAAGGTAATGAAGATTGTATATTGTCCGGTACGATCATTGGTCATACTGTGTTGCTGGGTGAAGGGTTTACGTTGGATCATTGGGGTAGGCCTTTTTGAAGAGGGTGGTTTTTAGTGATTTCCTGAAGTTTAGGTGGTCATGGATTGTTTTTACAGCTTTAGGGAGCCCGTTCCATAGTTGTGTGCTTATTATCTTGAATTGAAGCATTGTTCACAAGTTGATGTGAATTTCCCAGCCTGATAATTTTGGCATCACTTAGCTCATGTGCAATGGGGCCATTTTCTGTACATTCGTTATCCTCATGTATCCAGGATTCTACTTTTGCAGGTGCAACTTCTACTCCAAGCCATGCTAAATTATTTGAAATGTCTTGCATCCATTACACAACAGGTTTTCCCAACTCCTCTTCTGGAAACCCTTCAAAATCACTGTTGTTGTCCGAGTCATCTAGATCAAGTGCTGCTCTGCCAAATGCCTCTGAAAGTCCTGCCATTCAGCATCAGTTTATTGTTTCAACGCTTATTAGACTCCATGCCTCAGCACCAATGAAAAATAAGTCCTTTATCGATAAATCTTTCATGAAATTGAGAATATTTGGGACACCAACTCTTGTCTATAGTGCTGCTTAAATATGGAAATGACCCCTTGGTCCAATGGTTGGATCCTGGAGGTTGTACGTTTGGGCAGCTATTCAATCCTAACATTGCCATCCTGGGATATCAGATGTTCAGGTGATAGGTGAGCAGGACAATTATCCATTGGAAGTATTGCAATTTATTTCAGATGCCTAGCTTGCAAATGTTTTTGAACAGAAGTAACAAAGTCATTATGGAACCAGTCCTGGAAAATGTTTAGCTGTCATCCACAAATTTCTAGAATTGTTATATAAAAAAAAGGTAATGATTTAATGTTAATATGATGGAAACAAGACTTTTGGTACTTCCTAATGAAAAGAGGTGTAAGTTTGTGGTTGCCCATTGCATTGATGCAGAACAAGATGGTTAGTCTGTCTTTGGCTTGTTTCAATCCTTCTTTTTTGCAGTAATTCTTCTTCAACGCTAGTGTTTTATCTGGCAACATTTTACAGAATATTCCAGTCTCATCAGCATTGTAGACCTGTTCTTCTGTGTAACTTCTAGTCTCGATAGTTTATTTCAGTTTCTGGGGGAAGGGACAAGCAACTTGCTCATCTGAAGATCTTTTTTTTCGCCTGCAATCACTATTTGAGATATACCGTACCTTCGCTGCCATCTCCATAGCCAACCATTGCTTGCTTTGAATTTACAAGATTTGCCATTGAGGTTTTGGCTGAATTTTTCCACCTGCATGCATATCACGTGCCCTGAGATTGGAATTCTCTTTTGCTGTTGCTGCACAAACCATGTGAACACTGCTAAATCCAAGTCTACATCTTGTATTAACCTTACATGTTTTTGTTGGAGACTGCATTCTTCATTGATTTTATTTGTGCAGGTAATGCGTGGTCTTTGATTGAGTTTTCAACCAGCCATGCAGAGTTGATTCAGAAACCTGTAGGTCCCTGGAGACATTTGCTTTTGATTCACCATTATCAATGCGCTATATTGCTCTTAGTTTTTTTCCCAATGTATAAGATTTGCACTTCAATGAACCGTTTGCTATTTTCTGGAGCAATGAGCAGTGAGCTGCAACCACGGCTCAACGGGAAGGGTACATCAACTGGAAGGGCGCATTAACTATGTGAGCAGGAAGTGTGCTTAAACCATGTGAGCCGGGACTGCACGTCAACCATGTGACCTGGAACAGTATGCATCAACCATGTAAGCTGGGACGTGTCAATCATGTGAATTGGAATGGTATGCGTCAACCATGAGAGCAGGGAGGGCGCTTCAAGCGTGTGATTTGCATTTCAAAAAAACGCCACCTTCAAGAGCTACGAGGAGGAACCATGCTTCAACTATGTGTGCTAGGACCACACATCAACCATGTGGCTTTATTACACTAGGAGGCATATTTTCCCCTCCTAATAAAGAGAATGCAAAACCAAAGAAGTTTATTTATTGCATTTGTATCCCACATTTTCCCACCTATTTGGAGGCTCAATGTGGCTGACATAGTACTGTGAGGCGATCGCCTTTCCAGTATGAGAAATACAGAATATTATGGTATAATAAAGTGTATGTGTGACAGACACATAAGGGAATAGAAAGGAGAAAGCGTTAAGTTATGTCCAGTTCGAGTATTAGTGTTGTGTTGCAGGATTCAGGCATTTAAATTGGATCGTTAGGGTGCTAGGGTTACCATATGGCTCCAGAAAAAGGAGGACGGATTGAGCCAGCCGGGTTTTACTTCCATTGCTTTCAGCAATGGAAGTAAAACCTGGCTGGCTCAATTACTTCCATTGAAAGCAATTGCTTTCCATTGAAAGGTTGGGATGCCTGCTCAGAGACAGGCTGCAGAACTGATGGGGCTGAGATGGGAGCTGGGAGGATCTGGCTGGCCTGCCTGCTTGTCCTTGGAGAAATGACAGCGTGAAGGGAGGAAAATGTAAATTGGTAAGGCACCAGAGACAGGATCTGAAGACGGTAAGACCCCCAGATATAACTCTGCAGACTCAGGTTTATATTGTTAACAAAACAATATAAAGCTGTCAAGTCTGCAATTGTTTTGTTCTGACCAATATGGCAGCAAGCTCCGCCCACTGCCTTCAGCCGTCTCCCGTTCTCCTTGTAACCTCCTGGACTCTCCCAAGTTCACTTCCCGAAGCCGGACTCCCTGGCAAAGGATTATGGGAGCAGTTATTAGTTGCGTCCAAGTCCAACAGCCTTCTGGCTCTGCTTCTTCCGGGAGAAAGCGATGGGGGGGGGGAGGGAATTCCCAAGCGAGGACTACATTTCCCGACAAGCAGAGCGGCCACCCGGGCCGGGCATTTCCGGTCAGGCATGCGCAGAAAGAAGGCCCGTGTCTGGTGGTGGTAAACAGAGAGACGTCAGCGTCGAGTGCTAGTAGCGTTTGTTGTCAGCCGAGGAGAGAAAGCGCGAGCGGGGCCGGTACCGGCGGAGAGAGAGAAGCCGAGCGCGCAGATGGCGGAGGCCGCGGTGGACCTGGACCCGGACTTTGAGCCGCAGAGTCGGCCCCGCTCCTGTACTTGGCCTCTGCAGCGGCCGGAGCCGGACGGGCAGGAGGCGGCAGGAGGGTCCCAGGCGGAGGGCCCAGCCCCGGCCCCCGCGCCCAAGAAAGGCGGATCTCGCCGGAACGCTTGGGGGAACCAGTCGTACGCAGACCTGATCAGCCAAGCCATCGACAGCTCCCCGGACAAACGCCTGACCCTGGCCCAGATCTACGAGTGGATGGTCAAGTCGGTGCCTTACTTCAAGGATAAAGGAGACAGCAACAGCTCTGCAGGCTGGAAGGTACATGGAGAGGCCTTGAAATGTCAAATGGAGCTCCTTTGAAAGGCTGATTACGTCTCAGTTCCAGAAATCTCTGAAAGGCAGGAAAAAAACAGTGCACACTTTGTTTTTAGTGCATATTTTCAAAGCACCTCTGGAACTTTGGAAGGCAAAGTGCTTTGAAAATATGCATCGTAGCTTATCAAGCTGTCATTTTCTTTGTTTATATAAGAGAAATGAAGCAAACACCACTTAAGCCCTTCGAGTCACTAAATTATGCGAAATGCCAGCCCACAGTTTCAGCAGATTTGTTTTCTGGCTTAGAAGTTCACTTGCTACACAGCACAATGCAAAATATTGCCTTTGTCCATATAGCAGTGCTGCCTGAAGGCCTCCTAAGTTATTTCTTGGTGATATTAGGGTAGGACTAACACTATCCAGCTTATTTTCGAAAGAGAAAGACGCCCATATTTCGACCCAGATCGGCAGATGGGCGTCTTTTCTCCCGTGGGCGCTCAAATCAGTATAATCGAAAGCCGATTTTGGGCGTCTTCAACTGCAATCTGCCGCGGAAACGGGCAAAGTTGACGGAGGCGTGGTGAAGGCGGGACTGGGGCGTGTTTATTGGCCGAGGAGAGATGGGCGCCTTCAGCCGATAATTGAAAAAAGAGAGGCTTTTTTACAGCAAAATTTGGGTCGCTCTTTTGGACCCTTCTTTTTCACAAACAAGTCCCAAAAAAGTGCCCTAAATGACCAGATGACCACCCCTGACTCCCCCATTGGTCACTAATCCCCTCCCACCAAAAAAAAACAAAAAACAACTTTAACAACTTTTTTTTCCAGCCTGTATGCCAGCCTCAAATGCCATACCCAGTTCCATCACAGCAGTATGCAGGTCCCTGGAGCAGTTGTTAGTGGGTGCAGTGGACGTTAGCCAGGTGAACCCAGGCCCACTCCCCCCTACCTGTTACACTTGTGGTGGTAAATGGGAGCGCTTTAAACCGCCCCCAAAACCCACTGTACCCACATCTAGGTGCCCCCCTTCAGCCATAAGTGCTATGGTAATGGTGTAGAGTTGTGGGCAGTGGGTTTGGGGGGGGGGGAGGGATTTGGGAGGCTCAGCACACAAGGGAAGGGAGCTATGGACTTGGGAGGTATTTTACTTTTTTTTTTTTTAATTGTTACAACTGCCCCCTAGGGTGCCCAGTTGGTGATCTGGCATGTGAGGGGGACCAGTGCACTACGAATCCTGGCCCCTCCCATGACCAAATGCCTTGGATTTGTTCGTTTTTGAGCTGGGTGCCTTTGGTTTCCATTATGTATGAAAAACAAAACCGCCCAGCTCAAATCCGCACAAATCCGATGCATTTGCCGGGCACAAACCGTATTATCGAAAAAAAGATGGACGCCCATTTTTTTTCGAAAATAGTCTGTCCCGCCCCTTCACGTACCCGTTCTCTGAGATAGACGCCCATGGAGATGGGCGTTCGCGTTCCATTATGCCCCTCTATATCTGTCACATGGTTTCAAGAGTGATCATCTGTGCATTAGCTCATTAAACAGTGCAGTTACACTGGATTTAAATAATACAGATACATTGACACGTGTGTAAAAAGAAATGTAGGCACCCATGATCAAATTGTATGTTTCAGTGAATCCCTATATGAACAGAAGCTGATGCAATTTTTGCATGGTACAAAGTTTAAACATGAACTGTTTCCACTATTTGGGTTTCTGCCAGGTGCTTGTGACCTGGTTTGGCCACTGTTACTTACTAATAATTTCTATGGCGCTACTAGACATACACATCGCTGTACACATTATATGCAGGTACTTTCTCTGTCCCTAGAGGGCTCACAATTTAAGTTTTGGTACTTGGAGCAATGGAGGGTTAAGTGACTTGCCCAAGGTCGCAAGAAGCTGCAGTGAGAATTGAACTCAGTTCCCCAGGATCAAAGTCCACTGCACTAACCACTAGGCTACTCCAGGATACTGTCCTACATGGACCATTGTTCTGAACCAGTATGGTTATTCTTTTGTTCTAAACATAAAATCTATCTTTAGTTTTTAATGTATTATTTCTTTTTCAGGAAATTTTTTTTTTTAATGATTCAAAAACAACACTTAATGGTGTTTAGATGGCAACTCCAGTAATTGGGCAGACTTCTATGGTCTGCCCTTATGGCTAGACAGATCTGGATGGATTGGAGTGGGTTCAACAGTAACTCCAGTAGTTGAGGAGTAAGATGAGTGCCAGACCTCTGTTCTTGTCATTTTCAGGAAATAGACTAACTGAAGATCAAGTATACACATGTTAAACCTATTGCATGTAATATGATGTAACATATCTTGTTGGGTAGACGACGGAAATCTTTAATTGCTGTCATCTGATAAGTTACTGTGAATATGATACAGGCAAAAGTTTGGATGCTCTTCTAGTCAGTACTTTGTAAAAACACTTTTGGCAGAAAAATAGCTTCCAAATTTCCTGTCTCCAGCTAAGAGTCTTTTTGATTCCCCCCCCACCCCCCCGGCCCATTTTTTAAAACTTAGAAATATTCTTAGGTCTCTGAATGCACTGCCCGTCTGAGATCTCCTCACAGTTTTTCAGTCCAAAACCTTCAGATTTCTTTCCTGTAAATATGTAATTTTGAGGTATGTTTGTCTCCTTCTGCTGAGCAAAGCAACTTCTTTTTCAGGTTAATTTTTCACTGATTGGGGGAAATGTTGTTGCATGCAAATCTCTCATGAATATTCATTGTGGGTATCCCAAAAACCTAACTGGCTCTGGGATGCTTCCAGGACCAGGTTTGGGAACGACTGATGTAAATGCGTAAAGGAACCCATTATAGTTGAAAGGAATCCATTATTATTGAAAATAGATAGAACAACGGTCGGGTTTCTGCCAGTTACCTGTGACCTGGCTTGGCCACTGTTGGAAACAGGATACTGGGCTAGATGGACCATTGGTTCGACCCAGTATGGCTACTCTTATGTTCTTACATTTTGGAATCCTGCTAGGTACTTGTGAACTGGATTAGCCACTGTTGGAAACTGGGTGCTTAGCTCGTTGGACCTCTTGATCTAACCTAGTCTGGCAATTCGTATGTTCTTACACATTTTTGCATTCTCCTTTAGATCCCAGGCTGTCTGTACCTGCAAATGGAGGATAAGATAGCTAATACGGTAAAATTGGGGGATAAGACCTTTTTCAGATATGTAAGTGACAAGAGGAAGTGCCATAATAGCATTGTGAGGCTCAAAGCTGAGAGAGAGAAATATGTGGAAGATGATATGGATAAAACTGAACTGCTTAACAATTATTTTAGCTCTGTGTTCATGGATGAAAGACCGGGGGTAGGGCTGCAGAAAACAAAGGCTAAAGGGGATGGATGTATGGTAGACTAAGACCCGTTTACAGAGGACTGTATTCGTGAGGAGCTAACCAAACTAAAAGTAGACAGAGCGATGGGGCCTGATGGGATACACCCGAGGGTGCTTAAGGAACTCGGAAAAGTTCTGTCGGCTCCGCTGACGGACCTCTTCAATGCTTCCTTAGAAACTGGAGTGGTCCCGGTGGACTGGAGAAGGGCGGATGTGTTCCTTTGCACAAGAGTGGAAGTAAGGAGGAGGTTGGGAATTACAGACCGGTCAGTCTGACCTCGGTGGTGAGTAAGTTAATGGAAACGCTTCTAAAGAGGAGGACTGTGACATTTCTTGAACTACAAGGAATGAAGGACCCAAGGCAGCATAGCTTCAGTAGTGGCAGGTCGTGTCAGACGAATCTGACTGTCTTCTTCGACTGGGTGACCAAACAGTTGGATGTGGGAGGGGCGCTTGATGTGGTATACTTGGATTTCAGCAAAGCCTTTGACACGGTTCCGCACAGGCGACTGATAAATAAATTGAGTGCCCTCGGTGTGGGACCTAGAGTAACTGAGTGGGTAAAAAAATTGGTTGAATGATAGGAGACAGAGGGTGGTGGTAAATGGAGCTTGCTCTGAAGAAAAGGAGGTCATCAATGGAGTACCGCAGGGATCGGTCCTAGGACCGGCTCTTTTTAACGTCTTTGTGAGTGATATTGCGGAAGGGTTGTCTGGTGAGGTCTGTCTCTTTGTGGATGATACTAAACTGTGCAACAGGGTGGACACCCTGGAGGGTGTGAATGACATGAGGAAGGACCTAGCGAAGCTGGAGGAATGGACCGATATTTGGCAACTAAGGTTTAATCCCAAAAAATGCAGGGTCATGCACTTGGGTCACAGGAATCCGAGGGAACGGTACAATATAGGGGGTGAAATGCTTCAGTGTACGAAGGAAGAGCGGGACTTGGGGGTGATTGTGTCTGATCACCTTAAAGCTTTCAAACAGGTAGAAAAAGCGACAGCCAAAGCCAGAAGGATGCTAGGGTGCATAAAGAGACGCATGACCAGCAGGAAAAAGGAGGTGATAGTGCCATTGTATAAGTCTCTAGTGAGGCCCCATTTGGAGTACTGCGAGCAGTTCTTGAGACTGCACCTATGGAAAGATATAAACAGGATGGAGTCGGTCCAAGAGGGTGGCTACAAAATTAGTAAGCGGTGTTGAATGAAAAAATTATAGGGACAGGCTTATGAACCTCAACATGTATACGCTGGAAGAGAGGAGGGAGAGAGGAGACATGATAGACGTATATCAAGGGCATTTATATACAGGAAGAGAGCCTTTTTCAAATGGAGAGCTCTGGAATGAGGGGGCATATGACAAAGTTAAGAGGGAATAGGCTTAGGAGTAACCTAAGGAAGTATTATTTCACAGAAAGGGTGGTGGAGGTTGTGGAGTCGAGGACTGTTAATTTAAAAAGGCCTGGGATAAGCATGTGGGATTGCTTAGGAACAGGAAGAATTAGGGGTTACAGAGAATGGGCAGACTGGATGGGTCATATGGCCTTTATCTGCCGTCATGTTTCTAATAGGAAATTGTGAGGGGTAGCAGAAGTGATGAAACAGATATAGAGCCTTTCATCTGTAATGGGTGAGAGCTGTCTCTGTATTATTATTATATTTGGTATACCGTCTCTCTGAAATGCATCAAATGAAAGATAATAATTTATTTATATGGTTTCATTAACCGCCGTTATGAAGAGATTCACCCAAGGCGGTGTACAGTTGGCTCAGCAAAAAGTAAAAATCAGTCTATAATAAACCTAAAAGGTTAGTGTTCCAAGAAGTGAAGAGGTTGATATATGTGCCTTGAGGTCCTTCTTAAATTTTTAATGTTAGACTCCAAGCGGAGATGGGCTGGAGGAGAATTCCAGAGGGCTGGGGCCACATAAAAGAATGCAGATTCACTTGTGGAATCCAATATTGCTCTCGATGTCTGTTCTTCAATGCAAATCTAATTAGGTGAAGAGGCCAAAAACAACTTGGAGATATTGAGAATATACGAGACTTGAATGTCAGGTGAGTATCTAGTGTGAGATCCAATATCTTTAGGGTTGAAATAGGTTCTGCCCAAAAATTTGAGGTGAAATAGAAGGGACTGAGTAGAAGTTACTTACCCATAGTGCCTTATATTTTGAAGAATTTAATTTTCCACATATAAATGGAAACACACACCTGATTCTTGAATCAGTGACACCAAGGGACTTAGAAATAAATTTATAACGGGGATAATGGAGAATCTTGAGGAACGCCACAAGATAAATTTTGTATTTGTGATGAATGTGAAAAATGAAAAAGGAATGATTGAAACTATGGTAAGACATTTCTATCAGCCCAGTGTTTTTTAGCCGGCCAGGTGAAGGTTGTGATCAACTGGATCAAAGCTGCTGATCTTGTGAGACAATACATGTTATATTACCTTTATGTAGTTGCTCTTGGATGTCACTAACTATAGAGAGTAATGTCTCTGTGCTTTGAAATTCACAGAAGCTGGATTGTCATAGATGCACTAAGTTCTGATCTAATGTAACTTTTTCAACCTATTTTTGAGATGAAAGACAACTTGGAGACTGGTCTGTAATTTTCCAGCAGAGACGGGTCTAAGGAATTATTTTGTAAAATTGGTCTAATTACTGCTTTTTTCCAAGATCATGTCACCCCACTTTCTTCAGTTACATTGGCTCCCACTACAATACAGATGTCTGTTCCAGGTCTTATGTTTAACTCACAGAGCCTTACATCTTGGTCCCCTGGCATATCTCACTTCTGTGGTTACACTCCCTGTCTTACACTTTGTTCATTGGATTCTCACTGGGTGGTTCTTCCTTCCCCTGGGTTGCATGTTATGAATCTACACATTCCTCTGCATTTGATTTCCTTGCTCTCTTTGGAATTCCCTCCCTCCCTCCCTCCCTCCCTCCCTATATTTGATTCAAATTATTTAATAAGTTTAAAGTTTTGCTAAACTCTAATTTGTTTGCAACAGTTTTTAAATTTCCACCCTGATTTTGGGCTTCAGGGTTGGGTCTAACTATCCCAGGGGCCCAGTGTATGTTCCCAGATCTTTCACGAATGTGTATGTATGATTCTGGTTGACTGATCTTTGCTTTCTTTTCTACTTTAATTAATTATGAGTTTTTAAACTGCTATGACCTGCCATTCAAATATAACAGGTGTGATATCCCCCTTCTCACTCAGGGTGACCTGGTTCTCAATATGCAAATCATATGCAGATTAGTGTGCTACCCCTTCTCACTCAGGGTGACCTGGTTTCCACTCAACAAATTAAGCAGGTCTCACCAACTGCATATTTCTCAGGCAACTCTTTATTCCAGCCCCTGGGCACACTTCTTCTAGCTTAACACTTTATGCTTTCAAAGATCTTCACATTGAGCCTCCCCACACAGATACATGGGCTCAGTACTATACCAATACTTTGGGGACTCTCAACCCCAGGCTTTGCAGCCTGCTTCTCTTAGTACTTCGGACACACAGTCAAACTCTAATGCTTTAGGGACTTCTTACCCCAGGACTTTCAGCCAGTCCACCCCCAAGTCCATCAGGTTAGCCAGTATCTTTCAGGGGCTCTCCCTTCTTCTGCTGCTAGCTCACTCCCCTCCTTTCACAACTCAGGTGGGGTACAAAGTGGTTAATCAGCTACACAGGACCTAGCCCATAACCGCCTGCACCTGTGGACCTCCCAGGGCTCTCCCCGGTCCTAGCGACCTCCAGCTTCTTCTAGCGCCCTCTAGTGGCCTACACCGTATAGGACAGCCTCATACCTTCTCACACAGGATATCAAGCTTTTTAATAAACATAAACTAGCATTTACCATGTCAATTATGAAAGGAAATAGAGCCTGTAGATTATGAAATAAGTAGTGCAAAGAGTAGGGTCTACAGCATAAGATGTTATATGGATTGAAATGAAATCAGTTCATCAAATCCTTGAACTCGTGTGGGGGGGGGGGGGGGGGGTTGAAGTGGGACCAAAAACCCTGTAAAAAAGTAAGATATCTAATTTTTCTAAGCCCTCATTGTTGGGAACAGGTGCTGACTGGAAAAGAAGCTTGCAAATGGTTGACTTTATCTTGGAAAAAAGCAGCTAATTGTTCTACCTCTTTTGGATTTCTATGCCCCATGTGCATTGCTCTATAGCTGTTTGCTTTAAATTTTAACTGCCAAAAATTAGACCATTCTTATAATCTTTTTAGATAACTTCTCATGTTGGTCACTCTCTCTGGGGTGTCTACTCTTTTGCAAATCTTTGTGTCATCTGGAAAAAGGCAAACTCCCAGCCCATGACCACCTCCCACCAGTCCAGATCCATTTCTGCGTCCAAATATCCTCCACTGACCATATATCCTCCACACCAGGAAAGAGAAAATAAAAAAAAAAACCCACGCAGCCACATTCTGTACTTTCATGCACTCCCCTTTTTCAGTAGAGAACCTTCAGGAATAATCCTATGTCCATCCTTCCCACCTCTCAGCATAAAGTCTTCTGGATTATACGTGGCACTGTTCACAAGGTGAGACCAGCTTAAGCTTTTAAAGATTATAAGGTGATAATGTTACAGAAAACTACCGGAATGTCAAGCACATGTAACAGTTGTGGTCGGCCTCACCACCTCTGTTCAGTTTCTAGCATCAGAATGCTTTGTGCAGACCGTGTTCCAGAGTAGCTCTGTTTCCAAAACTAATGGTTCTCAGCTGACTTGTATCCCCAGGTAGCCATTGCTGAGGGACTGTGTTTAAAGGTTAAACCAAATAGAACTATTCCGTAATCTTGTGGTTGTCTGCCCCAGTCCACTGGAGCCATTATCAACTATGGTAAAATGTGAGTCCCGAAGCCTCAGCGAGGTGGCAAGGCAATCAGTTTTTCAACATGCTGCTCCGCTTCTGCCGCAGATTCAAATATTGCCTTAGACCCATTATTAGTTACGTGCAGCTTAGCAGGATACGCTGATATAAATTTGATGCGACGCAGCAGTTTTGAGCAGATTGAGGAGAAAGCTCTTCAGGCAGTTGAAACTGCTGCTAGTCTTGAAAGCATCAAATATCTTCTCCTTCATATTGCAATTTAGTGCCATTTTGAAGCGCTCGCAAAATTTCCAGTTTGTGGGCATAATTTTTAAGTATGAAAATAACCACCTTTGACCGAGTCTTTGAAGGCACCCAGTCGATGTGCTTTCTCTGCGGATAGGGCCTGCTGATGTGGAAGGCTGTAATGAAGTGGTAATCCACCGTTCCAGAAATGATCCCAGATTTTTGTCAGGAATGGCCTCTGAGAGTTTCTTCTGGAATGATTTTCCAGGTCTTCTATCTTGTCTTCTAGTTCTCTTAACCGGGACATCTGTTGTGGGGTCATAACTTCCATGTTATGCACTGCGTCTTCGACCTCGCTTACCTGCTGTTGCAACGCTTGCACATCTTTAGGGTGGTAAATTGCCCTTCCATGTGGTCTAATTTGTCTATGATTTTTTGAAACTTCGCTTCCATAGAGGTTTTGAGGGTGGCGGTAACCTCCATGATAATTTCCGTAGTCCAAACCGACCCCGCGGATGGCAAGGGCGGTGCTGACACCTCCGCCATTTTCGGATCTCCCATTCTTTTTTTTTTCTGCTGGCCCGTTGTTGCTGGTTTAGAAGCCATTCAGCAAGCCGAGGCTCATTTATAAAGGGGATAGCAGATACGGAAAGTGTGGGAGACACTTCTGAACTTCATATCGCATGAGTTCGTTGAGAAATATGTAGTTTATTGAACGGGAGGTTCTCCAACCACTGTCTTTATCTCACCATTCCGAAACTGGAAGTCTCTCAAAACATATGTAATTAAACAGACCCACAAACTAAAACATTGTTGCTATTACAGAATTATGCTTGCGTCTATCTAAATCTTATGCCTAACCTTCACTGCAGAATTAAAGATTTGTAACCTGCGTAGTCTCAGTACTAAGCAGGGAACAATAAAACATAAAAATTATAAAATAATACACAACATTTTCAATACTAACATACAGCATTAGCATACACTCAATCAGAATACCTTATAAAAACAGTATTTTGTATTGCATTAATACATATTAAATATCTGACATACTAAATATCCTCTTGCTGTCTCTAACTCATGTTCTGGAATTCATTTTAAATTGCCTTGCTGTAGCCGTTATTAAATAGCTCAAGCCACCAGAAGGGTGTATTATTATTATTATTATTATTTATTGCATTTGTATCCCACATTTTCCCACCTATTTGCAGACTCAATGTGGCTTACCACCATACCAGGAGGCAGATACAATTGGTGTAACAACAAGCTCCTAAAAAGCAGCGAGCTGAGCGAAGTGATAGAAAGGTGAATCAGGATAGGGTGAGGTGATGAAGTGTTATGATGAGTTATGGATTCTCGTTGTAGGCCTTGTTGAAGAGAGAAGTTTTCAGTGATTTACGAAAGCTAGTTATTTCGTTGATCTCTTTCAAGTCCTTTGGAAGTGCATTCCATAGTTGCGTGCTCCTGTAGGAGAAGCTGGTTGCATGTGTTAGTTTGTATTTTAATCCTTTGCAGTTAGGGAAGTGTAGATTAAGGAATTTGCGGGCTGATCTTTTTGCATTTCTGGGAGCCAGGTCCACGAGGTCCATCATGTAGCTTGGGTCATCTCCATGGATAATCTTGTGAACAATTGTGCAGATCTTGAACGCGGTACGTTCTTTAAGGGGGAACCAGTGAAGACTTTTTCTTAGGGGTTTTGCGCTTTTATATTTTGTTTTGCCAAATATAAGTCTGGCTGCTGTATTCTGGGCTGTTTGAAGTTTCTTAGTAGTCTGTTCTTTGCATCCCACATAAAGTTCATTGCAGTAGTCCAGGCTACTTAGCACCATTGACTGAACCAGGTTATGGAAGATTGATCTTGGGAAGAAAGGTTTTACTCGTTTGAGCTTCCACATGGAATGGAACATTTTTTTCGTTGTGTTCTTCACGTGGGTTTCAAGTGTGAGATTACGATCAATGGTAACTCCCAGTAATTTCAGGGTATTTGAGATTGGAAGAGAGAGGTTTGGTGTGGTTATGGTGGTGAATTTGTTTGTGTTATATTGTGAGGTAAGTATGAGGTAAGGGTGGGAGTACTTTGGTGTTTTGCATGAATTTGGTTGAGGCAGTAGGAAGCCCTGCTTTTCTCTTTCAGGCCAGGAGTTTAGAGGATGGGAGATGGCATGGTGAGCTGGGAGTGATGGAGGATTGTGCTGACTTGGGTATGTTGTCATGATTTGTACTTTTTATTTCAGTTACTTTGGAAAAGAGGGGCATGGTTTTATGTTAACTGTACTCCATTGTTTGCCAATGGTAGCTCCCATTTTCTTTCTGTTTATGTTTTTTTTGTTTGGTTTTGTGTGGGTTTTTTTTTTGTTTTTTTTTGCAACTCCTTCCCTTTCTGTCCTGAGCCTTGGGGACAGAAGCAAAGTAGGTTAGGGTGGGGGGTGGAGAGGAGAGCTGCATGCTTGAAGGGCAAGTAATTTTTCAATAGAAAAAAGAGAATACATTTGGAAATGCTCACAACCTTGAGGAAACCCTCCCCCCCTCCCCCTTAAGGATGTTTGAAGGTGGGCTGGTAGGGATGGATGTCAATAACACACACTGGTCAGCAGTGTCGTGGCTCCGCATGGGAAGATATTTGGCAGCTCTCCTTAAGCTCATTAGAATCCAAAATGGCCCCAGCGTAAAAATGAATGAAAACCACTGCTGTACTCTGTCTTTTAAATGTATCTAAAGTTCATTGGTCATCTAGGTAGGAAAAGAAATGCCCAAGTCAATACATTCAGTTTGCAGCATATTTGCAAAAAGCTTTTTTTTTGTGACATACAAAGCCACAGGAAAACCACATGTAATATGGCATTGGCAGTGGCTTCAGCCATATTATAAAAGGAAAAAGTTCAGTGGTGAGCTGGGGATAAATATCTGTCTCTGAGCTCCTGGGCCCTCTCTACCACACTGAACTAATAACTGGATAGACTCAAGAAACAGTTGTTTGGACAAAAGGAATGAGTGATTTAAGCACTCAAGAGATGTGTGGTAACAGAAGTACGACCACATTGCAGAGGAAAGAGAAAAATAAGCTTCAACACTCCGAGGCCAAGATGGCTGTCTTGAGTGCACAGCGAGTCCTGGTATGAGGCCAAAATACAATTGTAGAGGAAGTCACAGAGGTCATATTTGGGCATTAGGTGCTCGTTCTGATTGCATAGATGATAAGCTGAAAGGTATGTCGGCATCAGTTGAGACATTTGAGTTGTACTGAACAGAGCATTGCATATGGTGGAATCCCTGGTGGTTCTTGCAGACAAGATTGGAGATATTGAAAACTGAAGTTGCAGTAATATGTGGTTTGTGGGAATAGCTGAAAGTGTGAACGCTGAATTGTGAGGTTTTCTTGAAAATTGGCTTCCCTTCAGCCTGCAGTTGAACTGGTATCAGGTGGACCCAAGGTGGGGGAGGGGCAAGAGAGTGGAGTTGTTCTTCAAAGTGTTAGTGGCTCAGTTTCCTAAACTTTGTGCAGAAGAATGCTGTACTTGCTACCCCATGTGAAGCCCAGACCTTCCTTGACCAACATGTTCAGGGTCTGATTAGTGGGATTTAAGGAGCATAAACCTTAACAAGGAGAGAGAGAGAGAGAGAAATTGAATGTAGGACAGGTGTGGCGAAGGTTGGATGATGGACATTTTATGTTCAGGTTGGGTTTAAGGATCATGCGCAGGGTTATGGGAAAGGCAAGAGGTAGGAAGACTTGGTGTGCTTAACGGCAGGGGATGGGGGGAGAGAAGGGACATAAGGGGGTAGAGAATCTAGAAGATGGATGGTAGTGTGGAAGGGGGAGGGATTAAGGATATTTGGAGGAGGACTTATGGAGCTGAAGCCCCATAACTTGTGCAGAGTACTGAGCAGGGAAGGTTGGAGTGAGGAGACTGCTCTATATATAGTAAGGAGTTCATTTGTTTGATTCTTCTATTGTGTTAATGTGGGTGGTGAAGTATGGATCCATTGGAGCAATATAGAGCGCTTCGCTATGAGGACAGCCTTATGCAAGAAAAGGCCTGTTTTCCATGTGCCCTTTACTATACTCATGATATCATCTAGAACCCATATCTGTGGTGTTGCCATCCATCATTGACGGTATAACTTGCCGAAGTAAGTCCAAACAGCTGTCCAAAATGCATGACTAGAAGGTTAATCCCAAACACAATGTCTATATGAGGCATTCTTCTGTCTGCATTTAACGCAAGCCCCTGGTGTGGGAAAACCCATCTTTTAGATCATGAAGCAGGTTTTAATACAAAGGTCTTTAATAAAGCCACTGACAGGAATACCTTTTTGTCGTATGAGAGTAGTCATCCAAAGTGTTTAAAGGACAACCTTCCGCTTTCTCAATTTTGAAGAATTAGGAGAAATTGTTTGGATATTGCTGAAAAAAAACGGAGCAAAAAAACTACAACAAAGAGGTTATCTGAAAAATGTGTTACAACGTTCATTTAAACGTGCTAGATTTTATAATAGGGATTTTTTGTTACAGCAAAATAAAGAGATCAAGAAAAATGATTAATTATGTACAAACCTGTGTTCTTAAATTTTTTTCAAGAGGTTTGGACGTAGCTAATATTTTACAAAAAAATTGGGTTATTGCTAAATTACATCCAGCATTTGAAGATGTTGGATTGCGGGTAGCGTATGCCACAGAACGTAATTTGAAGGAATTGTTATGCCCTGCCAACATATAAGCTCTGTTGGTGCAGTAAAGAATAAAATAACGGGCCACTTTGTATGCAATGCTGCATTTGCTACATTGATTAAAGAATGTAAAAATCCAGCTGAAGGTAAGATTTATCAGCTGAGGCATTTCAGTACATGTAGAAGTGATTTTGTTGTGTATGAAACTATATGTGGGTATGACAATCCATTGTTTAAAAACTAGATTGCTGGAACATAAATCGAAAATTAAATCACTGTATAAGTTTGCAACATCAATTCAGTGACTTGAAATGCTTTGCAATTGACTGGGAACCCAAATGGTCACGTGGTGGGGATCGACAATCAAGATTGCGAAGACGTGGGGCGAGGTGGATCTTCACATTAAAAACATTACAGCCTGACAGCTTGAATCAAGAGTTAGAATGGGCTAAACTTTTGTAAGCATTTTCTTTGTATATATTTGCATTTTTGAGTATACCATTTGTTAGCATCCTGTTTTATTAATTTTTTTTTGTCACCAGGATAGTATACGATTAGTTTGTATTTTTGTAAGAAATGGTGAGCCTTCTAGGGTTTTGTAAGTTTGTTCAGGTGTATTTGTGACATATGTGAGATGGATCTTTAAAGCGCAAGAACTTGGCGTCTGACGTCAGCGCCATTTTGGAGATGTGACGTCTCCAAGCCATACACAGGATCTTTTTCAGTAAGTGTTGTTTTTTTTTTTTTATGTTGTTTATTTTTATATTGTGAGTTTAGTCATTAATGGAGAATATTTTGGTTTTCAGATAAGATGTCTGTTTTGTATTTGACCTTGACGAAGCCTTATGAGTTGGCGAAACGGGTCCTGTCGGATTCGTAGAAGATTATTTATTTTAATTTATAGAAGTCTTTATTAGGTAATAAACATTACAACCACAGAAAAGCATACAAGTCAGGGGGCAAAATACAGATGCTCTTACTGTACCCAACAGTCCCACCGACTGAAAAATGCAACTTTCAAATGCAGAACAAGTCAATAATCTGAAAAAGTAATTTACAAGCCTACTTTCATTTCTAGATTTATAGAAAAGAGATTTTTCTTAACAAAGCAAGAAAGTACCTATAAGGCACCAACAACCCTAACCCCCCCCCCCAGCCGCCCAACTCCATCCACTCTAACCCCGATCCCAACCAACTCCTCAAAAAAAAAAAAGGGGGGGGGAGACCCCTCCCCCCTCCATGCCTATCCCACTAATAAACATGAACAAGAACAATTAGGGAAGGTGCCCAATTAGCTTCACACTTGGACAGCATGTGGCAACGAACAGCCCAAAGCCGTTCCATTTCGCATATGTACCACAGTTTATTCAACCACAGAATCTTAGATGGGGCAGTGTAAGATTTCCAGTGTGCGGCCAGGGTCACCCTAGCAGCTGACATTGCATGTCGCACCAAAAGGGATTGAGTGCTAGAAAGGCCTGGAGGTTTTTTAGGAAATAAAAAGAATTCCGGGGACCACTTAATAGGAATCCCAAGCCACCTTTGCAATATTGAATTGTCCTCCAGTAAGCTCGCACTTTAATGCAGGACCACCAGATATGACCCATGGTGCCCTTTTGCCCACATCCCCTCCAACACAAGGGAGAGACTGCTGGGAACATATGATGGAGACGGACAGGAGTAAGGTACCATCTAAATAGCACCTTAACCGCATTTTCCTTAAAGGGAACAGAGATCAGTCTTAAGGAGGGCATTGTCAATAAACTTCCAATGATCATCCTCGATCACCACACCAAGCTCTTGATGCCAGTGCTGTCGATGCAACACATTGTAGCTTAACTGTTTTCTCTGGCATTTTATAGAGACAGGAAATCAAGCCTCTGGTATCTCCTAGAATCCTCACAAAAATCTTCAAGAAAAGAGTCTTCCCGCAGGATCCTTGCCTTGATCTCAGCAGAGGAGAGGAAATGTCACAACTGAGTATATGCAAAAATCTCATTTGGCAGAACAGGGTAAGCATCAGCAAGCGCAGAGAATGAAATCAAGTTCTCATCATCAAATAATTGACCCCAGGTTGCAAGACCAAAGGAAGCCCAACATGTGAAAGAACCTAGACCCAAACCGTGTGGAAAAAGCGGATTGCTCGCTATAGGTGACAGCTTAGAGAAGAGTAAGTCAGGCTTGGCAAATAACCCATCCCAATAGAAAAAAGTGGTGTGGACTGAGGGACAAATGCACTAACCAGTAGGTCTGCTGCTCATTTCATGTGGCCTCGGTAGGCTTTAGGGACACTTTCAGTGGGACACTACCCGGATGTAGCTGCATAATTTGCAGATAGCTGAATGCACAACTGAAAGCCACCTGTGTTTTAGTGCATCAGCCTAAATGCGTACAGGAAGGCATCTTTTTAATGTGTTCTGAAATCTGTGCTTTTAGCTACGTTTGAAGGAAGCAGTTTCCAGTCAAACATTTTGCTCAGTTTGAAAATTAGATGAGGAAATTGCAGTGTAGGCACCAGTGTGTCTGTTCTTCAGGCTGAGCCCAAGAACAAGTTTTCTTTCTGTCCCATTCTTGATCCACTTCAATCTGGCTTTCACCCTCTTCATTCAACTGAAACAGCACTTGCCAATGATCTGTTCCTGTCCAGATCCAAAGATCACTATTTTATCATTCTTAATCTATCTGCTGCTTTTGACACTGTTGATCACAGCCTACTCCTTGATACGCTGTCCTCACTTGGATTTCAGGACTGTATTCTGTCCTGGTTTTCTTCTTTCCTGGTTTTCTTCTTATCTCTTCCATTGTACTTTTAGTGTATTTTCTGATGGATCCTCCTCCACTTCTATCCCACTATCAGTTGGTGTACCTCAGGGATCTGTCCTGGGACCACTTCCTTTCTCCATCTATACTTCTTCCCTTGGTACTCTAATTTCATCCCATGGTTTTCAGTATCGCCATTACGCTGATGACTCCAAGTCTACCTCTCCACACCAGAAATATCAGCAGGAATCCAAGCCAAAGTATCAGCTTGCCTATCTGACATTGCCGCCTAGAAGTCTCACCGCCATCTGAAACTAAACACGACAAAGACTGAGCTTTGTACCTTTCCCCCTAAACCAACCTCTCCTCTTCCCCAATTCTCTGTTTCTATGGATAATACTCTCATCCTCCCTGTCTCATCAGCTCGTAACCTTAGGGTCATCTTCGACTCATCTCTCTCCTTCTCTGCACATATTCAACAGATTGCTAAACCTGTCGTTTCTTTCTGTATAATATCACCAAAATTCGACCTTTCCTTTTTGAGCACACTACCAGGACCCTTATCTACACTGTTATCATCTCTCGCTTAGACTATTGCAACTTGCTTCTCACAGGTCTCCCACTTAGCCATCTATCTCCACTTACATCTGTTCAAAATTTTGCTGCACGACTGATATTCCGCCAGTGTCGTTATGCTCATATCAGTCCACTCCTCAAGTCACTTCACTGGCTCCCTCTCCGTTTCCACATACAGTTCAAACTCCTCTTACTGACGTACAAGTGCATTCACTCTGCAGCTCCTCGGTACCTCTCCACTCTTATCCCTCCCTACACTCCTCCCCGGGAACTCCGTTCACTGGGTAAATCTCTGTTATCTGCACCATTCTCCTCCACCACTAACTCCAGACTCCGTTCCTTTCCTTTTATCTTGCTGCACCATATGCCTGGAATAGACTCCCTGAGCCGGTAAGTCAAGCTCCATTTCTGGCCGTCTTCAAATCTAGGCTAAAAGCCCACCTTTTGATGCTGCTTTTAACTCCTAACCCTTACTCACTTGTTCAGTACCCGTATTTTATCATTCCTACCTTAGTAATTCCCTTATTTGTCCTGTTTGTCTGTCCTAATTAGATTGTAAGCTCTATTGAGCAGGGACTGTCTCTTCATGTTCAAGTGTACTACGCTGCGTATGTCTTGTATAGCTATAGAAATGACAAGTAGTAGTAGTTAACTTGTTGGTATCACCCGTTTGGAGAGGGATGATCATTTTGACTGGAGGCTGTGAGTAAGGTAGACTGTATTGAGTTTCAATGCTGAGGCTGAAGCAAAGTGCCTTAAGTCCTTCTTCTGAAATTCTTGCAAAAGTAAAAAGTGTGTGAGAAGTCAGTGTTAGGGCTTGGGTAGAGCATGTCTATGCAGGGTCAGTACCCTTGGGGTGAAAAAGAGCAGGTCTAGTGCCTCAGTCAAGGAGGGGGAAGAGTCTTTGCTGGATTGGGACCATGGGGGGGGGGGGGGGGGAAGGGGGGATAGTTGGCATCAGGTCCAGCACCTCGGTTGGGGAGAACTGGGTTGGGATGGGGAAGATTGGTGAAAGTCTGTTGCATATGCACTTGATTTGCTTTTTACTGTCTTTCTTCCAGAATTCAATTCGTCATAATCTCTCGCTGCACAGCAAGTTTATTAAAGTCCATAATGAAGCAACAGGGAAAAGTTCCTGGTGGATGTTGAACCCTGAAGGTGGTAAGAGTGGGAAAGCCCCAAGGAGGAGAGCTGCTTCCATGGACAATACCAGTAAAGTGAGCAAAGTACGAGGGAAAGCATCCAAGAAAAAAGCAGCACTGCAAGCTGCACCTGACGCCTCTGCTGACAGCCCAGACTCCCAGTTCCCTAAGTGGCCTGGAAGCCCTTCAGCCAGGAGCAATGAGGAAACTGATGTGTGGAGTTTTCGCCCCAGAACGAGCTCTGATGCAAGTACGATAAGCGTAAGGCCTGAAGAGGAGGATGAGCAGGATGAAGAGATTCATTCTTCACTGGTCTACTCAAATTCTTCCAGCAGTGTCCCTCCAACTGTGACAGAGGAGCTAGAACTCATTGATAGCTTAAACCTCCTCTCGCCTGCTTCCTCCATGCAGTCGGTGGCTAGCAGTTTCTCCCTGCAGCCCCAGAGTGCATCCTCTCGGACTTCATCGTTTGGCAACTCTTTGTTCAACCCAGTAGCCATCCCTTTGCAGAGTTCATCAAATCGTTTCACAGGGCCTCAGACTCTGGAAGCACTATTGACTTCAGATTCTACCCCTCCTAGTGATGTAATGATGACCCAAGTAGATCCCATCCTGACTCAGACTGGCAACCGGATGCTGCTGCTTGGTGGACAGGCTTCTCAAAGCAAGCTCAGTCTGTTGGGGAAACCACTAGAACTGCAGCCTACCTCCATTGGTACTGGCACACTGCCATCCACTGTCACCCTTTTGGCATCTTCTCAAAGCACAGCTGCCTTGACAACTCCGAAAGCTCCAGCTGCTGCTAGTTCTCAGCCTCCTTTGCCTTCTGCTTCCATGGCATCATTTGTAGGCATGAGCTATGACAGGCTTCCTACAGATTTGGATGTAGATATGTACATGGAGAACCTGGAGTGTGATGTTGATTACATCATCAACAGTGATCTCATGGATGAGGAGGGCCTGGATTTTAACCTTGACCCCGTTATGCCAAGTGCAAGCTATCCCGGAACCACACAGGCTTCCACCCATAGCTGGGTTCCCAGCTAACTTGAGGAGTATCAGAAAGGTAGGTGCACCTCTTACAGCAACTTGCTTGACTGTTCCCACTTCACAGCACCCTTTACAGTTTGCTTGTTCCCTGTGGTACACGGGCAGTTTTTAAAATGTTAACCCTCCTCCATCCACGTATGATCTTGTTTCTGTGATTTTTTTTTTTCTCATTTCATGCAAGCCAGTCTTTTAGCTCTGGACATGTTTTTTTGTCCCCCACCAGCTTGCTTATGTCCCTTCTCTTTCAGTGCAGCAGAGTGGCACCATTTCTGAGGTTTGAGTGCACAGTGTTAGCAGGGACCCACATCTATGAACTACATCATGAAGCCAGATTGCATGAAACTGTCTCCCGGTGGGAGGGGATGATCTGGAACATGAAAGACTCTGTTGTGGCACATTGATTACACAGCACTGTCTTCCAGTGACCTTGCTGGATCAGTTTTCAAACAGCCCAAGTAGTTGCAGAGTGCATGGGTGCCTTTCATTTCATGCATGGACCACACTGAGTTGTAAAGAGAAGCTGCAAAGTCCATGTGCTGGAAGCATCCATGTGTTTTCCACTTGCTCTGCTATCTGTTACGCGGCCAAGTTTGCTAATGAAATGTCTGTATTCTGTTTTCCTCCCTTAACCTAAGCACATCTGCCTGTGTGTGTGTTGGAAACCAAAAAGTAAGATTGGAGTGCTGGCATATATAGTACAAAATGAAGAGGTAGGTAGAATAGGCATCTCAGAGACCTGGGGGTGGAAGGAGAATAACCAGCGTGGGTCAGATTGGAGGAGGGGCGATGCTATACATTAAAGAGAGCATTGAGTAATCTGCATGAGGCAGATTGTGACGTGGAATCTTTAGGGCACTGGTTCCCAAACCTGCTTTTCAGGATATTCACAATGAATGGGCATGAAATAGATGTGCATACACTGCCTCCTTGGTCTGTAAATCTATCTTATGTATATTCATTGAGAATATTCTGAAAACTTGACCAGCTGGGGGTGATTTGGGAACACCAGCTTTAGGGATAAATTCTACATGTAAAGGGATACTGTTGGATGTTTACTACCATCTTGTTGGCCACAATGATGAAACGTTAGCAGAATTTAGGGAAGTTAATAAATTTGGCAGCACTATAATGGGTGATTTTAATACTGATAAAAGTCACATAAGGAAATGCTAGGGAGGTGAAGTTCCAAGATGAAATAAATAGCTGCTTTGTGGAGCAGCCCGTTCAGGAACTGACAAGGGGCTGAGAATGGGTAGTTTACATCTAGTCCATAGTAGAATGAAGGACTTGATGCAAGAGTTAATGGTACTGAGGCCACTTGGCAATAATGATCATCACATGAGCAAATTTGAATTAGTAACTAGATCTACTGCAGTAGCAGTTAACTTTCAATAGGGCAACTATGATGAAATGAAGCAAATGTTAAGAAAAACTTTTTTTTGAAAGGAGCACCTGGAAAGATAGAGTTTAAATCAGTCATGGACATTGTTTAATATGATTGAGATGTAGTCCATATATTAAAAAAGGTAGAAGGACCATCGACAAGCTAGAGTAGCAGATCACCTGGACTAGATGGTTTACACACCAAAGTACTGAAAGAACTAAAAAATGAATTTGCAGCTCTGCTATGAATAATCTACCATCAAAATTGTCTACAGTTCTTGAAGGTTGGCATCACATTGGCCACCTTCCAGGCTTTCAAAGAGGTTCCTTGGTAATCTGGGAAACTACAGTCTGTTGAGCTTGATGTCAGCTGGACAAAATGATGGGAAACATTTTTTTGTAAACAACAAAATTACTAAACACATGTAGGTAAGACCTGGTTTAATGGCACAGAGGCAACATAGATTTAGCCAAGGAGGTCTTGTCTCAGGCTGCTACGTTGTGGGTAATGGTGAAGCAGTTGATATACAAACCCCATTTTAGACAGGACAGGGAAGTCTGAATTGAAACTTCCAGATCAGGATGTCTCGAGTTCCACTGGTATTTTCAAATAGAATTTGCTAATGTAGAGGTGAATTCAGGTGAAATGGACGTTTAGGCACCAAGTACAGATCACAAAAACATTTATTTTAGAAAAAAAAAAACCAGCACATAAACGTATCTGTGTTGCTGTTCTATAGCATGTGCGTGTAGGTGACGGCGTATACATGTTTCTTTGCCATTCTACAAGTATACATGTTTATTTTTCCAGCGTTGTCGCAGAGTCTGCTGTCTCTTGCCAGTTTTGCCTTTTTTGGGGGGAGGCAATCTCATTTGGGGATTAAGGGGTAACCTCCTCTAATTCAATAGGAGCAGTTTGCCAAAAACCTCAATGTGCTTCATAGCAGGTAAAACGTCTGTGTCCTTTTTTTTGTATAGGATGCAGACGTTTAGTCCCCTTCTGAAACTGGGAAGCGGTTTCTCAACTTGCCCACCCAAAACGCACCCAGACACTCCCCCTTGCCATTAGCATGCACTTTGGTTTGATATGTACATATCAAATTGAAACTTAGACATTTATGAGTACATAAGTGTTGCTGTACCGGGACAGACCGAAGGTCCATCAAGCCCAGCATCCTGTTTTCAACAGTGGCCAATCCTGGTTGCAAGTACCTGGCAAGATCCTGAAAAAGTTCAATACATTTTATGCTGCATGATAAATGTTTAATTGCTGGTTTATGCAAATCTCAAATGTGAATAGCTCTTCTGAAATGACTGCCATAAAGTTATCTAGATTCCTAATCTAAGCCAATGCAGGATTTATACACTGTACTAAACCCAGCAACAGGTTCAAGGTGGTTCACATCTTAAGAGACTCGCCCAATAAACGAGGAATTACATCAGAAATCAGCAAGATAAGAAAGTGTACAAATCCTTCCTTCAGAATTGCTTGTAATTTACTTCTAATTGAGTATATGAAGTAAGTTTATTCCAGATAACAACAGCCTGGAAAGGGAGCCTAGCATTAAATTGATGTTTTAAACGTATGCAGTTAGATGTTGGAAATGTCAATAAAACACTCTCTCGAACCCTAGAAGAAATATATAAAATGAATGTGTACAGAATTGAATGAGCAAATCTGAAGTGCTACCATACAATACATGAAACATCAAACAGCTTTATTGTGAAATATCTTTGTCATTACGTGTAAAAGCAAAACAAACACAGCAAAGCATCCAATACAACAAAATAACTACAAGATGAAAAACTCTCGTGCTCAAGAATAACGCCAAGGGTTTTAGATAGGAAGAAGGTAAACAATCAGTATGCACTTTCAGAGCGAGCCAATGAAGTCTCTTCACATAATTCAGAAATGATTTCCTAGAAACTGTTTTGATAAAGGAGCTCATTTTTGAAAGGAAAAAATGTCTATAAAGTGGCATCATTTGGAGTTTTGTTTTGGTTTTTTTTACCAAAAAAACGTTTTCCAGACGTTTTTCTCTGCAGTGTGTCCAGATCTCAAGGGGGCGTTTTAAGGGTGGGATTTGGGCATTCCTAAGACCTGGATGTTTTTCAGTCATAATGAAACAAAATGAAAATGTCCGGGACTAAAACTAAGACGTTTTAACAAGGTCTAACAAAATTGACTCTCAATCCACATATGAAACGAGCAACACCTCAACACCAGAGTGGATATTATAACTGATACCAAATCGCCCATAAAAAGAAAGGGAAAAGGCCTCAGAAGTCCGTGGTAATACAGCACCCTACAGACCGGTCTGTAGAGTGCTCTACTGATGTTCGATTAGA